>NW_027436615.1:912070-1216093 GCF_031877795.1 Strix aluco | reverse complement strand
TGGAGAGCTTGCAGAGCACTGGGGAAAGGCAGGCAGAGAATTCCCTGCTAGCACCTTCTCTGTGCCTGGGAAGCAGAAGTGTTCACATTGCTTCGCAAGAATCGCTTTTGTGCAGAAAACAGTAACACTTGTTCAGAAGGAAAGAAAGCACAGAGCCCCAGATTTTATGTTGTCCTGGAGAGCTTGCAGAGCACTGGGGAAAGGCAGGCAGAGAATTCCCTGATAGCACCTTCTCTGTGCCTGTTCACATTGTTGCGCAGAATCGCTTTTGTGCAGAAAACAGTAACACTTGTTCAGAACGAAAGAAAGCACAGAGCCCCAGATTCTATGTTGTCCTGGAGAGCTTGCAGAGCACTGGGGAAAGGCAGGCAGAGAATTCCCTGATAGCACCTTCTCTGTGCCTGTTCACATTGCTTCGCAGAATCGCTTTTGTGCAGAAAACAGTAACACTTGTTCAGAAGGAAAGAAAGCACAGAGCCCCAGATTCTATGTTGTCCTGGAGAGCTTGCAGAGCACTGGGGAAAGGTAGGCAGAGAATTCCCTGCTAGCACCTTCTCTGTGCCTGGGAAGCAGAAGTGTTCACATTGCTTCGCAGAATCGTTTTTGTGCAGAAAACAGTAACACTTGTTCAGAAGGAAAGAAAGCACAGAGCCCCATATTTTATGTTGTCCTGGAGAGCTTGCAGAGCACTGGGGAAAGGCAGGCAGAGAACTCCTTGCTAGCACCTTCTCTGTGCCTGGGAAGCAGAAGTGTTCACATTGCTTCGCAGAATCGCTTTTGTGCAGAAAATAGTAACACTTGTTCAGAAGGAAAGAAAGCACAGAGCCCCAGATTTTATGTTGTCCTGGAGAGCTTGCAGAGCACTGGGGAAAGGCAGGCAGAGAATTCCTTGCTAGCACCTTCTCTGTGCCTGGGAAGCAGAAGTGTTCACATTGCTTCGCAGAATCGTTTTTGTGCAGAAAACAGTAACACTTGTTCAGAAGGAAAGAAAGCACAGAGCCCCAGATTTTATGTTGTCCTGGAGAGCTTGCAGAGCACTGGGGAAAGGCAGGCAGAGAATTCCTTGCTAGCACCTTCTCTGTGCCTGGGAAGCAGAAGTGTTCACATTGCTTCGCAAGAATCGCTTTTGTGCAGAAAACAGTAACACTTGTTCAGAAGGAAAGAAAGCACAGAGCCCCAGATTCTATGTTGTCTTGGAGAGCTTGCAGAGCACTGGGGAAAGGCAGGCAGAGAATTCCCTGATAGCACCTTCTCTGTGCCTGGGAAGCAGAAGTGTTCACATTGCTTCGCAAGAATCGCTTTTGTGCAGAAAACAGTAACACTTGTTCAGAAGGAAAGAAAGCACAGAGCCCCAGATTTTATGTTGTCCTGGAGAGCTTGCAGAGCACTGGGGAAAGGCAGGCAGAGAATTCCCTGCTAGCACCTTCTCTGTGCCTGTTCACATTGCTTCGCAGAATCGCTTTTGTGCAGAAAACAGTAACACTTGTTCAGAAGGAAAGAAAGCACAGAGCCCCAGATTCTATGTTATCTTGGAGAGCTTGCAGAGCACTGGGGAAAGGCAGGCAGAGAATTCCCTGCTAGCACCTTCTCTGTGCCTGGGAAGCAGAAGTGTTCACATTGCTTCGCAAGAATCGCTTTTGTGCAGAAAACACTAACACTTGTTCAGAAGGAAAGAAAGCACAGAGCCCCAGATTTTATGTTGTCCTGGAGAGCTTGCAGAGCACTGGGGAAAGGCAGGCAGAGAATTCCCTGATAGCACCTTCTCTGTGCCTGTTCACATTGCTTCGCAAGAATCGCTTTTGTGCAGAAAACACTAACACTTGTTCAGAACGAAAGAAAGCACAGAGCCCCAGATTTTATGTTGTCCTGGAGAGCTTGCAGAGCACTGGGGAAAGGCAGGCAGAGAATTCCCTGATAGCACCTTCTCTGTGCCTGTTCACATTGCTTCGCAGAATCGCTTTTGTGCAGAAAACAGTAACACTTGTTCAGAACGAAAGAAAGCACAGAGCCCCAGATTTTATGTTGTCCTGGAGAGCTTGCAGAACACAGGGGAAAGGCAGGCAGAGAATTCCCTGATAGCACCTTCTCTGTGCCTGTTCACATTGCTTCGCAGAATCGCTTTTGTGCAGAAAACAGTAACACTTGTTCAGAACGAAAGAAAGCACAGAGCCCCAGATTTGCTGTTGTCCTGGAGAGCTTGCAGAGCACTGGGGAAAGGTAGGCAGAGAATTCCCTGCTAGCACCTTCTCTGTGCCTGGGAAGCAGAAGTGTTCACATTGCTTCGCAGAATCGTTTTTGTGCAGAAAACAGTAACACTTGTTCAGAAGGAAAGAAAGCACAGAGCCCCAGATTTTATGTTGTCCTGGAGAGCTTGCAGAGCACTGGGGAAAGGCAGGCAGAGAATTCCTTGCTAGCACCTTCTCTGTGCCTGGGAAGCAGAAGTGTTCACATTGCTTCGCAGAATCGTTTTTGTGCAGAAAACAGTAACACTTGTTCAGAAGGAAAGAAAGCACAGAGCCCCAGATTTTATGTTGTCCTGGAGAGCTTGCAGAGCACTGGGGAAAGGCAGGCAGAGAATTCCTTGCTAGCACCTTCTCTGTGCCTGGGAAGCAGAAGTGTTCACATTGCTTCGCAAGAATCGCTTTTGTGCAGAAAACAGTAACACTTGTTCAGAAGGAAAGAAAGCACAGAGCCCCAGATTCTATGTTGTCTTGGAGAGCTTGCAGAGCACTGGGGAAAGGCAGGCAGAGAATTCCCTGCTAGCACCTTCTCTGTGCCTGGGAAGCAGAAGTGTTCACATTGCTTCGCAAGAATCGCTTTTGTGCAGAAAACAGTAACACTTGTTCAGAAGGAAAGAAAGCACAGAGCCCCAGATTTTATGTTGTCCTGGAGAGCTTGCAGAGCACTGGGGAAAGGCAGGCAGAGAATTCCCTGCTAGCACCTTCTCTGTGCCTGTTCACATTGCTTCGCAGAATCGCTTTTGTGCAGAAAACAGTAACACTTGTTCAGAACGAAAGAAAGCACAGAGCCCCAGATTCTATGTTGTCTTGGAGAGCTTGCAGAGCACTGGGGAAAGGCAGGCAGAGAATTCCCTGCTAGCACCTTCTCTGTGCCTGGGAAGCAGAAGTGTTCACATTGCTTCGCAAGAATCGCTTTTGTGCAGAAAACACTAACACTTGTTCAGAAGGAAAGAAAGCACAGAGCCCCAGATTTTATGTTGTCCTGGAGAGCTTGCAGAGCACTGGGGAAAGGCAGGCAGAGAATTCCCTGATAGCACCTTCTCTGTGCCTGTTCACATTGCTTCGCAAGAATCGCTTTTGTGCAGAAAACACTAACACTTGTTCAGAAGGAAAGAAAGCACAGAGCCCCAGATTTTATGTTGTCCTGGAGAGCTTGCAGAGCACTGGGGAAAGGCAGGCAGAGAATTCCCTGATAGCACCTTCTCTGTGCCTGTTCACATTGCTTCGCAGTATCGCTTTTGTGCAGAAAACAGTAACACTTGTTCAGAACGAAAGAAAGCACAGAGCCCCAGATTCTATGTTGTCCTGGAGAGCTTGCAGAGCACTGGGGAAAGGCAGGCAGAGAATTACTTGCTAGCACCTTCTCTGTGCCTGTTCACATTGCTTCGCAGAATCGCTTTTGTGCAGAAAACAATAACACTTGTTCAGAACGAAAGAAAGCACAGAGCCCCAGATTCTATGTTGTCCTGGAGAGCTTGCAGAGCACTGGGGAAAGGCAGGCCGAGAATTCCCTGCTAGCACCTTCTCTGTGCCTGGGAAGCAGAAGTGTTCACATTGCTTCGCAGAATCGCTTTTGTGCAGAAAACAGTAACACTTGTTCAGAAGGAAAGAAAGCACAGAGCCCCAGATTCTATGTTGTCCTGGAGAGCTTGCAGAGCACTGGGGAAAGGCAGGCAGAGAATTCCCTGCTAGCACCTTCTCTGTGCCTGGGAAGCAGAAGTGTTCACATTGCTTCGCAAGAATCGCTTTTGTGCAGAAAACAGTAACACTTGTTCAGAAGGAAAGAAAGCACAGAGCCCCAGATTTTATGTTGTCCTGGAGAGCTTGCAGAGCACTGGGGAAAGGCAGGCAGAGAATTCCCTGCTAGCACCTTCTCTGTGCCTGGGAAGCAGAAGTGTTCACATTGCTTCGCAGAATCGCTTTTGTGCAGAAAACAGTAACACTTGTTCAGAAGGAAAGAAAGCACAGAGCCCCAGATTTTATGTTGTCCTGGAGAGCTTGCAGAGCACTGGGGAAAGGCAGGCAGAGAATTCCCTGATAGCACCTTCTCTGTGCCTGTTCACATTGCTTCGCAGAATCGCTTTTGTGCAGAAAACAGTAAGACTTGTTCAGAAGGAAAGAAAGCACAGAGCCCCAGATTCTATGTTGTCCTGGAGAGCTTGCAGAGCACTGGGGAAAGGCAGGCAGAGAATTCCCTGCTAGCACCTTCTCTGTGCCTGGGAAGCAGAAGTGTTCACATTGCTTCGCAGAATCACTTTTGTGCAGAAAACAATAACAATTGTTCAGAAGGAAAGAAAGCACAGAGCCCCAGATTCTATGTTGTCCTGGAGAGCTTGCAGAGCACTGGGGAAAGGCAGGCAGAGAATTCCTTGCTAGCACCTTCTCTGTGCCTGGGAAGCAGAAGTGTTCACATTGCTTCGCAAGAATCGCTTTTGTGCAGAAAACAGTAACACTTGTTCAGAAGGAAAGAAAGCACAGAGCCCCAGATTCTATGTTGTCCTGGAGAGCTTGCAGAGCACTGGGGAAAGGCAGGCAGAGAATTCCCTGCTAGCACCTTCTCTGTGCCTGTTCACATTGCTTCGCAGAATCGCTTTTGTGCAGAAAACAGTAACACTTGTTCAGAAGGAAAGAAAGCACAGAGCCCCAGATTTTATGTTGTCCTGGAGAGCTTGCAGAGCACTGGGGAAAGGCAGGCAGAGAATTCCCTGATAGCACCTTCTCTGTGCCTGTTCACATTGCTTCGCAGAATCGCTTTTGTGCAGAAAACAGTAACACTTGTTCAGAAGGAAAGAAAGCACAGAGCCCCAGATTCTATGTTGTCCTGGAGAGCTTGCAGAGCACTGGGGAAAGGCAGGCAGAGAATTCCCTGCTAGCACCTTCTCTGTGCCTGGGAAGCAGAAGTGTTCACATTGCTTCGCAGAATCACTTTTGTGCAGAAAACAGTAACAATTGTTCAGAAGGAAAGAAAGCACAGAGCCCCAGATTCTATGTTGTCCTGGAGAGCTTGCAGAGCACTGGGGAAAGGCAGGCAGAGAATTCCTTGCTAGCACCTTCTCTGTGCCTGGGAAGCAGAAGTGTTCACATTGCTTCGCAAGAATCGCTTTTGTGCAGAAAACAGTAACACTTGTTCAGAAGGAAAGAAAGCACAGAGCCCCAGATTCTATGTTGTCCTGGAGAGCTTGCAGAGCACTGGGGAAAGGCAGGCAGAGAATTCCCTGCTAGCACCTTCTCTGTGCCTGGGAAGCAGAAGTGTTCACATTGCTTCGCAGAATCGTTTTTGTGCAGAAAACAGTAACACTTGTTCAGAAGGAAAGAAAGCACAGAGCCCCAGATTTTATGTTGTCCTGGAGAGCTTGCAGAGCACTGGGGAAAGGCAGGCAGAGAATTCCTTGCTAGCACCTTCTCTGTGCCTGGGAAGCAGAAGTGTTCACATTGCTTCGCAGAATCGTTTTTGTGCAGAAAACAGTAACACTTGTTCAGAAGGAAAGAAAGCACAGAGCCCCAGATTTTATGTTGTCCTGGAGAGCTTGCAGAGCACTGGGGAAAGGCAGGCAGAGAATTCCTTGCTAGCACCTTCTCTGTGCCTGGGAAGCAGAAGTGTTCACATTGCTTCGCAAGAATCGCTTTTGTGCAGAAAACAGTAACACTTGTTCAGAAGGAAAGAAAGCACAGAGCCCCAGATTCTATGTTGTCTTGGAGAGCTTGCAGAGCACTGGGGAAAGGCAGGCAGAGAATTCCCTGCTAGCACCTTCTCTGTGCCTGGGAAGCAGAAGTGTTCACATTGCTTCGCAAGAATCGCTTTTGTGCAGAAAACAGTAACACTTGTTCAGAAGGAAAGAAAGCACAGAGCCCCAGATTTTATGTTGTCCTGGAGAGCTTGCAGAGCACTGGGGAAAGGCAGGCAGAGAATTCCCTGCTAGCACCTTCTCTGTGCCTGTTCACATTGCTTCGCAGAATCGCTTTTGTGCAGAAAACAGTAACACTTGTTCAGAACGAAAGAAAGCACAGAGCCCCAGATTCTATGTTGTCTTGGAGAGCTTGCAGAGCACTGGGGAAAGGCAGGCAGAGAATTCCCTGCTAGCACCTTCTCTGTGCCTGGGAAGCAGAAGTGTTCACATTGCTTCGCAAGAATCGCTTTTGTGCAGAAAACACTAACACTTGTTCAGAAGGAAAGAAAGCACAGAGCCCCAGATTTGCTGTTGTCCTGGAGAGCTTGCAGAGCACTGGGGAAAGGCAGGCAGAGAATTCCCTGATAGCACCTTCTCTGTGCCTGTTCACATTGCTGCGCAAGAATCGCTTTTGTGCAGAAAACAGTAACACTTGTTCAGAAGGAAAGAAAGCACAGAGCCCCAGATTTTATGTTGTCCTGGAGAGCTTGCAGAGCACTGGGGAAAGGCAGGCAGAGAATTCCCTGATAGCACCTTCTCTGTGCCTGTTCACATTGCTTCGCAGTATCGCTTTTGTGCAGAAAACAGTAACACTTGTTCAGAACGAAAGAAAGCACAGAGCCCCAGATTCTATGTTGTCCTGGAGAGCTTGCAGAGCACTGGGGAAAGGCAGGCAGAGAATTCCTTGCTAGCACCTTCTCTGTGCCTGTTCACATTGCTTCGCAGAATCGCTTTTGTGCAGAAAACAATAACACTTGTTCAGAACGAAAGAAAGCACAGAGCCCCAGATTCTATGTTGTCCTGGAGAGCTTGCAGAGCACTGGGGAAAGGCAGGCAGAGAATTCCCTGATAGCACCTTCTCTGTGCCTGGGAAGCAGAAGTGTTCACATTGCTTCGCAGAATCGCTTTTGTGCAGAAAACAGTAACACTTGTTCAGAAGGAAAGAAAGCACAGAGCCCCAGATTCTATGTTATCTTGGAGAGCTTGCAGAGCACTGGGGAAAGGCAGGCAGAGAATTCCCTGCTAGCACCTTCTCTGTGCCTGGGAAGCAGAAGTGTTCACATTGCTTCGCAAGAATCGCTTTTGTGCAGAAAACACTAACACTTGTTCAGAAGGAAAGAAAGCACAGAGCCCCAGATTTTATGTTGTCCTGGAGAGCTTGCAGAGCACTGGGGAAATGCAGGCAGAGAATTCCCTGATAGCACCTTCTCTGTGCCTGTTCACATTGCTTCGCAAGAATCGCTTTTGTGCAGAAAACACTAACACTTGTTCAGAACGAAAGAAAGCACAGAGCCCCAGATTTTATGTTGTCCTGGAGAGCTTGCAGAGCACTGGGGAAAGGCAGGCAGAGAATTCCCTGATAGCACCTTCTCTGTGCCTGTTCACATTGCTTCGCAGAATCGCTTTTGTGCAGAAAACAGTAACACTTGTTCAGAACGAAAGAAAGCACAGAGCCCCAGATTTTATGTTGTCCTGGAGAGCTTGCAGAACACAGGGGAAAGGCAGGCAGAGAATTCCCTGATAGCACCTTCTCTGTGCCTGTTCACATTGCTTCGCAGAATCGCTTTTGTGCAGAAAACAGTAACACTTGTTCAGAACGAAAGAAAGCACAGAGCCCCAGATTCTATGTTGTCCTGGAGAGCTTGCAGAGCACTGGGGAAAGGTAGGCAGAGAATTCCCTGCTAGCACCTTCTCTGTGCCTGGGAAGCAGAAGTGTTCACATTGCTTCGCAGAATCGTTTTTGTGCAGAAAACAGTAACACTTGTTCAGAAGGAAAGAAAGCACAGAGCCCCAGATTTTATGTTGTCCTGGAGAGCTTGCAGAGCACTGGGGAAAGGCAGGCAGAGAATTCCTTGCTAGCACCTTCTCTGTGCCTGGGAAGCAGAAGTGTTCACATTGCTTCGCAGAATCGTTTTTGTGCAGAAAACAGTAACACTTGTTCAGAAGGAAAGAAAGCACAGAGCCCCAGATTTTATGTTGTCCTGGAGAGCTTGCAGAGCACTGGGGAAAGGCAGGCAGAGAATTCCTTGCTAGCACCTTCTCTGTGCCTGGGAAGCAGAAGTGTTCACATTGCTTCGCAAGAATCGCTTTTGTGCAGAAAACAGTAACACTTGTTCAGAAGGAAAGAAAGCACAGAGCCCCAGATTCTATGTTGTCTTGGAGAGCTTGCAGAGCACTGGGGAAAGGCAGGCAGAGAATTCCCTGCTAGCACCTTCTCTGTGCCTGGGAAGCAGAAGTGTTCACATTGCTTCGCAAGAATCGCTTTTGTGCAGAAAACACTAACACTTGTTCAGAAGGAAAGAAAGCACAGAGCCCCAGATTCTATGTTGTCCTGGAGAGCTTGCAGAGCACTGGGGAAAGGCAGGCAGAGAATTCCCTGATAGCACCTTCTCTGTGCCTGTTCACATTGCTGCGCAAGAATCGCTTTTGTGCAGAAAACAGTAACACTTGTTCAGAAGGAAAGAAAGCACAGAGCCCCAGATTTTATGTTGTCCTGGAGAGCTTGCAGAGCACTGGGGAAAGGCAGGCAGAGAATTCCCTGATAGCACCTTCTCTGTGCCTGTTCACATTGCTTCGCAGTATCGCTTTTGTGCAGAAAACAGTAACACTTGTTCAGAACGAAAGAAAGCACAGAGCCCCAGATTCTATGTTGTCCTGGAGAGCTTGCAGAGCACTGGGGAAAGGCAGGCAGAGAATTCCTTGCTAGCACCTTCTCTGTGCCTGTTCACATTGCTTCGCAGAATCGCTTTTGTGCAGAAAACAATAACACTTGTTCAGAACGAAAGAAAGCACAGAGCCCCAGATTCTATGTTGTCCTGGAGAGCTTGCAGAGCACTGGGGAAAGGCAGGCCGAGAATTCCCTGCTAGCACCTTCTCTGTGCCTGGGAAGCAGAAGTGTTCACATTGCTTCGCAGAATCGCTTTTGTGCAGAAAACAGTAACACTTGTTCAGAAGGAAAGAAAGCACAGAGCCCCAGATTCTATGTTATCTTGGAGAGCTTGCAGAGCACTGGGGAAAGGCAGGCAGAGAATTCCCTGCTAGCACCTTCTCTGTGCCTGGGAAGCAGAAGTGTTCACATTGCTTCGCAAGAATCGCTTTTGTGCAGAAAACACTAACACTTGTTCAGAAGGAAAGAAAGCACAGAGCCCCAGATTTTATGTTGTCCTGGAGAGCTTGCAGAGCACTGGGGAAAGGCAGGCAGAGAATTCCCTGATAGCACCTTCTCTGTGCCTGTTCACATTGCTTCGCAAGAATCGCTTTTGTGCAGAAAACACTAACACTTGTTCAGAACGAAAGAAAGCACAGAGCCCCAGATTTTATGTTGTCCTGGAGAGCTTGCAGAGCACTGGGGAAAGGCAGGCAGAGAATTCCCTGATAGCACCTTCTCTGTGCCTGTTCACATTGCTTCGCAGAATCGCTTTTGTGCAGAAAACAGTAACACTTGTTCAGAACGAAAGAAAGCACAGAGCCCCAGATTTTATGTTGTCCTGGAGAGCTTGCAGAACACAGGGGAAAGGCAGGCAGAGAATTCCCTGATAGCACCTTCTCTGTGCCTGTTCACATTGCTTCGCAGAATCGCTTTTGTGCAGAAAACAGTAACACTTGTTCAGAACGAAAGAAAGCACAGAGCCCCAGATTCTATGTTGTCCTGGAGAGCTTGCAGAGCACTGGGGAAAGGCAGGCAGAGAATTCCCTGCTAGCACCTTCTCTGTGCCTGGGAAGCAGAAGTGTTCACATTGCTTCGCAAGAATCGCTTTTGTGCAGAAAACAGTAACACTTGTTCAGAACGAAAGAAAGCACAGAGCCCCATATTCTATGTTGTCCTGGAGAGCTTGCAGAGCACTGGGGAAAGGCAGGCAGAGAATTCCCTGCTAGCACCTTCTCTGTGCCTGGGAAGCAGAAGTGTTCACATTGCTTCGCAGAATCGTTTTTGTGCAGAAAACAGTAACACTTGTTCAGAAGGAAAGAAAGCACAGAGCCCCAGATTTTATGTTGTCCTGGAGAGCTTGCAGAGCACTGGGGAAAGGCAGGCAGATAATTCCTTGCTAGCACCTTCTCTGTGCCTGGGAAGCAGAAGTGTTCACATTGCTTCGCAGAATCGTTTTTGTGCAGAAAACAGTAACACTTGTTCAGAAGGAAAGAAAGCACAGAGCCCCAGATTTTATGTTGTCCTGGAGAGCTTGCAGAGCACTGGGGAAAGGCAGGCAGAGAATTCCTTGCTAGCACCTTCTCTGTGCCTGGGAAGCAGAAGTGTTCACATTGCTTCGCAAGAATCGCTTTTGTGCAGAAAACAGTAACACTTGTTCAGAAGGAAAGAAAGCACAGAGCCCCAGATTCTATGTTGTCTTGGAGAGCTTGCAGAGCACTGGGGAAAGGCAGGCAGAGAATTCCCTGCTAGCACCTTCTCTGTGCCTGGGAAGCAGAAGTGTTCACATTGCTTCGCAAGAATCGCTTTTGTGCAGAAAACAGTAACACTTGTTCAGAAGGAAAGAAAGCACAGAGCCCCAGATTTTATGTTGTCCTGGAGAGCTTGCAGAGCACTGGGGAAAGGCAGGCAGAGAATTCCCTGCTAGCACCTTCTCTGTGCCTGTTCACATTGCTTCGCAGAATCGCTTTTGTGCAGAAAACAGTAACACTTGTTCAGAACGAAAGAAAGCACAGAGCCCCAGATTCTATGTTGTCTTGGAGAGCTTGCAGAGCACTGGGGAAAGGCAGGCAGAGAATTCCCTGCTAGCACCTTCTCTGTGCCTGGGAAGCAGAAGTGTTCACATTGCTTCGCAAGAATCGCTTTTGTGCAGAAAACACTAACACTTGTTCAGAAGGAAAGAAAGCACAGAGCCCCAGATTTTATGTTGTCCTGGAGAGCTTGCAGAGCACTGGGGAAAGGCAGGCAGAGAATTCCCTGATAGCACCTTCTCTGTGCCTGTTCACATTGCTGCGCAAGAATCGCTTTTGTGCAGAAAACAGTAACACTTGTTCAGAAGGAAAGAAAGCACAGAGCCCCAGATTTTATGTTGTCCTGGAGAGCTTGCAGAGCACTGGGGAAAGGCAGGCAGAGAATTCCCTGATAGCACCTTCTCTGTGCCTGTTCACATTGCTTCGCAGTATCGCTTTTGTGCAGAAAACAGTAACACTTGTTCAGAACGAAAGAAAGCACAGAGCCCCAGATTCTATGTTGTCCTGGAGAGCTTGCAGAGCACTGGGGAAAGGCAGGCAGAGAATTCCTTGCTAGCACCTTCTCTGTGCCTGTTCACATTGCTTCGCAGAATCGCTTTTGTGCAGAAAACAATAACACTTGTTCAGAACGAAAGAAAGCACAGAGCCCCAGATTCTATGTTGTCCTGGAGAGCTTGCAGAGCACTGGGGAAAGGCAGGCGGAGAATTCCCTGCTAGCACCTTCTCTGTGCCTGGGAAGCAGAAGTGTTCACATTGCTTCGCAGAATCGCTTTTGTGCAGAAAACAGTAACACTTGTTCAGAAGGAAAGAAAGCACAGAGCCCCAGATTCTATGTTATCTTGGAGAGCTTGCAGAGCACTGGGGAAAGGCAGGCAGAGAATTCCCTGCTAGCACCTTCTCTGTGCCTGGGAAGCAGAAGTGTTCACATTGCTTCGCAAGAATCGCTTTTGTGCAGAAAACACTAACACTTGTTCAGAAGGAAAGAAAGCACAGAGCCCCAGATTTTATGTTGTCCTGGAGAGCTTGCAGAGCACTGGGGAAAGGCAGGCAGAGAATTCCCTGCTAGCACCTTCTCTGTGCCTGGGAAGCAGAAGTGTTCACATTGCTTCGCAGAATCGCTTTTGTGCAGAAAACAGTAACACTTGTTCAGAAGGAAAGAAAGCACAGAGCCCCAGATTTTATGTTGTCCTGGAGAGCTTGCAGAGCACTGGGGAAAGGCAGGCAGAGAATTCCCTGATAGCACCTTCTCTGTGCCTGTTCACATTGCTTCGCAAGAATCGCTTTTGTGCAGAAAACACTAACACTTGTTCAGAACGAAAGAAAGCACAGAGCCCCAGATTTTATGTTGTCCTGGAGAGCTTGCAGAGCACTGGGGAAAGGCAGGCAGAGAATTCCCTGATAGCACCTTCTCTGTGCCTGTTCACATTGCTTCGCAGAATCGCTTTTGTGCAGAAAACAGTAACACTTGTTCAGAACGAAAGAAAGCACAGAGCCCCAGATTTTATGTTGTCCTGGAGAGCTTGCAGAACACAGGGGAAAGGCAGGCAGAGAATTCCCTGATAGCACCTTCTCTGTGCCTGTTCACATTGCTTCGCAGAATCGCTTTTGTGCAGAAAACAGTAACACTTGTTCAGAACGAAAGAAAGCACAGAGCCCCAGATTCTATGTTGTCCTGGAGAGCTTGCAGAGCACTGGGGAAAGGTAGGCAGAGAATTCCCTGCTAGCACCTTCTCTGTGCCTGGGAAGCAGAAGTGTTCACATTGCTTCGCAGAATCGTTTTTGTGCAGAAAACAGTAACACTTGTTCAGAAGGAAAGAAAGCACAGAGCCCCAGATTTTATGTTGTCCTGGAGAGCTTGCAGAGCACTGGGGAAAGGCAGGCAGATAATTCCTTGCTAGCACCTTCTCTGTGCCTGGGAAGCAGAAGTGTTCACATTGCTTCGCAGAATCGTTTTTGTGCAGAAAACAGTAACACTTGTTCAGAAGGAAAGAAAGCACAGAGCCCCAGATTTTATGTTGTCCTGGAGAGCTTGCAGAGCACTGGGGAAAGGCAGGCAGAGAATTCCTTGCTAGCACCTTCTCTGTGCCTGGGAAGCAGAAGTGTTCACATTGCTTCGCAAGAATCGCTTTTGTGCAGAAAACAGTAACACTTGTTCAGAAGGAAAGAAAGCACAGAGCCCCAGATTCTATGTTGTCTTGGAGAGCTTGCAGAGCACTGGGGAAAGGCAGGCAGAGAATTCCCTGCTAGCACCTTCTCTGTGCCTGGGAAGCAGAAGTGTTCACATTGCTTCGCAAGAATCGCTTTTGTGCAGAAAACAGTAACACTTGTTCAGAAGGAAAGAAAGCACAGAGCCCCAGATTTTATGTTGTCCTGGAGAGCTTGCAGAGCACTGGGGAAAGGCAGGCAGAGAATTCCCTGCTAGCACCTTCTCTGTGCCTGTTCACATTGCTTCGCAGAATCGCTTTTGTGCAGAAAACAGTAACACTTGTTCAGAACGAAAGAAAGCACAGAGCCCCAGATTCTATGTTGTCTTGGAGAGCTTGCAGAGCACTGGGGAAAGGCAGGCAGAGAATTCCCTGCTAGCACCTTCTCTGTGCCTGGGAAGCAGAAGTGTTCACATTGCTTCGCAAGAATCGCTTTTGTGCAGAAAACACTAACACTTGTTCAGAAGGAAAGAAAGCACAGAGCCCCAGATTTTATGTTGTCCTGGAGAGCTTGCAGAGCACTGGGGAAAGGCAGGCAGAGAATTCCCTGATAGCACCTTCTCTGTGCCTGTTCACATTGCTGCGCAAGAATCGCTTTTGTGCAGAAAACAGTAACACTTGTTCAGAAGGAAAGAAAGCACAGAGCCCCAGATTTTATGTTGTCCTGGAGAGCTTGCAGAGCACTGGGGAAAGGCAGGCAGAGAATTCCTTGCTAGCACCTTCTCTGTGCCTGGGAAGCAGAAGTGTTCACATTGCTTCGCAGAATCGTTTTTGTGCAGAAAACAGTAACACTTGTTCAGAAGGAAAGAAAGCACAGAGCCCCAGATTTTATGTTGTCCTGGAGAGCTTGCAGAGCACTGGGGAAAGGCAGGCAGAGAATTCCTTGCTAGCACCTTCTCTGTGCCTGTTCACATTGCTTCGCAGAATCGCTTTTGTGCAGAAAACAATAACACTTGTTCAGAACGAAAGAAAGCACAGAGCCCCAGATTCTATGTTGTCCTGGAGAGCTTGCAGAGCACTGGGGAAAGGCAGGCAGAGAATTCCCTGCTAGCACCTTCTCTGTGCCTGGGAAGCAGAAGTGTTCACATTGCTTCGCAGAATCGTTTTTGTGCAGAAAACAGTAACACTTGTTCAGAAGGAAAGAAAGCACAGAGCCCCAGATTTTATGTTGTCCTGGAGAGCTTGCAGAGCACTGGGGAAAGGCAGGCAGAGAATTCCTTGCTAGCACCTTCTCTGTGCCTGGGAAGCAGAAGTGTTCACATTGCTTCGCAGAATCGTTTTTGTGCAGAAAACAGTAACACTTGTTCAGAAGGAAAGAAAGCACAGAGCCC
Source organism: Strix aluco (assembly GCF_031877795.1). Classification (NCBI taxonomy): domain Eukaryota; kingdom Metazoa; phylum Chordata; class Aves; order Strigiformes; family Strigidae; genus Strix; species Strix aluco. Next base: position 1,201,754 of record NW_027436615.1, on the reverse strand, counting down.
CAGATTTTATGTTGTCCTGGAGAGCTTGCAGAGCACTGGGGAAAGGCAGGCAGAGAATTCCTTGCTAGCACCTTCTCTGTGCCTGGGAAGCAGAAGTGTTCACATTGCTTCGCAAGAATCGCTTTTGTGCAGAAAACAGTAACACTTGTTCAGAAGGAAAGAAAGCACAGAGCCCCAGATTCTATGTTGTCTTGGAGAGCTTGCAGAGCACTGGGGAAAGGCAGGCAGAGAATTCCCTGCTAGCACCTTCTCTGTGCCTGGGAAGCAGAAGTGTTCACATTGCTTCGCAAGAATCGCTTTTGTGCAGAAAACAGTAACACTTGTTCAGAAGGAAAGAAAGCACAGAGCCCCAGATTTTATGTTGTCCTGGAGAGCTTGCAGAGCACTGGGGAAAGGCAGGCAGAGAATTCCTTGCTAGCACCTTCTCTGTGCCTGGGAAGCAGAAGTGTTCACATTGCTTCGCAAGAATCGCTTTTGTGCAGAAAACAGTAACACTTGTTCAGAAGGAAAGAAAGCACAGAGCCCCAGATTCTATGTTGTCTTGGAGAGCTTGCAGAGCACTGGGGAAAGGCAGGCAGAGAATTCCCTGCTAGCACCTTCTCTGTGCCTGGGAAGCAGAAGTGTTCACATTGCTTCGCAAGAATCGCTTTTGTGCAGAAAACACTAACACTTGTTCAGAAGGAAAGAAAGCACAGAGCCCCAGATTTGCTGTTGTCCTGGAGAGCTTGCAGAGCACTGGGGAAAGGCAGGCAGAGAATTCCCTGATAGCACCTTCTCTGTGCCTGTTCACATTGCTGCGCAAGAATCGCTTTTGTGCAGAAAACAGTAACACTTGTTCAGAAGGAAAGAAAGCACAGAGCCCCAGATTTTATGTTGTCCTGGAGAGCTTGCAGAGCACTGGGGAAAGGCAGGCAGAGAATTCCCTGATAGCACCTTCTCTGTGCCTGTTCACATTGCTTCGCAGTATCGCTTTTGTGCAGAAAACAGTAACACTTGTTCAGAACGAAAGAAAGCACAGAGCCCCAGATTCTATGTTGTCCTGGAGAGCTTGCAGAGCACTGGGGAAAGGCAGGCAGAGAATTCCTTGCTAGCACCTTCTCTGTGCCTGTTCACATTGCTTCGCAGAATCGCTTTTGTGCAGAAAACAATAACACTTGTTCAGAACGAAAGAAAGCACAGAGCCCCAGATTCTATGTTGTCCTGGAGAGCTTGCAGAGCACTGGGGAAAGGCAGGCAGAGAATTCCCTGATAGCACCTTCTCTGTGCCTGGGAAGCAGAAGTGTTCACATTGCTTCGCAGAATCGCTTTTGTGCAGAAAACAGTAACACTTGTTCAGAAGGAAAGAAAGCACAGAGCCCCAGATTCTATGTTATCTTGGAGAGCTTGCAGAGCACTGGGGAAAGGCAGGCAGAGAATTCCCTGCTAGCACCTTCTCTGTGCCTGGGAAGCAGAAGTGTTCACATTGCTTCGCAAGAATCGCTTTTGTGCAGAAAACACTAACACTTGTTCAGAAGGAAAGAAAGCACAGAGCCCCAGATTTTATGTTGTCCTGGAGAGCTTGCAGAGCACTGGGGAAATGCAGGCAGAGAATTCCCTGATAGCACCTTCTCTGTGCCTGTTCACATTGCTTCGCAAGAATCGCTTTTGTGCAGAAAACACTAACACTTGTTCAGAACGAAAGAAAGCACAGAGCCCCAGATTTTATGTTGTCCTGGAGAGCTTGCAGAGCACTGGGGAAAGGCAGGCAGAGAATTCCCTGATAGCACCTTCTCTGTGCCTGTTCACATTGCTTCGCAGAATCGCTTTTGTGCAGAAAACAGTAACACTTGTTCAGAACGAAAGAAAGCACAGAGCCCCAGATTTTATGTTGTCCTGGAGAGCTTGCAGAACACAGGGGAAAGGCAGGCAGAGAATTCCCTGATAGCACCTTCTCTGTGCCTGTTCACATTGCTTCGCAGAATCGCTTTTGTGCAGAAAACAGTAACACTTGTTCAGAACGAAAGAAAGCACAGAGCCCCAGATTCTATGTTGTCCTGGAGAGCTTGCAGAGCACTGGGGAAAGGTAGGCAGAGAATTCCCTGCTAGCACCTTCTCTGTGCCTGGGAAGCAGAAGTGTTCACATTGCTTCGCAGAATCGTTTTTGTGCAGAAAACAGTAACACTTGTTCAGAAGGAAAGAAAGCACAGAGCCCCAGATTTTATGTTGTCCTGGAGAGCTTGCAGAGCACTGGGGAAAGGCAGGCAGAGAATTCCTTGCTAGCACCTTCTCTGTGCCTGGGAAGCAGAAGTGTTCACATTGCTTCGCAGAATCGTTTTTGTGCAGAAAACAGTAACACTTGTTCAGAAGGAAAGAAAGCACAGAGCCCCAGATTTTATGTTGTCCTGGAGAGCTTGCAGAGCACTGGGGAAAGGCAGGCAGAGAATTCCTTGCTAGCACCTTCTCTGTGCCTGGGAAGCAGAAGTGTTCACATTGCTTCGCAAGAATCGCTTTTGTGCAGAAAACAGTAACACTTGTTCAGAAGGAAAGAAAGCACAGAGCCCCAGATTCTATGTTGTCTTGGAGAGCTTGCAGAGCACTGGGGAAAGGCAGGCAGAGAATTCCCTGCTAGCACCTTCTCTGTGCCTGGGAAGCAGAAGTGTTCACATTGCTTCGCAAGAATCGCTTTTGTGCAGAAAACACTAACACTTGTTCAGAAGGAAAGAAAGCACAGAGCCCCAGATTCTATGTTGTCCTGGAGAGCTTGCAGAGCACTGGGGAAAGGCAGGCAGAGAATTCCCTGATAGCACCTTCTCTGTGCCTGTTCACATTGCTGCGCAAGAATCGCTTTTGTGCAGAAAACAGTAACACTTGTTCAGAAGGAAAGAAAGCACAGAGCCCCAGATTTTATGTTGTCCTGGAGAGCTTGCAGAGCACTGGGGAAAGGCAGGCAGAGAATTCCCTGATAGCACCTTCTCTGTGCCTGTTCACATTGCTTCGCAGTATCGCTTTTGTGCAGAAAACAGTAACACTTGTTCAGAACGAAAGAAAGCACAGAGCCCCAGATTCTATGTTGTCCTGGAGAGCTTGCAGAGCACTGGGGAAAGGCAGGCAGAGAATTCCTTGCTAGCACCTTCTCTGTGCCTGTTCACATTGCTTCGCAGAATCGCTTTTGTGCAGAAAACAATAACACTTGTTCAGAACGAAAGAAAGCACAGAGCCCCAGATTCTATGTTGTCCTGGAGAGCTTGCAGAGCACTGGGGAAAGGCAGGCCGAGAATTCCCTGCTAGCACCTTCTCTGTGCCTGGGAAGCAGAAGTGTTCACATTGCTTCGCAGAATCGCTTTTGTGCAGAAAACAGTAACACTTGTTCAGAAGGAAAGAAAGCACAGAGCCCCAGATTCTATGTTATCTTGGAGAGCTTGCAGAGCACTGGGGAAAGGCAGGCAGAGAATTCCCTGCTAGCACCTTCTCTGTGCCTGGGAAGCAGAAGTGTTCACATTGCTTCGCAAGAATCGCTTTTGTGCAGAAAACACTAACACTTGTTCAGAAGGAAAGAAAGCACAGAGCCCCAGATTTTATGTTGTCCTGGAGAGCTTGCAGAGCACTGGGGAAAGGCAGGCAGAGAATTCCCTGATAGCACCTTCTCTGTGCCTGTTCACATTGCTTCGCAAGAATCGCTTTTGTGCAGAAAACACTAACACTTGTTCAGAACGAAAGAAAGCACAGAGCCCCAGATTTTATGTTGTCCTGGAGAGCTTGCAGAGCACTGGGGAAAGGCAGGCAGAGAATTCCCTGATAGCACCTTCTCTGTGCCTGTTCACATTGCTTCGCAGAATCGCTTTTGTGCAGAAAACAGTAACACTTGTTCAGAACGAAAGAAAGCACAGAGCCCCAGATTTTATGTTGTCCTGGAGAGCTTGCAGAACACAGGGGAAAGGCAGGCAGAGAATTCCCTGATAGCACCTTCTCTGTGCCTGTTCACATTGCTTCGCAGAATCGCTTTTGTGCAGAAAACAGTAACACTTGTTCAGAACGAAAGAAAGCACAGAGCCCCAGATTCTATGTTGTCCTGGAGAGCTTGCAGAGCACTGGGGAAAGGTAGGCAGAGAATTCCCTGCTAGCACCTTCTCTGTGCCTGGGAAGCAGAAGTGTTCACATTGCTTCGCAGAATCGTTTTTGTGCAGAAAACAGTAACACTTGTTCAGAAGGAAAGAAAGCACAGAGCCCCAGATTTTATGTTGTCCTGGAGAGCTTGCAGAGCACTGGGGAAAGGCAGGCAGATAATTCCTTGCTAGCACCTTCTCTGTGCCTGGGAAGCAGAAGTGTTCACATTGCTTCGCAGAATCGTTTTTGTGCAGAAAACAGTAACACTTGTTCAGAAGGAAAGAAAGCACAGAGCCCCAGATTTTATGTTGTCCTGGAGAGCTTGCAGAGCACTGGGGAAAGGCAGGCAGAGAATTCCTTGCTAGCACCTTCTCTGTGCCTGGGAAGCAGAAGTGTTCACATTGCTTCGCAAGAATCGCTTTTGTGCAGAAAACAGTAACACTTGTTCAGAAGGAAAGAAAGCACAGAGCCCCAGATTCTATGTTGTCTTGGAGAGCTTGCAGAGCACTGGGGAAAGGCAGGCAGAGAATTCCCTGCTAGCACCTTCTCTGTGCCTGGGAAGCAGAAGTGTTCACATTGCTTCGCAAGAATCGCTTTTGTGCAGAAAACAGTAACACTTGTTCAGAAGGAAAGAAAGCACAGAGCCCCAGATTTTATGTTGTCCTGGAGAGCTTGCAGAGCACTGGGGAAAGGCAGGCAGAGAATTCCCTGCTAGCACCTTCTCTGTGCCTGTTCACATTGCTTCGCAGAATCGCTTTTGTGCAGAAAACAGTAACACTTGTTCAGAACGAAAGAAAGCACAGAGCCCCAGATTCTATGTTGTCTTGGAGAGCTTGCAGAGCACTGGGGAAAGGCAGGCAGAGAATTCCCTGCTAGCACCTTCTCTGTGCCTGGGAAGCAGAAGTGTTCACATTGCTTCGCAAGAATCGCTTTTGTGCAGAAAACACTAACACTTGTTCAGAAGGAAAGAAAGCACAGAGCCCCAGATTTTATGTTGTCCTGGAGAGCTTGCAGAGCACTGGGGAAAGGCAGGCAGAGAATTCCCTGATAGCACCTTCTCTGTGCCTGTTCACATTGCTGCGCAAGAATCGCTTTTGTGCAGAAAACAGTAACACTTGTTCAGAAGGAAAGAAAGCACAGAGCCCCAGATTTTATGTTGTCCTGGAGAGCTTGCAGAGCACTGGGGAAAGGCAGGCAGAGAATTCCCTGATAGCACCTTCTCTGTGCCTGTTCACATTGCTTCGCAGTATCGCTTTTGTGCAGAAAACAGTAACACTTGTTCAGAACGAAAGAAAGCACAGAGCCCCAGATTCTATGTTGTCCTGGAGAGCTTGCAGAGCACTGGGGAAAGGCAGGCAGAGAATTCCTTGCTAGCACCTTCTCTGTGCCTGTTCACATTGCTTCGCAGAATCGCTTTTGTGCAGAAAACAATAACACTTGTTCAGAACGAAAGAAAGCACAGAGCCCCAGATTCTATGTTGTCCTGGAGAGCTTGCAGAGCACTGGGGAAAGGCAGGCGGAGAATTCCCTGCTAGCACCTTCTCTGTGCCTGGGAAGCAGAAGTGTTCACATTGCTTCGCAGAATCGCTTTTGTGCAGAAAACAGTAACACTTGTTCAGAAGGAAAGAAAGCACAGAGCCCCAGATTCTATGTTATCTTGGAGAGCTTGCAGAGCACTGGGGAAAGGCAGGCAGAGAATTCCCTGCTAGCACCTTCTCTGTGCCTGGGAAGCAGAAGTGTTCACATTGCTTCGCAAGAATCGCTTTTGTGCAGAAAACACTAACACTTGTTCAGAAGGAAAGAAAGCACAGAGCCCCAGATTTTATGTTGTCCTGGAGAGCTTGCAGAGCACTGGGGAAAGGCAGGCAGAGAATTCCCTGCTAGCACCTTCTCTGTGCCTGGGAAGCAGAAGTGTTCACATTGCTTCGCAGAATCGCTTTTGTGCAGAAAACAGTAACACTTGTTCAGAAGGAAAGAAAGCACAGAGCCCCAGATTTTATGTTGTCCTGGAGAGCTTGCAGAGCACTGGGGAAAGGCAGGCAGAGAATTCCCTGATAGCACCTTCTCTGTGCCTGTTCACATTGCTTCGCAAGAATCGCTTTTGTGCAGAAAACACTAACACTTGTTCAGAACGAAAGAAAGCACAGAGCCCCAGATTTTATGTTGTCCTGGAGAGCTTGCAGAGCACTGGGGAAAGGCAGGCAGAGAATTCCCTGATAGCACCTTCTCTGTGCCTGTTCACATTGCTTCGCAGAATCGCTTTTGTGCAGAAAACAGTAACACTTGTTCAGAACGAAAGAAAGCACAGAGCCCCAGATTTTATGTTGTCCTGGAGAGCTTGCAGAACACAGGGGAAAGGCAGGCAGAGAATTCCCTGATAGCACCTTCTCTGTGCCTGTTCACATTGCTTCGCAGAATCGCTTTTGTGCAGAAAACAGTAACACTTGTTCAGAACGAAAGAAAGCACAGAGCCCCAGATTCTATGTTGTCCTGGAGAGCTTGCAGAGCACTGGGGAAAGGTAGGCAGAGAATTCCCTGCTAGCACCTTCTCTGTGCCTGGGAAGCAGAAGTGTTCACATTGCTTCGCAGAATCGTTTTTGTGCAGAAAACAGTAACACTTGTTCAGAAGGAAAGAAAGCACAGAGCCCCAGATTTTATGTTGTCCTGGAGAGCTTGCAGAGCACTGGGGAAAGGCAGGCAGATAATTCCTTGCTAGCACCTTCTCTGTGCCTGGGAAGCAGAAGTGTTCACATTGCTTCGCAGAATCGTTTTTGTGCAGAAAACAGTAACACTTGTTCAGAAGGAAAGAAAGCACAGAGCCCCAGATTTTATGTTGTCCTGGAGAGCTTGCAGAGCACTGGGGAAAGGCAGGCAGAGAATTCCTTGCTAGCACCTTCTCTGTGCCTGGGAAGCAGAAGTGTTCACATTGCTTCGCAAGAATCGCTTTTGTGCAGAAAACAGTAACACTTGTTCAGAAGGAAAGAAAGCACAGAGCCCCAGATTCTATGTTGTCTTGGAGAGCTTGCAGAGCACTGGGGAAAGGCAGGCAGAGAATTCCCTGCTAGCACCTTCTCTGTGCCTGGGAAGCAGAAGTGTTCACATTGCTTCGCAAGAATCGCTTTTGTGCAGAAAACAGTAACACTTGTTCAGAAGGAAAGAAAGCACAGAGCCCCAGATTTTATGTTGTCCTGGAGAGCTTGCAGAGCACTGGGGAAAGGCAGGCAGAGAATTCCCTGCTAGCACCTTCTCTGTGCCTGTTCACATTGCTTCGCAGAATCGCTTTTGTGCAGAAAACAGTAACACTTGTTCAGAACGAAAGAAAGCACAGAGCCCCAGATTCTATGTTGTCTTGGAGAGCTTGCAGAGCACTGGGGAAAGGCAGGCAGAGAATTCCCTGCTAGCACCTTCTCTGTGCCTGGGAAGCAGAAGTGTTCACATTGCTTCGCAAGAATCGCTTTTGTGCAGAAAACACTAACACTTGTTCAGAAGGAAAGAAAGCACAGAGCCCCAGATTTTATGTTGTCCTGGAGAGCTTGCAGAGCACTGGGGAAAGGCAGGCAGAGAATTCCCTGATAGCACCTTCTCTGTGCCTGTTCACATTGCTGCGCAAGAATCGCTTTTGTGCAGAAAACAGTAACACTTGTTCAGAAGGAAAGAAAGCACAGAGCCCCAGATTTTATGTTGTCCTGGAGAGCTTGCAGAGCACTGGGGAAAGGCAGGCAGAGAATTCCCTGATAGCACCTTCTCTGTGCCTGTTCACATTGCTTCGCAGTATCGCTTTTGTGCAGAAAACAGTAACACTTGTTCAGAACGAAAGAAAGCACAGAGCCCCAGATTCTATGTTGTCCTGGAGAGCTTGCAGAGCACTGGGGAAAGGCAGGCAGAGAATTCCTTGCTAGCACCTTCTCTGTGCCTGTTCACATTGCTTCGCAGAATCGCTTTTGTGCAGAAAACAATAACACTTGTTCAGAACGAAAGAAAGCACAGAGCCCCAGATTCTATGTTGTCCTGGAGAGCTTGCAGAGCACTGGGGAAAGGCAGGCCGAGAATTCCCTGCTAGCACCTTCTCTGTGCCTGGGAAGCAGAAGTGTTCACATTGCTTCGCAGAATCGCTTTTGTGCAGAAAACAGTAACACTTGTTCAGAAGGAAAGAAAGCACAGAGCCCCAGATTCTATGTTATCTTGGAGAGCTTGCAGAGCACTGGGGAAAGGCAGGCAGAGAATTCCCTGCTAGCACCTTCTCTGTGCCTGGGAAGCAGAAGTGTTCACATTGCTTCGCAAGAATCGCTTTTGTGCAGAAAACACTAACACTTGTTCAGAAGGAAAGAAAGCACAGAGCCCCAGATTTTATGTTGTCCTGGAGAGCTTGCAGAGCACTGGGGAAAGGCAGGCAGAGAATTCCCTGCTAGCACCTTCTCTGTGCCTGGGAAGCAGAAGTGTTCACATTGCTTCGCAGAATCGCTTTTGTGCAGAAAACAGTAACACTTGTTCAGAAGGAAAGAAAGCACAGAGCCCCAGATTTTATGTTGTCCTGGAGAGCTTGCAGAGCACTGGGGAAAGGCAGGCAGAGAATTCCCTGATAGCACCTTCTCTGTGCCTGTTCACATTGCTTCGCAGAATCGCTTTTGTGCAGAAAACAGTAAGACTTGTTCAGAAGGAAAGAAAGCACAGAGCCCCAGATTCTATGTTGTCCTGGAGAGCTTGCAGAGCACTGGGGAAAGGCAGGCAGAGAATTCCCTGCTAGCACCTTCTCTGTGCCTGGGAAGCAGAAGTGTTCACATTGCTTCGCAGAATCACTTTTGTGCAGAAAACAGTAACAATTGTTCAGAAGGAAAGAAAGCACAGAGCCCCAGATTCTATGTTGTCCTGGAGAGCTTGCAGAGCACTGGGGAAAGGCAGGCAGAGAATTCCTTGCTAGCACCTTCTCTGTGCCTGGGAAGCAGAAGTGTTCACATTGCTTCGCAAGAATCGCTTTTGTGCAGAAAACAGTAACACTTGTTCAGAAGGAAAGAAAGCACAGAGCCCCAGATTCTATGTTGTCCTGGAGAGCTTGCAGAGCACTGGGGAAAGGCAGGCAGAGAATTCCCTGCTAGCACCTTCTCTCTGCCTGTTCACATTGCTTCGCAGAATCGCTTTTGTGCAGAAAACAGTAACACTTGTTCAGAACGAAAGAAAGCACAGAGCCCCAGATTCTATGTTGTCCTGGAGAGCTTGCAGAGCACTGGGGAAAGGCAGGCAGAGAATTCCCTGCTAGCACCTTCTCTGTGCCTGGGAAGCAGAAGTGTTCACATTGCTTCACAAGAATCGCTTTTGTGCAGAAAACAGTAACACTTGTTCAGAAGGAAAGAAAGCACAGAGCCCCAGATTCTATGTTGTCCTGGAGAGCTTGCAGAGCACTGGGGAAAGGCAGGCAGAGAATTCCCTGCTAGCACCTTCTCTGTGCCTGGGAAGCAGAAGTGTTCACATTGCTTCGCAAGAATCGCTTTTGTGCAGAAAACAGTAACACTTGTTCAGAAGGAAAGAAAGCACAGAGCCCCAGATTTTATGTTGTCCTGGAGAGCTTGCAGAGCACTGGGGAAAGGCAGGCAGAGAATTCCTTGCTAGCACCTTCTCTGTGCCTGGGAAGCAGAAGTGTTCACATTGCTTCGCAGAATCGCTTTTGTGCAGAAAACAGTAACACTTGTTCAGAAGGAAAGAAAGCACAGAGCCCCAGATTCTATGTTGTCCTGGAGAGCTTGCAGAGCACTGGGGAAAGGCAGGCAGAGAATTCCCTGCTAGCACCTTCTCTGTGCCTGGGAAGCAGAAGTGTTCACATTGCTTCGCAGAATCACTTTTGTGCAGAAAACAGTAACAATTGTTCAGAAGGAAAGAAAGCACAGAGCCCCAGATTCTATGTTGTCCTGGAGAGCTTGCAGAGCACTGGGGAAAGGCAGGCAGAGAATTCCCTGCTAGCACCTTCTCTGTGCCTGGGAAGCAGAGGTGTTCACATTGCTTCGCAAGAATCGCTTTTGTGCAGAAAACAGTAACACTTGTTCAGAAGGAAAGAAAGCACAGAGCCCCAGATTTTATGTTGTCCTGGAGAGCTTGCAGAGCACTGGGGAAAGGCAGGCAGAGAATTCCTTGCTAGCACCTTCTCTGTGCCTGGGAAGCAGAAGTGTTCACATTGCTTCGCAGAATCGCTTTTGTGCAGAAAACAGTAACACTTGTTCAGAAGGAAAGAAAGCACAGAGCCCCAGATTCTATGTTGTCCTGGAGAGCTTGCAGAGCACTGGGGAAAGGCAGGCAGAGAATTCCCTGCTAGCACCTTCTCTGTGCCTGTTCACATTGCTTCGCAGAATCGCTTTTGTGCAGAAAACAGTAACACTTGTTCAGAACGAAAGAAAGCACAGAGCCCCAGATTCTATGTTGTCCTGGAGAGCTTGCAGAGCACTGGGGAAAGGCAGGCAGAGAATTCCCTGATAGCACCTTCTCTGTGCCTGGGAAGCAGAAGTGTTCACATTGCTTCGCAAGAATCGCTTTTGTGCAGAAAACAGTAACACTTGTTCAGAAGGAAAGAAAGCACAGAGCCCCAGATTTTATGTTGTCCTGGAGAGCTTGCAGAGCACTGGGGAAAGGCAGGCAGAGAATTCCCTGATAGCACCTTCTCTGTGCCTGTTCACATTGCTTCGCAGAATCGCTTTTGTGCAGAAAACAGTAACACTTGTTCAGAAGGAAAGAAAGCACAGAGCCCCAGATTCTATGTTGTCCTGGAGAGCTTGCAGAGCACTGGGGAAAGGCAGGCAGAGAATTCCCTGCTAGCACCTTCTCTGTGCCTGGGAAGCAGAAGTGTTCACATTGCTTCGCAAGAATCGCTTTTGTGCAGAAAACAGTAACACTTGTTCAGAAGGAAAGAAAGCACAGAGCCCCAGATTTTATGTTGTCCTGGAGAGCTTGCAGAGCACTGGGGAAAGGCAGGCAGAGAATTCCCTGCTAGCACCTTCTCTGTGCCTGTTCACATTGTTGCGCAGAATCGCTTTTGTGCAGAAAACAGTAACACTTGTTCAGAACGAAAGAAAGCACAGAGCCCCAGATTCTATGTTGTCCTGGAGAGCTTGCAGAGCACTGGGGAAAGGCAGGCAGAGAATTCCCTGATAGCACCTTCTCTGTGCCTGTTCACATTGCTTCGCAGAATCGCTTTTGTGCAGAAAACAGTAACACTTGTTCAGAAGGAAAGAAAGCACAGAGCCCCAGATTCTATGTTGTCCTGGAGAGCTTGCAGAGCACTGGGGAAAGGTAGGCAGAGAATTCCCTGCTAGCACCTTCTCTGTGCCTGGGAAGCAGAAGTGTTCACATTGCTTCGCAGAATCGTTTTTGTGCAGAAAACAGTAACACTTGTTCAGAAGGAAAGAAAGCACAGAGCCCCATATTTTATGTTGTCCTGGAGAGCTTGCAGAGCACTGGGGAAAGGCAGGCAGAGAACTCCTTGCTAGCACCTTCTCTGTGCCTGGGAAGCAGAAGTGTTCACATTGCTTCGCAGAATCGCTTTTGTGCAGAAAACAGTAACACTTGTTCAGAAGGAAAGAAAGCACAGAGCCCCAGATTTTATGTTGTCCTGGAGAGTTTGCAGAGCACTGGGGAAAGGCAGGCAGAGAATTCCCTGATAGCACCTTCTCTGTGCCTGTTCACATTGCTTCGCAGAATCGCTTTTGTGCAGAAAACAGTAACACTTGTTCAGAAGGAAAGAAAGCACAGAGCCCCAGATTCTATGTTGTCCTGGAGAGCTTGCAGAGCACTGGGGAAAGGCAGGCAGAGAATTCCCTGCTAGCACCTTCTCTGTGCCTGGGAAGCAGAAGTGTTCACATTGCTTCGCAAGAATCGCTTTTGTGCAGAAAACAGTAACACTTGTTCAGAAGGAAAGAAAGCACAGAGCCCCAGATTCTATGTTGTCCTGGAGAGCTTGCAGAGCACTGGGGAAAGGCAGGCAGAGAATTCCCTGATAGCACCTTCTCTGTGCCTGTTCACATTTCTTCGCAGAATCGCTTTTGTGCAGAAAACAGTAACACTTGTTCAGAACGAAAGAAAGCACAGAGCCCCAGATTCTATGTTGTCCTGGAGAGCTTGCAGAGCACTGGGGAAAGGCAGGCAGAGAATTCCCTGATAGCACCTTCTCTGTGCCTGTTCATATTGCTTCGCAGAATCGCTTTTGTGCAGAAAACACTAACACTTGTTCAGAACGAAAGAAAGCACAGAGCCCCAGATTCTATGTTGTCCTGGAGAGCTTGCAGAGCACTGGGGAAAGGCAGGCAGAGAATTCGTTGCTAGCACCTTCTCTGTGCCTGGGAAGCAGAAGTGTTCACATTGCTTCGCAAGAATCGCTTTTGTGCAGAAAACAGTAACAGTTGTTCAGAACGAAAGAAAGCACAGAGCCCCAGTTTTTATGTTGTCCTGGAGAGCTTGCAGAGCACTGGGGAAAGGCAGGCAGAGAATTCCCTGATAGCACCTTCTCTGTGCCTGTTCACATTGTTTCGCAGAATCGCTTTTGTGCAGGAAACAGTAACACTTGTTCAGAAGGAAAGAAAGCACAGAGCCCCAGATTTTATGTTGTCCTGGAGAGCTTGCAGAGCACTGGGGAAAGGCAGGCAGAGAATTCCCTGATAGCACCTTCTCTGTGCCTGTTCACATTGCTTCGCAGAATCGCTTTTGTGCAGAAAACAATAACACTTGTTCAGAATGAAAGAAAGCACAGAGCCCCAGATTCTATGTTGTCTTGGAGAGCTTGCAGAGCACTGGGGAAAGGCAGGCAGAGAATTCCCTGCTAGCACCTTCTCTGTGCCTGGGAAGCAGAAGTGTTCACATTGCTTCGCAAGAATCGCTTTTGTGCAGAAAACAGTAACACTTGTTCAGAAGGAAAGAAAGCACAGAGCCCCAGATTTTATGTTGTCCTGGAGAGCTTGCAGAGCACTGGGGAAAGGCAGGCAGAGAATTCCCTGATAGCACCTTCTCTGTGCCTGTTCACATTGCTTCGCAGAATCGCTTTTGTGCAGAAAACAGTAACACTTGTTCAGAAGGAAAGAAAGCACAGAGCCCCAGATTCTATGTTGTCCTGGAGAGCTTGCAGAGCACTGGGGAAAGGCAGGCAGAGAATTCCCTGCTAGCACCTTCTCTGTGCCTGGGAAGCAGAAGTGTTCACATTGCTTCGCAAGAATCGCTTTTGTGCAGAAAACAGTAACACTTGTTCAGAAGGAAAGAAAGCACAGAGCCCCAGATTCTATGTTGTCCTGGAGAGCTTGCAGAGCACTGGGGAAAGGCAGGCAGAGAATTCGTTGCTAGCACCTTCTCTGTGCCTGGGAAGCAGAAGTGTTCACATTGCTTCGCAAGAATCGCTTTTGTGCAGAAAACAGTAACAGTTGTTCAGAACGAAAGAAAGCACAGAGCCCCAGTTTTTATGTTGTCCTGGAGAGCTTGCAGAGCACTGGGGAAAGGCAGGCAGAGAATTCCCTGATAGCACCTTCTCTGTGCCTGTTCACATTGTTTCGCAGAATCGCTTTTGTGCAGGAAACAGTAACACTTGTTCAGAAGGAAAGAAAGCACAGAGCCCCAGATTTTATGTTGTCCTGGAGAGCTTGCAGAGCACTGGGGAAAGGCAGGCAGAGAATTCCCTGATAGCACCTTCTCTGTGCCTGTTCACATTGCTTCGCAGAATCGCTTTTGTGCAGAAAACAATAACACTTGTTCAGAACGAAAGAAAGCACAGAGCCCCAGATTCTATGTTGTCTTGGAGAGCTTGCAGAGCACTGGGGAAAGGCAGGCAGAGAATTCCCTGCTAGCACCTTCTCTGTGCCTGGGAAGCAGAAGTGTTCACATTGCTTCGCAAGAATCGCTTTTGTGCAGAAAACAGTAACACTTGTTCAGAAGGAAAGAAAGCACAGAGCCCCAGATTTTATGTTGTCCTGGAGAGCTTGCAGAGCACTGGGGAAAGGCAGGCAGAGAATTCCCTGATAGCACCTTCTCTGTGCCTGTTCACATTGCTTCGCAGAATCGCTTTTGTGCAGAAAACAGTAACACTTGTTCAGAAGGAAAGAAAGCACAGAGCCCCAGATTCTATGTTGTCTTGGAGAGCTTGCAGAGCACTGGGGAAAGGCAGGCAGAGAATTCCCTGATAGCACCTTCTCTGTGCCTGGGAAGCAGAAGTGTTCACATTGCTTCGCAAGAATCGCTTTTGTGCAGAAAACAGTAACAGTTGTTCAGAACGAAAGAAAGCACAGAGCCCCAGTTTTTATGTTGTCCTGGAGAGCTTGCAGAGCACTGGGGAAAGGCAGGCAGAGAATTCCCTGATAGCACCTTCTCTGTGCCTGTTCACATTGTTTCGCAGAATCGCTTTTGTGCAGGAAACAGTAACACTTGTTCAGAAGGAAAGAAAGCACAGAGCCCCAGATTTTATGTTGTCCTGGAGAGCTTGCAGAGCACTGGGGAAAGGCAGGCAGAGAATTCCCTGATAGCACCTTCTCTGTGCCTGTTCACATTGCTTCGCAGAATCGCTTTTGTGCAGAAAACAATAACACTTGTTCAGAATGAAAGAAAGCACAGAGCCCCAGATTCTATGTTGTCTTGGAGAGCTTGCAGAGCACTGGGGAAAGGCAGGCAGAGAATTCCCTGCTAGCACCTTCTCTGTGCCTGGGAAGCAGAAGTGTTCACATTGCTTCGCAAGAATCGCTTTTGTGCAGAAAACAGTAACACTTGTTCAGAAGGAAAGAAAGCACAGAGCCCCAGATTTTATGTTGTCCTGGAGAGCTTGCAGAGCACTGGGGAAAGGCAGGCAGAGAATTCCCTGATAGCACCTTCTCTGTGCCTGTTCACATTGCTTCGCAGAATCGCTTTTGTGCAGAAAACAGTAACACTTGTTCAGAAGGAAAGAAAGCACAGAGCCCCAGATTCTATGTTGTCCTGGAGAGCTTGCAGAGCACTGGGGAAAGGCAGGCAGAGAATTCCCTGCTAGCACCTTCTCTGTGCCTGGGAAGCAGAAGTGTTCACATTGCTTCGCAAGAATCGCTTTTGTGCAGAAAACAGTAACACTTGTTCAGAAGGAAAGAAAGCACAGAGCCCCAGATTCTATGTTGTCCTGGAGAGCTTGCAGAGCACTGGGGAAAGGCAGGCAGAGAATTCGTTGCTAGCACCTTCTCTGTGCCTGGGAAGCAGAAGTGTTCACATTGCTTCGCAAGAATCGCTTTTGTGCAGAAAACAGTAACAGTTGTTCAGAACGAAAGAAAGCACAGAGCCCCAGTTTTTATGTTGTCCTGGAGAGCTTGCAGAGCACTGGGGAAAGGCAGGCAGAGAATTCCCTGATAGCACCTTCTCTGTGCCTGTTCACATTGTTTCGCAGAATCGCTTTTGTGCAGGAAACAGTAACACTTGTTCAGAAGGAAAGAAAGCACAGAGCCCCAGATTTTATGTTGTCCTGGAGAGCTTGCAGAGCACTGGGGAAAGGCAGGCAGAGAATTCCCTGATAGCACCTTCTCTGTGCCTGTTCACATTGCTTCGCAGAATCGCTTTTGTGCAGAAAACAATAACACTTGTTCAGAACGAAAGAAAGCACAGAGCCCCAGATTCTATGTTGTCTTGGAGAGCTTGCAGAGCACTGGGGAAAGGCAGGCAGAGAATTCCCTGCTAGCACCTTCTCTGTGCCTGGGAAGCAGAAGTGTTCACATTGCTTCGCAAGAATCGCTTTTGTGCAGAAAACAGTAACACTTGTTCAGAAGGAAAGAAAGCACAGAGCCCCAGATTTTATGTTGTCCTGGAGAGCTTGCAGAGCACTGGGGAAAGGCAGGCAGAGAATTCCCTGATAGCACCTTCTCTGTGCCTGTTCACATTGCTTCGCAGAATCGCTTTTGTGCAGAAAACAGTAACACTTGTTCAGAAGGAAAGAAAGCACAGAGCCCCAGATTCTATGTTGTCTTGGAGAGCTTGCAGAGCACTGGGGAAAGGCAGGCAGAGAATTCCCTGATAGCACCTTCTCTGTGCCTGGGAAGCAGAAGTGTTCACATTGCTTCGCAAGAATCGCTTTTGTGCAGAAAACAGTAACACTTGTTCAGAAGGAAAGAAAGCACAGAGCCCCAGATTTTATGTTGTCCTGGAGAGCTTGCAGAGCACTGGGGAAAGGCAGGCAGAGAATTCCCTGATAGCACCTTCTCTGTGCCTGTTCACATTGCTTCGCAGAATCGCTTTTGTGCAGAAAACAGTAACACTTGTTCAGAAGGAAAGAAAGCACAGAGCCCCAGATTCTATGTTGTCCTGGAGAGCTTGCAGAGCACTGGGGAAAGGCAGGCAGAGAATTCCCTGCTAGCACCTTCTCTGTGCCTGGGAAGCAGAAGTGTTCACATGGCTTCGCAAGAATCGCTTTTGTGCAGAAAACAGTAACACTTGTTCAGAAGGAAAGAAAGCACAGAGCCCCAGATTTGCTGTTGTCCTGGAGAGCTTGCAGAGCACTGGGGAAAGGCAGGCAGAGAATTCCCTGCTAGCACCTTCTCTGTGCCTGGGAAGCAGAAGTGTTCACATTGCTTCGCAGAATCGCTTTTGTGCAGAAAACAGTAACACTTGTTCAGAAGGAAAGAAAGCACAGAGCCCCAGGTTTGCTGTTGTCCTGGAGAGCTTGCAGAGCACTGGGGAAAGGCAGGCAGAGAATTCCCTGCTAGCACCTTCTCTGTGCCTGGGAAGCAGAAGTGTTCACATTGCTTCGCAAGAATCGCTTTTGTGCAGAAAACAGTAACACTTGTTCAGAAGGAAAGAAAGCACAGAGCCCCAGATTTGCTGTTGTCCTGGAGAGCTTGCAGAGCACTGGGGAAAGGCAGGCAGAGAATTCCCTGCTAGCACCTTCTCTGTGCCTGGGAAGCAAAAGTGTTCACATTGCTTCACAGAATCGCTTTTGTGCAGAAAACAGTAACACTTGTTCAGAAGGAAAGAAAGCACAGAGCCCCAGATTCTATGTTGTCCTGGAGAGCTTGCAGAGCACTGGGGAAAGGCAGTCAGAGAATTCCCTGCTAGCACCTTCTCTGTGCCTGGGAAGCAGAAGTGTTCACATTGCTTCGCAAGAATCGCTTTTGTGCAGAAAACAGTAACAGTTGTTCAGAACGAAAGAAAGCACAGAGCCCCAGATTCTATGTTGTCCTGGAGAGCTTGCAGAGCACTGGGGAAAGGCAGGCAGAGAATTCCCTGCTAGCACCTTCTCTGTGCCTGGGAAGCAGAAGTGTTCACATTGCTTCGCAGAATCGCTTTTGTGCAGAAAACAGTAACACTTGTTCAGAAGGAAAGAAAGCACAGAGCCCCAGATTCTATGTTGTCCTGGAGAGCTTGCAGAGCACTGGGGAAAGGCAGGCAGAGAATTCCCTGATAGCACCTTCTCTGTGCCTGTTCACATTGCTTCGCAGAATCGCTTTTGTGCAGAAAACAGTAACACTTGTTCAGAACGAAAGAAAGCACAGAGCCCCAGATTCTATGTTGTCCTGGAGAGCTTGCAGAGCACTGGGGAAAGGCAGGCAGAGAATTCCCTGATAGCACCTTCTCTGTGCCTGTTCACATTGCTTCGCAGAATCGCTTTTGTGCAGAAAACACTAACACTTGTTCAGAACGAAAGAAAGCACAGAGCCCCAGATTCTATGTTGTCCTGGAGAGCTTGCAGAGCACTGGGGAAAGGCAGGCAGAGAATTCCCTGCTAGCACCTTCTCTGTGCCTGGGAAGCAGAAGTGTTCACATTGCTTCGCAGAATCGCTTTTGTGCAGAAAACAGTAACACTTGTTCAGAAGGAAAGAAAGCACAGAGCCCCAGATTCTATGTTGTCCTGGAGAGCTTGCAGAGCACTGGGGAAAGGCAGGCAGAGAATTCCCTGCTAGCACCTTCTCTGTGCCTGGGAAGCAGAAGTGTTCACATTGCTTCGCAAGAATCGCTTTTGTGCAGAAAACAGTAACACTTGTTCAGAAGGAAAGAAAGCACAGAGCCCCAGATTTTATGTTGTCCTGGAGAGCTTGCAGAGCACTGGGGAAAGGCAGGCAGAGAATTCCCTGATAGCACCTTCTCTGTGCCTGTTCACATTGCTTCGCAGAATCGCTTTTGTGCAGAAAACAGTAACACTTGTTCAGAAGGAAAGAAAGCACAGAGCCCCAGATTCTATGTTGTCCTGGAGAGCTTGCAGAGCACTGGGGAAAGGCAGGCAGAGAATTCCCTGCTAGCACCTTCTCTGTGCCTGGGAAGCAGAAGTGTTCACATTGCTTCGCAGAATCACTTTTGTGCAGAAAACAGTAACAATTGTTCAGAAGGAAAGAAAGCACAGAGCCCCAGATTCTATGTTGTCCTGGAGAGCTTGCAGAGCACTGGGGAAAGGCAGGCAGAGAATTCCTTGCTAGCACCTTCTCTGTGCCTGGGAAGCAGAAGTGTTCACATTGCTTCGCAAGAATCGCTTTTGTGCAGAAAACAGTAACACTTGTTCAGAAGGAAAGAAAGCACAGAGCCCCAGATTCTATGTTGTCCTGGAGAGCTTGCAGAGCACTGGGGAAAGGCAGGCAGAGAATTCCCTGCTAGCACCTTCTCTGTGCCTGTTCACATTGCTTCGCAGAATCGCTTTTGTGCAGAAAACAGTAACACTTGTTCAGAACGAAAGAAAGCACAGAGCCCCAGATTCTATGTTGTCCTGGAGAGCTTGCAGAGCACTGGGGAAAGGCAGGCAGAGAATTCCCTGCTAGCACCTTCTCTGTGCCTGGGAAGCAGAAGTGTTCACATTGCTTCACAAGAATCGCTTTTGTGCAGAAAACAGTAACACTTGTTCAGAAGGAAAGAAAGCACAGAGCCCCAGATTCTATGTTGTCCTGGAGAGCTTGCAGAGCACTGGGGAAAGGCAGGCAGAGAATTCCCTGCTAGCACCTTCTCTGTGCCTGGGAAGCAGAAGTGTTCACATTGCTTCGCAGAATCGCTTTTGTGCAGAAAACAGTAACACTTGTTCAGAAGGAAAGAAAGCACAGAGCCCCAGATTCTATGTTGTCCTGGAGAGCTTGCAGAGCACTGGGGAAAGGCAGGCAGAGAATTCCCTGATAGCACCTTCTCTGTGCCTGGGAAGCAGAAGTGTTCACATTGCTTCGCAGAATCACTTTTGTGCAGAAAACAGTAACAATTGTTCAGAAGGAAAGAAAGCACAGAGCCCCAGATTCTATGTTGTCCTGGAGAGCTTGCAGAGCACTGGGGAAAGGCAGGCAGAGAATTCCCTGATAGCACCTTCTCTGTGCCTGGGAAGCAGAAGTGTTCACATTGCTTCGCAAGAATCGCTTTTGTGCAGAAAACAGTAACACTTGTTCAGAAGGAAAGAAAGCACAGAGCCCCAGATTTTATGTTGTCCTGGAGAGCTTGCAGAGCACTGGGGAAAGGCAGGCAGAGAATTCCTTGCTAGCACCTTCTCTGTGCCTGGGAAGCAGAAGTGTTCACATTGCTTCGCAGAATCGCTTTTGTGCAGAAAACAGTAACACTTGTTCAGAAGGAAAGAAAGCACAGAGCCCCAGATTCTATGTTGTCCTGGAGAGCTTGCAGAGCACTGGGGAAAGGCAGGCAGAGAATTCCCTGCTAGCACCTTCTCTGTGCCTGTTCACATTGCTTCGCAGAATCGCTTTTGTGCAGAAAACAGTAACACTTGTTCAGAACGAAAGAAAGCACAGAGCCCCAGATTCTATGTTGTCCTGGAGAGCTTGCAGAGCACTGGGGAAAGGCAGGCAGAGAATTCCCTGATAGCACCTTCTCTGTGCCTGGGAAGCAGAAGTGTTCACATTGCTTCGCAAGAATCGCTTTTGTGCAGAAAACAGTAACACTTGTTCAGAACGAAAGAAAGCACAGAGCCCCAGATTCTATGTTGTCCTGGAGAGCTTGCAGAGCACTGGGGAAAGGCAGGCAGAGAATTCCCTGCTAGCACCTTCTCTGTGCCTGTTCACATTGTTGCGCAGAATCGCTTTTGTGCAGAAAACAGTAACACTTGTTCAGAACGAAAGAAAGCACAGAGCCCCAGATTCTATGTTGTCCTGGAGAGCTTGCAGAGCACTGGGGAAAGGCAGGCAGAGAATTCCCTGATAGCACCTTCTCTGTGCCTGTTCACATTGCTTCGCAGAATCGCTTTTGTGCAGAAAACAGTAACACTTGTTCAGAAGGAAAGAAAGCACAGAGCCCCAGATTCTATGTTGTCCTGGAGAGCTTGCAGAGCACTGGGGAAAGGTAGGCAGAGAATTCCCTGCTAGCACCTTCTCTGTGCCTGGGAAGCAGAAGTGTTCACATTGCTTCGCAGAATCGCTTTTGTGCAGAAAACAGTAACACTTGTTCAGAAGGAAAGAAAGCACAGAGCCCCAGATTTTATGTTGTCCTGGAGAGTTTGCAGAGCACTGGGGAAAGGCAGGCAGAGAATTCCCTGCTAGCACCTTCTCTGTGCC
Organism: Strix aluco; assembly: GCF_031877795.1. Lineage (NCBI taxonomy): Eukaryota > Metazoa > Chordata > Aves > Strigiformes > Strigidae > Strix > Strix aluco. The sequence continues at coordinate 1,181,244 of NW_027436615.1, read as the reverse complement.
TGTTCACATTGCTTCGCAGAATCGCTTTTGTGCAGGAAACAGTAACACTTGTTCAGAAGGAAAGAAAGCACAGAGCCCCAGATTCTATGTTGTCCTGGAGAGCTTGCAGAGCACTGGGGAAAGGCAGGCAGAGAATTCCCTGATAGCACCTTCTCTGTGCCTGGGAAGCAGAAGTGTTCACATTGCTTCGCAGAATCACTTTTGTGCAGAAAACAGTAACAATTGTTCAGAAGGAAAGAAAGCACAGAGCCCCAGATTCTATGTTGTCCTGGAGAGCTTGCAGAGCACTGGGGAAAGGCAGGCAGAGAATTCCCTGATAGCACCTTCTCTGTGCCTGGGAAGCAGAAGTGTTCACATTGCTTCGCAAGAATCGCTTTTGTGCAGAAAACAGTAACACTTGTTCAGAAGGAAAGAAAGCACAGAGCCCCAGATTTTATGTTGTCCTGGAGAGCTTGCAGAGCACTGGGGAAAGGCAGGCAGAGAATTCCTTGCTAGCACCTTCTCTGTGCCTGGGAAGCAGAAGTGTTCACATTGCTTCGCAGAATCGCTTTTGTGCAGAAAACAGTAACACTTGTTCAGAAGGAAAGAAAGCACAGAGCCCCAGATTCTATGTTGTCCAGGAGAGCTTGCAGAGCACTGGGGAAAGGCAGGCAGAGAATTCCCTGCTAGCACCTTCTCTGTGCCTGTTCACATTGCTTCGCAGAATCGCTTTTGTGCAGAAAACAGTAACACTTGTTCAGAACGAAAGAAAGCACAGAGCCCCAGATTCTATGTTGTCCTGGAGAGCTTGCAGAGCACTGGGGAAAGGCAGGCAGAGAATTCCCTGATAGCACCTTCTCTGTGCCTGGGAAGCAGAAGTGTTCACATTGCTTCGCAAGAATCGCTTTTGTGCAGAAAACAGTAACACTTGTTCAGAACGAAAGAAAGCACAGAGCCCCAGATTCTATGTTGTCCTGGAGAGCTTGCAGAGCACTGGGGAAAGGCAGGCAGAGAATTCCCTGCTAGCACCTTCTCTGTGCCTGTTCACATTGTTGCGCAGAATCGCTTTTGTGCAGAAAACAGTAACACTTGTTCAGAACGAAAGAAAGCACAGAGCCCCAGATTCTATGTTGTCCTGGAGAGCTTGCAGAGCACTGGGGAAAGGCAGGCAGAGAATTCCCTGATAGCACCTTCTCTGTGCCTGTTCACATTGCTTCGCAGAATCGCTTTTGTGCAGAAAACAGTAACACTTGTTCAGAAGGAAAGAAAGCACAGAGCCCCAGATTCTATGTTGTCCTGGAGAGCTTGCAGAGCACTGGGGAAAGGTAGGCAGAGAATTCCCTGCTAGCACCTTCTCTGTGCCTGGGAAGCAGAAGTGTTCACATTGCTTCGCAGAATCGTTTTTGTGCAGAAAACAGTAACACTTGTTCAGAACGAAAGAAAGCACAGAGCCCCATATTTTATGTTGTCCTGGAGAGCTTGCAGAGCACTGGGGAAAGGCAGGCAGAGAACTCCTTGCTAGCACCTTCTCTGTGCCTGGGAAGCAGAAGTGTTCACATTGCTTCGCAGAATCGCTTTTGTGCAGAAAACAGTAACACTTGTTCAGAAGGAAAGAAAGCACAGAGCCCCAGATTTTATGTTGTCCTGGAGAGTTTGCAGAGCACTGGGGAAAGGCAGGCAGAGAATTCCCTGATAGCACCTTCTCTGTGCCTGTTCACATTGCTTCGCAGAATCGCTTTTGTGCAGAAAACAGTAACACTTGTTCAGAAGGAAAGAAAGCACAGAGCCCCAGATTTTATGTTGTCCTGGAGAGCTTGCAGAGCACTGGGGAAAGGCAGGCAGAGAATTCCCTGATAGCACCTTCTCTGTGCCTGGGAAGCAGAAGTGTTCACATTGCTTCGCAGAATCACTTTTGTGCAGAAAACAGTAACAATTGTTCAGAAGGAAAGAAAGCACAGAGCCCCAGATTCTATGTTGTCCTGGAGAGCTTGCAGAGCACTGGGGAAAGGCAGGCAGAGAATTCCCTGATAGCACCTTCTCTGTGCCTGGGAAGCAGAAGTGTTCACATTGCTTCGCAAGAATCGCTTTTGTGCAGAAAACAGTAACACTTGTTCAGAAGGAAAGAAAGCACAGAGCCCCAGATTTTATGTTGTCCTGGAGAGCTTGCAGAGCACTGGGGAAAGGCAGGCAGAGAATTCCTTGCTAGCACCTTCTCTGTGCCTGGGAAGCAGAAGTGTTCACATTGCTTCGCAGAATCGCTTTTGTGCAGAAAACAGTAACACTTGTTCAGAAGGAAAGAAAGCACAGAGCCCCAGATTCTATGTTGTCCTGGAGAGCTTGCAGAGCACTGGGGAAAGGCAGGCAGAGAATTCCCTGCTAGCACCTTCTCTGTGCCTGTTCACATTGCTTCGCAGAATCGCTTTTGTGCAGAAAACAGTAACACTTGTTCAGAACGAAAGAAAGCACAGAGCCCCAGATTCTATGTTGTCCTGGAGAGCTTGCAGAGCACTGGGGAAAGGCAGGCAGAGAATTCCCTGATAGCACCTTCTCTGTGCCTGGGAAGCAGAAGTGTTCACATTGCTTCGCAAGAATCGCTTTTGTGCAGAAAACAGTAACACTTGTTCAGAACGAAAGAAAGCACAGAGCCCCAGATTCTATGTTGTCCTGGAGAGCTTGCAGAGCACTGGGGAAAGGCAGGCAGAGAATTCCCTGCTAGCACCTTCTCTGTGCCTGTTCACATTGTTGCGCAGAATCGCTTTTGTGCAGAAAACAGTAACACTTGTTCAGAACGAAAGAAAGCACAGAGCCCCAGATTCTATGTTGTCCTGGAGAGCTTGCAGAGCACTGGGGAAAGGCAGGCAGAGAATTCCCTGATAGCACCTTCTCTGTGCCTGTTCACATTGCTTCGCAGAATCGCTTTTGTGCAGAAAACAGTAACACTTGTTCAGAAGGAAAGAAAGCACAGAGCCCCAGATTCTATGTTGTCCTGGAGAGCTTGCAGAGCACTGGGGAAAGGTAGGCAGAGAATTCCCTGCTAGCACCTTCTCTGTGCCTGGGAAGCAGAAGTGTTCACATTGCTTCGCAGAATCGTTTTTGTGCAGAAAACAGTAACACTTGTTCAGAACGAAAGAAAGCACAGAGCCCCATATTTTATGTTGTCCTGGAGAGCTTGCAGAGCACTGGGGAAAGGCAGGCAGAGAACTCCTTGCTAGCACCTTCTCTGTGCCTGGGAAGCAGAAGTGTTCACATTGCTTCGCAGAATCGCTTTTGTGCAGAAAACAGTAACACTTGTTCAGAAGGAAAGAAAGCACAGAGCCCCAGATTTTATGTTGTCCTGGAGAGTTTGCAGAGCACTGGGGAAAGGCAGGCAGAGAATTCCCTGCTAGCACCTTCTCTGTGCCTGTTCACATTGCTTCGCAGAATCGCTTTTGTGCAGAAAACAGTAACACTTGTTCAGAAGGAAAGAAAGCACAGAGCCCCAGATTCTATGTTGTCCTGGAGAGCTTGCAGAGCACTGGGGAAAGGCAGGCAGAGAATTCCCTGATAGCACCTTCTCTGTGCCTGGGAAGCAGAAGTGTTCACATTGCTTCGCAGAATCACTTTTGTGCAGAAAACAGTAACAATTGTTCAGAAGGAAAGAAAGCACAGAGCCCCAGATTCTATGTTGTCCTGGAGAGCTTGCAGAGCACTGGGGAAAGGCAGGCAGAGAATTCCCTGATAGCACCTTCTCTGTGCCTGGGAAGCAGAAGTGTTCACATTGCTTCGCAAGAATCGCTTTTGTGCAGAAAACAGTAACACTTGTTCAGAAGGAAAGAAAGCACAGAGCCCCAGATTTTATGTTGTCCTGGAGAGCTTGCAGAGCACTGGGGAAAGGCAGGCAGAGAATTCCTTGCTAGCACCTTCTCTGTGCCTGGGAAGCAGAAGTGTTCACATTGCTTCGCAGAATCGCTTTTGTGCAGAAAACAGTAACACTTGTTCAGAAGGAAAGAAAGCACAGAGCCCCAGATTCTATGTTGTCCTGGAGAGCTTGCAGAGCACTGGGGAAAGGCAGGCAGAGAATTCCCTGCTAGCACCTTCTCTGTGCCTGTTCACATTGCTTCGCAGAATCGCTTTTGTGCAGAAAACAGTAACACTTGTTCAGAACGAAAGAAAGCACAGAGCCCCAGATTCTATGTTGTCCTGGAGAGCTTGCAGAGCACTGGGGAAAGGCAGGCAGAGAATTCCCTGATAGCACCTTCTCTGTGCCTGGGAAGCAGAAGTGTTCACATTGCTTCGCAAGAATCGCTTTTGTGCAGAAAACAGTAACACTTGTTCAGAACGAAAGAAAGCACAGAGCCCCAGATTCTATGTTGTCCTGGAGAGCTTGCAGAGCACTGGGGAAAGGCAGGCAGAGAATTCCCTGCTAGCACCTTCTCTGTGCCTGTTCACATTGTTGCGCAGAATCGCTTTTGTGCAGAAAACAGTAACACTTGTTCAGAACGAAAGAAAGCACAGAGCCCCAGATTCTATGTTGTCCTGGAGAGCTTGCAGAGCACTGGGGAAAGGCAGGCAGAGAATTCCCTGATAGCACCTTCTCTGTGCCTGTTCACATTGCTTCGCAGAATCGCTTTTGTGCAGAAAACAGTAACACTTGTTCAGAAGGAAAGAAAGCACAGAGCCCCAGATTCTATGTTGTCCTGGAGAGCTTGCAGAGCACTGGGGAAAGGTAGGCAGAGAATTCCCTGCTAGCACCTTCTCTGTGCCTGGGAAGCAGAAGTGTTCACATTGCTTCGCAGAATCGTTTTTGTGCAGAAAACAGTAACACTTGTTCAGAACGAAAGAAAGCACAGAGCCCCATATTTTATGTTGTCCTGGAGAGCTTGCAGAGCACTGGGGAAAGGCAGGCAGAGAACTCCTTGCTAGCACCTTCTCTGTGCCTGGGAAGCAGAAGTGTTCACATTGCTTCGCAGAATCGCTTTTGTGCAGAAAACAGTAACACTTGTTCAGAAGGAAAGAAAGCACAGAGCCCCAGATTTTATGTTGTCCTGGAGAGTTTGCAGAGCACTGGGGAAAGGCAGGCAGAGAATTCCCTGATAGCACCTTCTCTGTGCCTGTTCACATTGCTTCGCAGAATCGCTTTTGTGCAGAAAACAGTAACACTTGTTCAGAACGAAAGAAAGCACAGAGCCCCAGATTCTATGTTGTCCTGGAGAGCTTGCAGAGCACTGGGGAAAGGCAGGCAGAGAATTCCCTGCTAGCACCTTCTCTGTGCCTGGGAAGCAGAAGTGTTCACATTGCTTCGCAAGAATCGCTTTTGTGCAGAAAACAGTAACACTTGTTCAGAAGGAAAGAAAGCACAGAGCCCCAGATTCTATGTTGTCCTGGAGAGCTTGCAGAGCACTGGGGAAAGGCAGGCAGAGAATTCCCTGATAGCACCTTCTCTGTGCCTGTTCACATTTCTTCGCAGAATCGCTTTTGTGCAGAAAACAGTAACACTTGTTCAGAACGAAAGAAAGCACAGAGCCCCAGATTCTATGTTGTCCTGGAGAGCTTGCAGAGCACTGGGGAAAGGCAGGCAGAGAATTCCCTGATAGCACCTTCTCTGTGCCTGTTCATATTGCTTCGCAGAATCGCTTTTGTGCAGAAAACACTAACACTTGTTCAGAACGAAAGAAAGCACAGAGCCCCAGATTCTATGTTGTCCTGGAGAGCTTGCAGAGCACTGGGGAAAGGCAGGCAGAGAATTCGTTGCTAGCACCTTCTCTGTGCCTGGGAAGCAGAAGTGTTCACATTGCTTCGCAAGAATCGCTTTTGTGCAGAAAACAGTAACAGTTGTTCAGAACGAAAGAAAGCACAGAGCCCCAGTTTTTATGTTGTCCTGGAGAGCTTGCAGAGCACTGGGGAAAGGCAGGCAGAGAATTCCCTGATAGCACCTTCTCTGTGCCTGTTCACATTGTTTCGCAGAATCGCTTTTGTGCAGGAAACAGTAACACTTGTTCAGAAGGAAAGAAAGCACAGAGCCCCAGATTTTATGTTGTCCTGGAGAGCTTGCAGAGCACTGGGGAAAGGCAGGCAGAGAATTCCCTGATAGCACCTTCTCTGTGCCTGTTCACATTGCTTCGCAGAATCGCTTTTGTGCAGAAAACAGTAACACTTGTTCAGAAGGAAAGAAAGCACAGAGCCCCAGATTCTATGTTGTCCTGGAGAGCTTGCAGAGCACTGGGGAAAGGCAGGCAGAGAATTCCCTGATAGCACCTTCTCTGTGCCTGGGAAGCAGAAGTGTTCACATTGCTTCGCAAGAATCGCTTTTGTGCAGAAAACAGTAACACTTGTTCAGAAGGAAAGAAAGCACAGAGCCCCAGATTTTATGTTGTCCTGGAGAGCTTGCAGAGCACTGGGGAAAGGCAGGCAGAGAATTCCCTGATAGCACCTTCTCTGTGCCTGTTCACATTGCTTCGCAGAATCGCTTTTGTGCAGAAAACAGTAACACTTGTTCAGAACGAAAGAAAGCACAGAGCCCCAGATTCTATGTTGTCCTGGAGAGCTTGCAGAGCACTGGGGAAAGGCAGGCAGAGAATTCCCTGCTAGCACCTTCTCTGTGCCTGGGAAGCATGGTGTTCATATTGCTTCTCAGAATCGCTTTTGTGCAGAAAACAGTAACACTTGTTCAGAACGAAAGAAAGCACAGAGCCCCAGATTTGCTGTTGTCCTGGAGAGCTTGCAGAGCACTGGGGAAAGGCAGGCAGAGAATTCCCTGCTAGCACCTTCTCTGTGCCTGGGAAGCAGAAGTGTTCACATTGCTTCGCAGAATCGCTTTTGTGCAGAAAACAGTAACACTTGTTCAGAATGAAAGAAAGCACAGAGCCCCAGGTTTGCTGTTGTCCTGGAGAGCTTGCAGAGCACTGGGGAAAGGCAGGCAGAGAATTCCCTGCTAGCACCTTCTCTGTGCCTGGGAAGCAGAAGTGTTCACATTGCTTCGCAAGAATCGCTTTTGTGCAGAAAACAGTAACACTTGTTCAGAAGGAAAGAAAGCACAGAGCCCCAGATTTGCTGTTGTCCTGGAGAGCTTGCAGAGCACTGGGGAAAGGCAGGCAGAGAATTCCCTGCTAGCACCTTCTCTGTGCCTGGGAAGCAAAAGTGTTCACATTGCTTCACAGAATCGCTTTTGTGCAGAAAACAGTAACACTTGTTCAGAAGGAAAGAAAGCACAGAGCCCCAGATTCTATGTTGTCCTGGAGAGCTTGCAGAGCACTGGGGAAAGGTAGGCAGAGAATTCCCTGCTAGCACCTTCTCTGTGCCTGGGAAGCAGAAGTGTTCACATTGCTTCGCAGAATCGTTTTTGTGCAGAAAACAGTAACACTTGTTCAGAAGGAAAGAAAGCACAGAGCCCCATATTTTATGTTGTCCTGGAGAGCTTGCAGAGCACTGGGGAAAGGCAGGCAGAGAACTCCTTGCTAGCACCTTCTCTGTGCCTGGGAAGCAGAAGTGTTCACATTGCTTCGCAGAATCGCTTTTGTGCAGAAAACAGTAACACTTGTTCAGAAGGAAAGAAAGCACAGAGCCCCAGATTTTATGTTGTCCTGGAGAGCTTGCAGAGCACTGGGGAAAGGCAGGCAGAGAATTCCCTGATAGCACCTTCTCTGTGCCTGTTCACATTGCTTCGCAGAATCGCTTTTGTGCAGAAAACAGTAACACTTGTTCAGAACGAAAGAAAGCACAGAGCCCCAGATTCTATGTTGTCCTGGAGAGCTTGCAGAGCACTGGGGAAAGGCAGGCAGAGAATTCCCTGCTAGCACCTTCTCTGTGCCTGGGAAGCAGAAGTGTTCACATTGCTTCACAAGAATCGCTTTTGTGCAGAAAACAGTAACACTTGTTCAGAAGGAAAGAAAGCACAGAGCCCCAGATTCTATGTTGTCCTGGAGAGCTTGCAGAGCACTGGGGAAAGGCAGGCAGAGAATTCCCTGATAGCACCTTCTCTGTGCCTGGGAAGCAGAAGTGTTCACATTGCTTCGCAAGAATCGCTTTTGTGCAGAAAACAGTAACACTTGTTCAGAAGGAAAGAAAGCACAGAGCCCCAGATTTTATGTTGTCCTGGAGAGCTTGCAGAGCACTGGGGAAAGGCAGGCAGAGAATTCCTTGCTAGCACCTTCTCTGTGCCTGGGAAGCAGAAGTGTTCACATTGCTTCGCAGAATCGCTTTTGTGCAGAAAACAGTAACACTTGTTCAGAAGGAAAGAAAGCACAGAGCCCCAGATTCTATGTTGTCCTGGAGAGCTTGCAGAGCACTGGGGAAAGGCAGGCAGAGAATTCCCTGATAGCACCTTCTCTGTGCCTGGGAAGCAGAAGTGTTCACATTGCTTCGCAGAATCACTTTTGTGCAGAAAACAGTAACAATTGTTCAGAAGGAAAGAAAGCACAGAGCCCCAGATTCTATGTTGTCCTGGAGAGCTTGCAGAGCACTGGGGAAAGGCAGGCAGAGAATTCCCTGATAGCACCTTCTCTGTGCCTGGGAAGCAGAAGTGTTCACATTGCTTCGCAAGAATCGCTTTTGTGCAGAAAACAGTAACACTTGTTCAGAAGGAAAGAAAGCACAGAGCCCCAGATTTTATGTTGTCCTGGAGAGCTTGCAGAGCACTGGGGAAAGGCAGGCAGAGAATTCCTTGCTAGCACCTTCTCTGTGCCTGGGAAGCAGAAGTGTTCACATTGCTTCGCAGAATCGCTTTTGTGCAGAAAACAGTAACACTTGTTCAGAAGGAAAGAAAGCACAGAGCCCCAGATTCTATGTTGTCCTGGAGAGCTTGCAGAGCACTGGGGAAAGGCAGGCAGAGAATTCCCTGCTAGCACCTTCTCTGTGCCTGTTCACATTGCTTCGCAGAATCGCTTTTGTGCAGAAAACAGTAACACTTGTTCAGAACGAAAGAAAGCACAGAGCCCCAGATTCTATGTTGTCCTGGAGAGCTTGCAGAGCACTGGGGAAAGGCAGGCAGAGAATTCCCTGCTAGCACCTTCTCTGTGCCTGGGAAGCAGAAGTGTTCACATTGCTTCGCAAGAATCGCTTTTGTGCAGAAAACAGTAACACTTGTTCAGAACGAAAGAAAGCACAGAGCCCCAGATTCTATGTTGTCCTGGAGAGCTTGCAGAGCACTGGGGAAAGGCAGGCAGAGAATTCCCTGCTAGCACCTTCTCTGTGCCTGTTCACATTGTTGCGCAGAATCGCTTTTGTGCAGAAAACAGTAACACTTGTTCAGAAGGAAAGAAAGCACAGAGCCCCAGATTCTATGTTGTCCTGGAGAGCTTGCAGAGCACTGGGGAAAGGCAGGCAGAGAATTCCCTGATAGCACCTTCTCTGTGCCTGTTCACATTGCTTCGCAGAATCGCTTTTGTGCAGAAAACAGTAACACTTGTTCAGAAGGAAAGAAAGCACAGAGCCCCAGATTCTATGTTGTCCTGGAGAGCTTGCAGAGCACTGGGGAAAGGTAGGCAGAGAATTCCCTGCTAGCACCTTCTCTGTGCCTGGGAAGCAGAAGTGTTCACATTGCTTCGCAGAATCGTTTTTGTGCAGAAAACAGTAACACTTGTTCAGAAGGAAAGAAAGCACAGAGCCCCATATTTTATGTTGTCCTGGAGAGCTTGCAGAGCACTGGGGAAAGGCAGGCAGAGAACTCCTTGCTAGCACCTTCTCTGTGCCTGGGAAGCAGAAGTGTTCACATTGCTTCGCAGAATCGCTTTTGTGCAGAAAACAGTAACACTTGTTCAGAAGGAAAGAAAGCACAGAGCCCCAGATTTTATGTTGTCCTGGAGAGTTTGCAGAGCACTGGGGAAAGGCAGGCAGAGAATTCCCTGATAGCACCTTCTCTGTGCCTGTTCACATTGCTTCGCAGAATCGCTTTTGTGCAGAAAACAGTAACACTTGTTCAGAACGAAAGAAAGCACAGAGCCCCAGATTCTATGTTGTCCTGGAGAGCTTGCAGAGCACTGGGGAAAGGCAGGCAGAGAATTCCCTGCTAGCACCTTCTCTGTGCCTGGGAAGCAGAAGTGTTCACATTGCTTCGCAAGAATCGCTTTTGTGCAGAAAACAGTAACACTTGTTCAGAAGGAAAGAAAGCACAGAGCCCCAGATTCTATGTTGTCCTGGAGAGCTTGCAGAGCACTGGGGAAAGGCAGGCAGAGAATTCCCTGATAGCACCTTCTCTGTGCCTGTTCACATTTCTTCGCAGAATCGCTTTTGTGCAGAAAACAGTAACACTTGTTCAGAACGAAAGAAAGCACAGAGCCCCAGATTCTATGTTGTCCTGGAGAGCTTGCAGAGCACTGGGGAAAGGCAGGCAGAGAATTCCCTGATAGCACCTTCTCTGTGCCTGTTCACATTGCTTCGCAGAATCGCTTTTGTGCAGAAAACACTAACACTTGTTCAGAACGAAAGAAAGCACAGAGCCCCAGATTCTATGTTGTCCTGGAGAGCTTGCAGAGCACTGGGGAAAGGCAGGCAGAGAATTCGTTGCTAGCACCTTCTCTGTGCCTGGGAAGCAGAAGTGTTCACATTGCTTCGCAAGAATCGCTTTTGTGCAGAAAACAGTAACAGTTGTTCAGAACGAAAGAAAGCACAGAGCCCCAGTTTTTATGTTGTCCTGGAGAGCTTGCAGAGCACTGGGGAAAGGCAGGCAGAGAATTCCCTGATAGCACCTTCTCTGTGCCTGTTCACATTGTTTCGCAGAATCGCTTTTGTGCAGGAAACAGTAACACTTGTTCAGAAGGAAAGAAAGCACAGAGCCCCAGATTTTATGTTGTCCTGGAGAGCTTGCAGAGCACTGGGGAAAGGCAGGCAGAGAATTCCCTGATAGCACCTTCTCTGTGCCTGTTCACATTGCTTCGCAGAATCGCTTTTGTGCAGAAAACAGTAACACTTGTTCAGAAGGAAAGAAAGCACAGAGCCCCAGATTCTATGTTGTCTTGGAGAGCTTGCAGAGCACTGGGGAAAGGCAGGCAGAGAATTCCCTGATAGCACCTTCTCTGTGCCTGGGAAGCAGAAGTGTTCACATTGCTTCGCAAGAATCGCTTTTGTGCAGAAAACAGTAACACTTGTTCAGAAGGAAAGAAAGCACAGAGCCCCAGATTTTATGTTGTCCTGGAGAGCTTGCAGAGCACTGGGGAAAGGCAGGCAGAGAATTCCCTGATAGCACCTTCTCTGTGCCTGTTCACATTGCTTCGCAGAATCGCTTTTGTGCAGAAAACAGTAACACTTGTTCAGAACGAAAGAAAGCACAGAGCCCCAGATTCTATGTTGTCCTGGAGAGCTTGCAGAGCACTGGGGAAAGGCAGGCAGAGAATTCCCTGCTAGCACCTTCTCTGTGCCTGGGAAGCATGGTGTTCATATTGCTTCTCAGAATCGCTTTTGTGCAGAAAACAGTAACACTTGTTCAGAACGAAAGAAAGCACAGAGCCCCAGATTTGCTGTTGTCCTGGAGAGCTTGCAGAGCACTGGGGAAAGGCAGGCAGAGAATTCCCTGCTAGCACCTTCTCTGTGCCTGGGAAGCAGAAGTGTTCACATTGCTTCGCAGAATCGCTTTTGTGCAGAAAACAGTAACACTTGTTCAGAATGAAAGAAAGCACAGAGCCCCAGGTTTGCTGTTGTCCTGGAGAGCTTGCAGAGCACTGGGGAAAGGCAGGCAGAGAATTCCCTGCTAGCACCTTCTCTGTGCCTGGGAAGCAGAAGTGTTCACATTGCTTCGCAAGAATCGCTTTTGTGCAGAAAACAGTAACACTTGTTCAGAAGGAAAGAAAGCACAGAGCCCCAGATTTGCTGTTGTCCTGGAGAGCTTGCAGAGCACTGGGGAAAGGCAGGCAGAGAATTCCCTGCTAGCACCTTCTCTGTGCCTGGGAAGCAAAAGTGTTCACATTGCTTCACAGAATCGCTTTTGTGCAGAAAACAGTAACACTTGTTCAGAAGGAAAGAAAGCACAGAGCCCCAGATTCTATGTTGTCCTGGAGAGCTTGCAGAGCACTGGGGAAAGGTAGGCAGAGAATTCCCTGCTAGCACCTTCTCTGTGCCTGGGAAGCAGAAGTGTTCACATTGCTTCGCAGAATCGTTTTTGTGCAGAAAACAGTAACACTTGTTCAGAAGGAAAGAAAGCACAGAGCCCCATATTTTATATTGTCCTGGAGAGCTTGCAGAGCACTGGGGAAAGGCAGGCAGAGAACTCCTTGCTAGCACCTTCTCTGTGCCTGGGAAGCAGAAGTGTTCACATTGCTTCGCAGAATCGCTTTTGTGCAGAAAACAGTAACACTTGTTCAGAAGGAAAGAAAGCACAGAGCCCCAGATTTTATGTTGTCCTGGAGAGTTTGCAGAGCACTGGGGAAAGGCAGGCAGAGAATTCCCTGATAGCACCTTCTCTGTGCCTGTTCACATTGCTTCGCAGAATCGCTTTTGTGCAGAAAACAGTAACACTTGTTCAGAACGAAAGAAAGCACAGAGCCCCAGATTCTATGTTGTCCTGGAGAGCTTGCAGAGCACTGGGGAAAGGCAGGCAGAGAATTCCCTGATAGCACCTTCTCTGTGCCTGTTCACATTTCTTCGCAGAATCGCTTTTGTGCAGAAAACAGTAACACTTGTTCAGAACGAAAGAAAGCACAGAGCCCCAGATTCTATGTTGTCCTGGAGAGCTTGCAGAGCACTGGGGAAAGGCAGGCAGAGAATTCCCTGATAGCACCTTCTCTGTGCCTGTTCATATTGCTTCGCAGAATCGCTTTTGTGCAGAAAACACTAACACTTGTTCAGAACGAAAGAAAGCACAGAGCCCCAGATTCTATGTTGTCCTGGAGAGCTTGCAGAGCACTGGGGAAAGGCAGGCAGAGAATTCGTTGCTAGCACCTTCTCTGTGCCTGGGAAGCAGAAGTGTTCACATTGCTTCGCAAGAATCGCTTTTGTGCAGAAAACAGTAACAGTTGTTCAGAACGAAAGAAAGCACAGAGCCCCAGTTTTTATGTTGTCCTGGAGAGCTTGCAGAGCACTGGGGAAAGGCAGGCAGAGAATTCCCTGATAGCACCTTCTCTGTGCCTGTTCACATTGTTTCGCAGAATCGCTTTTGTGCAGGAAACAGTAACACTTGTTCAGAAGGAAAGAAAGCACAGAGCCCCAGATTTTATGTTGTCCTGGAGAGCTTGCAGAGCACTGGGGAAAGGCAGGCAGAGAATTCCCTGATAGCACCTTCTCTGTGCCTGTTCACATTGCTTCGCAGAATCGCTTTTGTGCAGAAAACAGTAACACTTGTTCAGAAGGAAAGAAAGCACAGAGCCCCAGATTCTATGTTGTCTTGGAGAGCTTGCAGAGCACTGGGGAAAGGCAGGCAGAGAATTCCCTGATAGCACCTTCTCTGTGCCTGGGAAGCAGAAGTGTTCACATTGCTTCGCAAGAATCGCTTTTGTGCAGAAAACAGTAACACTTGTTCAGAAGGAAAGAAAGCACAGAGCCCCAGATTTTATGTTGTCCTGGAGAGCTTGCAGAGCACTGGGGAAAGGCAGGCAGAGAATTCCCTGATAGCACCTTCTCTGTGCCTGTTCACATTGCTTCGCAGAATCGCTTTTGTGCAGAAAACAGTAACACTTGTTCAGAACGAAAGAAAGCACAGAGCCCCAGATTCTATGTTGTCCTGGAGAGCTTGCAGAGCACTGGGGAAAGGCAGGCAGAGAATTCCCTGCTAGCACCTTCTCTGTGCCTGGGAAGCATGGTGTTCATATTGCTTCTCAGAATCGCTTTTGTGCAGAAAACAGTAACACTTGTTCAGAACGAAAGAAAGCACAGAGCCCCAGATTTGCTGTTGTCCTGGAGAGCTTGCAGAGCACTGGGGAAAGGCAGGCAGAGAATTCCCTGCTAGCACCTTCTCTGTGCCTGGGAAGCAGAAGTGTTCACATTGCTTCGCAGAATCGCTTTTGTGCAGAAAACAGTAACACTTGTTCAGAATGAAAGAAAGCACAGAGCCCCAGGTTTGCTGTTGTCCTGGAGAGCTTGCAGAGCACTGGGGAAAGGCAGGCAGAGAATTCCCTGCTAGCACCTTCTCTGTGCCTGGGAAGCAGAAGTGTTCACATTGCTTCGCAAGAATCGCTTTTGTGCAGAAAACAGTAACACTTGTTCAGAAGGAAAGAAAGCACAGAGCCCCAGATTTGCTGTTGTCCTGGAGAGCTTGCAGAGCACTGGGGAAAGGCAGGCAGAGAATTCCCTGCTAGCACCTTCTCTGTGCCTGGGAAGCAAAAGTGTTCACATTGCTTCGCAGAATCGCTTTTGTGCAGAAAACAGTAACACTTGTTCAGAAGGAAAGAAAGCACAGAGCCCCAGATTCTATGTTGTCCTGGAGAGCTTGCAGAGCACTGGGGAAAGGTAGGCAGAGAATTCCCTGCTAGCACCTTCTCTGTGCCTGGGAAGCAGAAGTGTTCACATTGCTTCGCAGAATCGTTTTTGTGCAGAAAACAGTAACACTTGTTCAGAAGGAAAGAAAGCACAGAGCCCCATATTTTATGTTGTCCTGGAGAGCTTGCAGAGCACTGGGGAAAGGCAGGCAGAGAACTCCTTGCTAGCACCTTCTCTGTGCCTGGGAAGCAGAAGTGTTCACATTGCTTCGCAGAATCGCTTTTGTGCAGAAAACAGTAACACTTGTTCAGAAGGAAAGAAAGCACAGAGCCCCAGATTTTATGTTGTCCTGGAGAGTTTGCAGAGCACTGGGGAAAGGCAGGCAGAGAATTCCCTGATAGCACCTTCTCTGTGCCTGTTCACATTGCTTCGCAGAATCGCTTTTGTGCAGAAAACAGTAACACTTGTTCAGAACGAAAGAAAGCACAGAGCCCCAGATTCTATGTTGTCCTGGAGAGCTTGCAGAGCACTGGGGAAAGGCAGGCAGAGAATTCCCTGCTAGCACCTTCTCTGTGCCTGGGAAGCAGAAGTGTTCACATTGCTTCGCAAGAATCGCTTTTGTGCAGAAAACAGTAACACTTGTTCAGAAGGAAAGAAAGCACAGAGCCCCAGATTCTATGTTGTCCTGGAGAGCTTGCAGAGCACTGGGGAAAGGCAGGCAGAGAATTCCCTGATAGCACCTTCTCTGTGCCTGTTCACATTTCTTCGCAGAATCGCTTTTGTGCAGAAAACAGTAACACTTGTTCAGAACGAAAGAAAGCACAGAGCCCCAGATTCTATGTTGTCCTGGAGAGCTTGCAGAGCACTGGGGAAAGGCAGGCAGAGAATTCCCTGATAGCACCTTCTCTGTGCCTGTTCATATTGCTTCGCAGAATCGCTTTTGTGCAGAAAACACTAACACTTGTTCAGAACGAAAGAAAGCACAGAGCCCCAGATTCTATGTTGTCCTGGAGAGCTTGCAGAGCACTGGGGAAAGGCAGGCAGAGAATTCGTTGCTAGCACCTTCTCTGTGCCTGGGAAGCAGAAGTGTTCACATTGCTTCGCAAGAATCGCTTTTGTGCAGAAAACAGTAACAGTTGTTCAGAACGAAAGAAAGCACAGAGCCCCAGTTTTTATGTTGTCCTGGAGAGCTTGCAGAGCACTGGGGAAAGGCAGGCAGAGAATTCCCTGCTAGCACCTTCTCTGTGCCTGTTCACATTGTTTCGCAGAATCGCTTTTGTGCAGGAAACAGTAACACTTGTTCAGAAGGAAAGAAAGCACAGAGCCCCAGATTTTATGTTGTCCTGGAGAGCTTGCAGAGCACTGGGGAAAGGCAGGCAGAGAATTCCCTGATAGCACCTTCTCTGTGCCTGTTCACATTGCTTCGCAGAATCGCTTTTGTGCAGAAAACAGTAACACTTGTTCAGAAGGAAAGAAAGCACAGAGCCCCAGATTCTATGTTGTCTTGGAGAGCTTGCAGAGCACTGGGGAAAGGCAGGCAGAGAATTCCCTGCTAGCACCTTCTCTGTGCCTGGGAAGCAGAAGTGTTCACATTGCTTCGCAAGAATCGCTTTTGTGCAGAAAACAGTAACACTTGTTCAGAAGGAAAGAAAGCACAGAGCCCCAGATTTTATGTTGTCCTGGAGAGCTTGCAGAGCACTGGGGAAAGGCAGGCAGAGAATTCCCTGATAGCACCTTCTCTGTGCCTGTTCACATTGCTTCGCAGAATCGCTTTTGTGCAGAAAACAGTAACACTTGTTCAGAAGGAAAGAAAGCACAGAGCCCCAGATTTGCTGTTGTCCTGGAGAGCTTGCAGAGCACTGGGGAAAGGCAGGCAGAGAATTCCTTGCTAGCACCTTCTCTGTGCCTGGGAAGCAGAAGTGTTCACATTGCTTCGCAAGAATCGCTTTTGTGCAGAAAACAGTAACACTTGTTCAGAAGGAAAGAAAGCACAGAGCCCCAGATTTTATGTTGTCCTGGAGAGCTTGCAGAGCACTGGGGAAAGGCAGGCAGAGAATTCCCTGATAGCACCTTCTCTGTGCCTGTTCACATTGCTTCGCAGAATCGCTTTTGTGCAGAAAACAGTAACACTTGTTCAGAACGAAAGAAAGCACAGAGCCCCAGATTCTATGTTGTCCTGGAGAGCTTGCAGAGCACTGGGGAAAGGCAGGCAGAGAATTCCCTGCTAGCACCTTCTCTGTGCCTGGGAAGCATGGTGTTCATATTGCTTCTCAGAATCGCTTTTGTGCAGAAAACAGTAACACTTGTTCAGAACGAAAGAAAGCACAGAGCCCCAGATTTGCTGTTGTCCTGGAGAGCTTGCAGAGCACTGGGGAAAGGCAGGCAGAGAATTCCCTGCTAGCACCTTCTCTGTGCCTGGGAAGCAGAAGTGTTCACATTGCTTCGCAGAATCGCTTTTGTGCAGAAAACAGTAACACTTGTTCAGAATGAAAGAAAGCACAGAGCCCCAGGTTTGCTGTTGTCCTGGAGAGCTTGCAGAGCACTGGGGAAAGGCAGGCAGAGAATTCCCTGCTAGCACCTTCTCTGTGCCTGGGAAGCAGAAGTGTTCACATTGCTTCGCAAGAATCGCTTTTGTGCAGAAAACAGTAACACTTGTTCAGAAGGAAAGAAAGCACAGAGCCCCAGATTTGCTGTTGTCCTGGAGAGCTTGCAGAGCACTGGGGAAAGGCAGGCAGAGAATTCCCTGCTAGCACCTTCTCTGTGCCTGGGAAGCAAAAGTGTTCACATTGCTTCACAGAATCGCTTTTGTGCAGAAAACAGTAACACTTGTTCAGAAGGAAAGAAAGCACAGAGCCCCAGATTCTATGTTGTCCTGGAGAGCTTGCAGAGCACTGGGGAAAGGCAGTCAGAGAATTCCCTGCTAGCACCTTCTCTGTGCCTGGGAAGCAGAAGTGTTCACATTGCTTCGCAAGAATCACTTTTGTGCAGAAAACAGTAACACTTGTTCAGAAGGAAAGAAAGCACAGAGCCCCAGATTCTATGTTGTCCTGGAGAGCTTGCAGAGCACTGGGGAAAGGCAGTCAGAGAATTCCCTGCTAGCACCTTCTCTGTGCCTGGGAAGCAGAAGTGTTCACATTGCTTCGCAAGAATCACTTTTGTGCAGAAAACAGTAACACTTGTTCAGAAGGAAAGAAAGCACAGAGCCCCATATTCTATGTTGTCCTGGAGAGCTTGCAGAGCACTGGGGAAAGGCAGGCAGAGAATTCCCTGCTAGCACCTTCTCTGTGCCTGGGAAGCAGAAGTGTTCACATTGCTTCGCAAGAATCGCTTTTGTGCAGAAAACAGTAACAGTTGTTCAGAACGAAAGAAAGCACAGAGCCCCAGATTCTATGTTGTCCTGGAGAGCTTGCAGAGCACTGGGGAAAGGCAGGCAGAGAATTCCCTGCTAGCACCTTCTCTGTGCCTGGGAAGCAGAAGTGTTCACATTGCTTCGCAAGAATCGCTTTTGTGCAGAAAACAGTAACACTTGTTCAGAAGGAAAGAAAGCACAGAGCCCCAGTTTTTATGTTGTCCTGGAGAGCTTGCAGAGCACTGGGGAAAGGCAGGCAGAGAATTCCTTGCTAGCACCTTCTCTGTGCCTGGGAAGCAGAAGTGTTCACATTGCTTCGCAGAATCGCTTTTGTGCAGAAAACAGTAACACTTGTTCAGAAGGAAAGAAAGCACAGAGCCCCAGATTCTATGTTGTCCTGGAGAGCTTGCAGAGCACTGGGGAAAGGCAGGCAGAGAATTCCCTGCTAGCACCTTCTCTGTGCCTGGGAAGCAGAAGTGTTCACATTGCTTCGCAGAATCGCTTTTGTGCAGAAAACAGTAACAATTGTTCAGAAGGAAAGAAAGCACAGAGCCCCAGATTCTATGTTGTCCTGGAGAGCTTGCAGAGCACTGGGGAAAGGCAGGCAGAGAATTCCCTGATAGCACCTTCTCTGTGCCTGGGAAGCAGAAGTGTTCACATTGCTTCGCAAGAATCGCTTTTGTGCAGAAAACACTAACACTTGTTCAGAAGGAAAGAAAGCACAGAGCCCCAGATTTTATGTTGTCCTGGAGAGCTTGCAGAGCACTGGGGAAAGGCAGGCAGAGAATTCCTTGCTAGCACCTTCTCTGTGCCTGGGAAGCAGAAGTGTTCACATTGCTTCGCAGAATCGCTTTTGTGCAGAAAACAGTAACACTTGTTCAGAAGGAAAGAAAGCACAGAGCCCCAGATTCTATGTTGTCCTGGAGAGCTTGCAGAGCACTGGGGAAAGGCAGGCAGAGAATTCCCTGCTAGCACCTTCTCTGTGCCTGTTCACATTGCTTCGCAGAATCGCTTTTGTGCAGAAAACAGTAACACTTGTTCAGAACGAAAGAAAGCACAGAGCCCCAGATTCTATGTTGTCCTGGAGAGCTTGCAGAGCACTGGGGAAAGGCAGGCAGAGAATTCCCTGATAGCACCTTCTCTGTGCCTGGGAAGCAGAAGTGTTCACATTGCTTCGCAAGAATCGCTTTTGTGCAGAAAACAGTAACACTTGTTCAGAACGAAAGAAAGCACAGAGCCCCAGATTCTATGTTGTCCTGGAGAGCTTGCAGAGCACTGGGGAAAGGCAGGCAGAGAATTCCCTGATAGCACCTTCTCTGTGCCTGGGAAGCAGAAGTGTTCACATTGCTTCGCAAGAATCGCTTTTGTGCAGAAAACAGTAACACTTGTTCAGAAGGAAAGAAAGCACAGAGCCCCAGATTTTATGTTGTCCTGGAGAGCTTGCAGAGCACTGGGGAAAGGCAGGCAGAGAATTCCCTGATAGCACCTTCTCTGTGCCTGTTCACATTGCTTCGCAGAATCGCTTTTGTGCAGAAAACAGTAACACTTGTTCAGAAGGAAAGAAAGCACAGAGCCCCAGATTCTATGTTGTCCTGGAGAGCTTGCAGAGCACTGGGGAAAGGCAGGCAGAGAATTCCCTGCTAGCACCTTCTCTGTGCCTGGGAAGCATGGTGTTCATATTGCTTCTCAGAATCGCTTTTGTGCAGAAAACAGTAACACTTGTTCAGAACGAAAGAAAGCACAGAGCCCCAGATTTGCTGTTGTCCTGGAGAGCTTGCAGAGCACTGGGGAAAGGCAGGCAGAGAATTCCCTGCTAGCACCTTCTCTGTGCCTGGGAAGCAGAAGTGTTCACATTGCTTCGCAGAATCGCTTTTGTGCAGAAAACATTAACACTTGTTCAGAATGAAAGAAAGCACAGAGCCCCAGGTTTGCTGTTGTCCTGGAGAGCTTGCAGAGCACTGGGGAAAGGCAGGCAGAGAATTCCCTGCTAGCACCTTCTCTGTGCCTGGGAAGCAGAAGTGTTCACATTGCTTCGCAAGAATCGCTTTTGTGCAGAAAACAGTAACACTTGTTCAGAAGGAAAGAAAGCACAGAGCCCCAGATTTGCTGTTGTCCTGGAGAGCTTGCAGAGCACTGGGGAAAGGCAGGCAGAGAATTCCCTGCTAGCACCTTCTCTGTGCCTGGGAAGCAAAAGTGTTCACATTGCTTCACAGAATCGCTTTTGTGCAGAAAACAGTAACACTTGTTCAGAAGGAAAGAAAGCACAGAGCCCCATATTCTATGTTGTCCTGGAGAGCTTGCAGAGCACTGGGGAAAGGCAGTCAGAGAATTCCCTGCTAGCACCTTCTCTGTGCCTGGGAAGCAGAAGTGTTCACATTGCTTCGCAAGAATCGCTTTTGTGCAGAAAACAGTAACAGTTGTTCAGAACGAAAGAAAGCACAGAGCCCCAGATTCTATGTTGTCCTGGAGAGCTTGCAGAGCACTGGGGAAAGGCAGGCAGAGAATTCCCTGCTAGCACCTTCTCTGTGCCTGGGAAGCAGAAGTGTTCACATTGCTTCGCAGAATCGCTTTTGTGCAGGAAACAGTAACACTTGTTCAGAAGGAAAGAAAGCACAGAGCCCCAGATTTTATGTTGTCCTGGAGAGCTTGCAGAGCACTGGGGAAAGGCAGGCAGAGAATTCCCTGATAGCACCTTCTCTGTGCCTGTTCACATTGCTTTGCAGAATCGCTTTTGTGCAGAAAACAGTAACACTTGTTCAGAAGGAAAGAAAGCACAGAGCCCCAGATTCTATGTTGTCTTGGAGAGCTTGCAGAGCACTGGGGAAAGGCAGGCAGAGAATTCCCTGCTAGCACCTTCTCTGTGCCTGGGAAGCAGAAGTGTTCACATTGCTTCGCAAGAATCGCTTTTGTGCAGAAAACAGTAACACTTGTTCAGAAGGAAAGAAAGCACAGAGCCCCAGATTTTATGTTGTCCTGGAGAGCTTGCAGAGCACTGGGGAAAGGCAGGCAGAGAATTCCCTGATAGCACCTTCTCTGTGCCTGTTCACATTGCTTCGCAGAATCGCTTTTGTGCAGAAAACAGTAACACTTGTTCAGAAGGAAAGAAAGCACAGAGCCCCAGATTCTATGTTGTCCTGGAGAGCTTGCAGAGCACTGGGGAAAGGCAGGCAGAGAATTCCCTGCTAGCACCTTCTCTGTGCCTGGGAAGCAGAAGTGTTCACATTGCTTCGCAAGAATCGCTTTTGTGCAGAAAACAGTAACACTTGTTCAGAAGGAAAGAAAGCACAGAGCCCCAGATTTTATGTTGTCCTGGAGAGCTTGCAGAGCACTGGGGAAAGGCAGGCAGAGAATTCCCTGCTAGCACCTTCTCTGTGCCTGTTCACATTGTTGCGCAGAATCGCTTTTGTGCAGAAAACAGTAACACTTGTTCAGAACGAAAGAAAGCACAGAGCCCCAGATTCTATGTTGTCCTGGAGAGCTTGCAGAGCACTGGGGAAAGGCAGGCAGAGAATTCCCTGATAGCACCTTCTCTGTGCCTGTTCACATTGCTTCGCAGAATCGCTTTTGTGCAGAAAACAGTAACACTTGTTCAGAAGGAAAGAAAGCACAGAGCCCCAGATTCTATGTTGTCCTGGAGAGCTTGCAGAGCACTGGGGAAAGGTAGGCAGAGAATTCCCTGCTAGCACCTTCTCTGTGCCTGGGAAGCAGAAGTGTTCACATTGCTTCGCAGAATCGTTTTTGTGCAGAAAACAGTAACACTTGTTCAGAAGGAAAGAAAGCACAGAGCCCCATATTTTATGTTGTCCTGGAGAGCTTGCAGAGCACTGGGGAAAGGCAGGCAGAGAACTCCTTGCTAGCACCTTCTCTGTGCCTGGGAAGCAGAAGTGTTCACATTGCTTCGCAAGAATCGCTTTTGTGCAGAAAACAGTAACACTTGTTCAGAAGGAAAGAAAGCACAGAGCCCCAGATTTTATGTTGTCCTGGAGAGTTTGCAGAGCACTGGGGAAAGGCAGGCAGAGAATTCCCTGATAGCACCTTCTCTGTGCCTGTTCACATTGCTTCGCAGAATCGCTTTTGTGCAGAAAACAGTAACACTTGTTCAGAACGAAAGAAAGCACAGAGCCCCAGATTCTATGTTGTCCTGGAGAGCTTGCAGAGCACTGGGGAAAGGCAGGCAGAGAATTCCCTGCTAGCACCTTCTCTGTGCCTGGGAAGCAGAAGTGTTCACATTGCTTCGCAAGAATCGCTTTTGTGCAGAAAACAGTAACACTTGTTCAGAAGGAAAGAAAGCACAGAGCCCCAGATTCTATGTTGTCCTGGAGAGCTTGCAGAGCACTGGGGAAAGGCAGGCAGAGAATTCCCTGATAGCACCTTCTCTGTGCCTGGGAAGCATGGTGTTCATATTGCTTCTCAGAATCGCTTTTGTGCAGAAAACAGTAACACTTGTTCAGAACGAAAGAAAGCACAGAGCCCCAGATTTGCTGTTGTCCTGGAGAGCTTGCAGAGCACTGGGGAAAGGCAGGCAGAGAATTCCCTGCTAGCACCTTCTCTGTGCCTGGGAAGCAGAAGTGTTCACATTGCTTCGCAGAATCGCTTTTGTGCAGAAAACATTAACACTTGTTCAGAATGAAAGAAAGCACAGAGCCCCAGGTTTGCTGTTGTCCTGGAGAGCTTGCAGAGCACTGGGGAAAGGCAGGCAGAGAATTCCCTGCTAGCACCTTCTCTGTGCCTGGGAAGCAGAAGTGTTCACATTGCTTCGCAAGAATCGCTTTTGTGCAGAAAACAGTAACACTTGTTCAGAAGGAAAGAAAGCACAGAGCCCCAGATTTGCTGTTGTCCTGGAGAGCTTGCAGAGCACTGGGGAAAGGCAGGCAGAGAATTCCCTGCTAGCACCTTCTCTGTGCCTGGGAAGCAAAAGTGTTCACATTGCTTCACAGAATCGCTTTTGTGCAGAAAACAGTAACACTTGTTCAGAAGGAAAGAAAGCACAGAGCCCCATATTCTATGTTGTCCTGGAGAGCTTGCAGAGCACTGGGGAAAGGCAGTCAGAGAATTCCCTGCTAGCACCTTCTCTGTGCCTGGGAAGCAGAAGTGTTCACATTGCTTCGCAAGAATCGCTTTTGTGCAGAAAACAGTAACAGTTGTTCAGAACGAAAGAAAGCACAGAGCCCCAGATTCTATGTTGTCCTGGAGAGCTTGCAGAGCACTGGGGAAAGGCAGGCAGAGAATTCCCTGCTAGCACCTTCTCTGTGCCTGGGAAGCAGAAGTGTTCACATTGCTTCGCAGAATCGCTTTTGTGCAGGAAACAGTAACACTTGTTCAGAAGGAAAGAAAGCACAGAGCCCCAGATTTTATGTTGTCCTGGAGAGCTTGCAGAGCACTGGGGAAAGGCAGGCAGAGAATTCCCTGATAGCACCTTCTCTGTGCCTGTTCACATTGCTTTGCAGAATCGCTTTTGTGCAGAAAACAGTAACACTTGTTCAGAAGGAAAGAAAGCACAGAGCCCCAGATTCTATGTTGTCTTGGAGAGCTTGCAGAGCACTGGGGAAAGGCAGGCAGAGAATTCCCTGCTAGCACCTTCTCTGTGCCTGGGAAGCAGAAGTGTTCACATTGCTTCGCAAGAATCGCTTTTGTGCAGAAAACAGTAACACTTGTTCAGAAGGAAAGAAAGCACAGAGCCCCAGATTTTATGTTGTCCTGGAGAGCTTGCAGAGCACTGGGGAAAGGCAGGCAGAGAATTCCCTGATAGCACCTTCTCTGTGCCTGTTCACATTGCTTCGCAGAATCGCTTTTGTGCAGAAAACAGTAACACTTGTTCAGAAGGAAAGAAAGCACAGAGCCCCAGATTCTATGTTGTCCTGGAGAGCTTGCAGAGCACTGGGGAAAGGCAGGCAGAGAATTCCCTGCTAGCACCTTCTCTGTGCCTGGGAAGCAGAAGTGTTCACATTGCTTCGCAAGAATCGCTTTTGTGCAGAAAACAGTAACACTTGTTCAGAAGGAAAGAAAGCACAGAGCCCCAGATTTTATGTTGTCCTGGAGAGCTTGCAGAGCACTGGGGAAAGGCAGGCAGAGAATTCCCTGCTAGCACCTTCTCTGTGCCTGTTCACATTGTTGCGCAGAATCGCTTTTGTGCAGAAAACAGTAACACTTGTTCAGAACGAAAGAAAGCACAGAGCCCCAGATTCTATGTTGTCCTGGAGAGCTTGCAGAGCACTGGGGAAAGGCAGGCAGAGAATTCCCTGATAGCACCTTCTCTGTGCCTGTTCACATTGCTTCGCAGAATCGCTTTTGTGCAGAAAACAGTAACACTTGTTCAGAAGGAAAGAAAGCACAGAGCCCCAGATTCTATGTTGTCCTGGAGAGCTTGCAGAGCACTGGGGAAAGGTAGGCAGAGAATTCCCTGCTAGCACCTTCTCTGTGCCTGGGAAGCAGAAGTGTTCACATTGCTTCGCAGAATCGTTTTTGTGCAGAAAACAGTAACACTTGTTCAGAAGGAAAGAAAGCACAGAGCCCCATATTTTATGTTGTCCTGGAGAGCTTGCAGAGCACTGGGGAAAGGCAGGCAGAGAACTCCTTGCTAGCACCTTCTCTGTGCCTGGGAAGCAGAAGTGTTCACATTGCTTCGCAAGAATCGCTTTTGTGCAGAAAACAGTAACACTTGTTCAGAAGGAAAGAAAGCACAGAGCCCCAGATTTTATGTTGTCCTGGAGAGTTTGCAGAGCACTGGGGAAAGGCAGGCAGAGAATTCCCTGATAGCACCTTCTCTGTGCCTGTTCACATTGCTTCGCAGAATCGCTTTTGTGCAGAAAACAGTAACACTTGTTCAGAACGAAAGAAAGCACAGAGCCCCAGATTCTATGTTGTCCTGGAGAGCTTGCAGAGCACTGGGGAAAGGCAGGCAGAGAATTCCCTGCTAGCACCTTCTCTGTGCCTGGGAAGCAGAAGTGTTCACATTGCTTCGCAAGAATCGCTTTTGTGCAGAAAACAGTAACACTTGTTCAGAAGGAAAGAAAGCACAGAGCCCCAGATTCTATGTTGTCCTGGAGAGCTTGCAGAGCACTGGGGAAAGGCAGGCAGAGAATTCCCTGATAGCACCTTCTCTGTGCCTGTTCACATTTCTTCGCAGAATCGCTTTTGTGCAGAAAACAGTAACACTTGTTCAGAACGAAAGAAAGCACAGAGCCCCAGATTCTATGTTGTCCTGGAGAGCTTGCAGAGCACTGGGGAAAGGCAGGCAGAGAATTCCCTGATAGCACCTTCTCTGTGCCTGTTCATATTGCTTCGCAGAATCGTTTTTGTGCAGAAAACACTAACACTTGTTCAGAACGAAAGAAAGCACAGAGCCCCAGATTCTATGTTGTCCTGGAGAGCTTGCAGAGCACTGGGGAAAGGCAGGCAGAGAATTCCCTGATAGCACCTTCTCTGTGCCTGGGAAGCAGAAGTGTTCACATTGCTTCGCAAGAATCGCTTTTGTGCAGAAAACAGTAACAGTTGTTCAGAACGAAAGAAAGCACAGAGCCCCAGTTTTTATGTTGTCCTGGAGAGCTTGCAGAGCACTGGGGAAAGGCAGGCAGAGAATTCCCTGCTAGCACCTTCTCTGTGCCTGTTCACATTGTTTCGCAGAATCGCTTTTGTGCAGGAAACAGTAACACTTGTTCAGAAGGAAAGAAAGCACAGAGCCCCAGATTTTATGTTGTCCTGGAGAGCTTGCAGAGCACTGGGGAAAGGCAGGCAGAGAATTCCCTGATAGCACCTTCTCTGTGCCTGTTCACATTGCTTCGCAGAATCGCTTTTGTGCAGAAAACAGTAACACTTGTTCAGAAGGAAAGAAAGCACAGAGCCCCAGATTCTATGTTGTCTTGGAGAGCTTGCAGAGCACTGGGGAAAGGCAGGCAGAGAATTCCCTGCTAGCACCTTCTCTGTGCCTGGGAAGCAGAAGTGTTCACATTGCTTCGCAAGAATCGCTTTTGTGCAGAAAACAGTAACACTTGTTCAGAAGGAAAGAAAGCACAGAGCCCCAGATTCTATGTTGTCCTGGAGAGCTTGCAGAGCACTGGGGAAAGGCAGTCAGAGAATTCCCTGCTAGCACCTTCTCTGTGCCTGGGAAGCAGAAGTGTTCACATTGCTTCGCAAGAATCACTTTTGTGCAGAAAACAGTAACACTTGTTCAGAAGGAAAGAAAGCACAGAGCCCCAGATTCTATGTTGTCCTGGAGAGCTTGCAGAGCACTGGGGAAAGGCAGGCAGAGAATTCCCTGCTAGCACCTTCTCTGTGCCTGGGAAGCAGAAGTGTTCACATTGCTTCGCAGAATCGCTTTTGTGCAGAAAACAGTAACACTTGTTCAGAAGGAAAGAAAGCACAGAGCCCCAGATTTTATGTTGTCCTGGAGAGCTTGCAGAGCACTGGGGAAAGGCAGGCAGAGAATTCCCTGATAGCACCTTCTCTGTGCCTGTTCACATTGCTTCGCAGAATCGCTTTTGTGCAGAAAACAGTAACACTTGTTCAGAACGAAAGAAAGCACAGAGCCCCAGATTCTATGTTGTCCTGGAGAGCTTGCAGAGCACTGGGGAAAGGCAGGCAGAGAATTCCCTGCTAGCACCTTCTCTGTGCCTGGGAAGCAGAAGTGTTCACATTGCTTCGCAAGAATCGCTTTTGTGCAGAAAACAGTAACACTTGTTCAGAAGGAAAGAAAGCACAGAGCCCCAGATTTTATGTTGTCCTGGAGAGCTTGCAGAGCACTGGGGAAAGGCAGGCAGAGAATTCCCTGATAGCACCTTCTCTGTGCCTGTTCACATTGCTTCGCAGAATCGCTTTTGTGCAGAAAACAGTAACACTTGTTCAGAAGGAAAGAAAGCACAGAGCCCCAGATTCTATGTTGTCCTGGAGAGCTTGCAGAGCACTGGGGAAAGGCAGGCAGAGAATTCCCTGCTAGCACCTTCTCTGTGCCTGGGAAGCAGAAGTGTTCACATTGCTTCGCAAGAATCGCTTTTGTGCAGAAAACAGTAACACTTGTTCAGAAGGAAAGAAAGCACAGAGCCCCAGATTTTATGTTGTCCTGGAGAGCTTGCAGAGCACTGGGGAAAGGCAGGCAGAGAATTCCCTGCTAGCACCTTCTCTGTGCCTGTTCACATTGTTGCGCAGAATCGCTTTTGTGCAGAAAACAGTAACACTTGTTCAGAACGAAAGAAAGCACAGAGCCCCAGATTCTATGTTGTCCTGGAGAGCTTGCAGAGCACTGGGGAAAGGCAGGCAGAGAATTCCCTGATAGCACCTTCTCTGTGCCTGTTCACATTGCTTCGCAGAATCGCTTTTGTGCAGAAAACAGTAACACTTGTTCAGAAGGAAAGAAAGCACAGAGCCCCAGATTCTATGTTGTCCTGGAGAGCTTGCAGAGCACTGGGGAAAGGTAGGCAGAGAATTCCCTGATAGCACCTTCTCTGTGCCTGGGAAGCAGAAGTGTTCACATTGCTTCGCAGAATCGTTTTTGTGCAGAAAACAGTAACACTTGTTCAGAAGGAAAGAAAGCACAGAGCCCCATATTTTATGTTGTCCTGGAGAGCTTGCAGAGCACTGGGGAAAGGCAGGCAGAGAATTCCTTGCTAGCACCTTCTCTGTGCCTGGGAAGCAGAAGTGTTCACATTGCTTCGCAGAATCGCTTTTGTGCAGAAAACAGTAACACTTGTTCAGAAGGAAAGAAAGCACAGAGCCCCAGATTTTATGTTGTCCTGGAGAGTTTGCAGAGCACTGGGGAAAGGCAGGCAGAGAATTCCCTGATAGCACCTTCTCTGTGCCTGTTCACATTGCTTCGCAGAATCGATTTTGTGCAGAAAACAGTAACACTTGTTCAGAACGAAAGAAAGCACAGAGCCCCAGATTCTATGTTGTCCTGGAGAGCTTGCAGAGCACTGGGGAAAGGCAGGCAGAGAATTCCCTGCTAGCACCTTCTCTGTGCCTGGGAAGCAGAAGTGTTCACATTGCTTCGCAAGAATCGCTTTTGTGCAGAAAACAGTAACACTTGTTCAGAAGGAAAGAAAGCACAGAGCCCCAGATTCTATGTTGTCCTGGAGAGCTTGCAGAGCACTGGGGAAAGGCAGGCAGAGAATTCCCTGATAGCACCTTCTCTGTGCCTGTTCACATTTCTTCGCAGAATCGCTTTTGTGCAGAAAACAGTAACACTTGTTCAGAACGAAAGAAAGCACAGAGCCCCAGATTCTATGTCGTCCTGGAGAGCTTGCAGAGCACTGGGGAAAGGCAGGCAGAGAATTCCCTGATAGCACCTTCTCTGTGCCTGTTCATATTGCTTCGCAGAATCGTTTTTGTGCAGAAAACACTAACACTTGTTCAGAACGAAAGAAAGCACAGAGCCCCAGATTCTATGTTGTCCTGGAGAGCTTGCAGAGCACTGGGGAAAGGCAGGCAGAGAATTCCCTGCTAGCACCTTCTCTGTGCCTGGGAAGCAGAGGTGTTCACATTGCTTCGCAAGAATCGCTTTTGTGCAGAAAACAGTAACAGTTGTTCAGAACGAAAGAAAGCACAGAGCCCCAGTTTTTATGTTGTCCTGGAGAGCTTGCAGAGCACTGGGGAAAGGCAGGCAGAGAATTCCCTGATAGCACCTTCTCTGTGCCTGTTCACATTGTTTCGCAGAATCGCTTTTGTGCAGGAAACAGTAACACTTGTTCAGAAGGAAAGAAAGCACAGAGCCCCAGATTTTATGTTGTCCTGGAGAGCTTGCAGAGCACTGGGGAAAGGCAGGCAGAGAATTCCCTGATAGCACCTTCTCTGTGCCTGTTCACATTGCTTCGCAGAATTGCTTTTGTGCAGAAAACAGTAACACTTGTTCAGAACGAAAGAAAGCACAGAGCCCCAGATTCTATGTTGTCTTGGAGAGCTTGCAGAGCACTGGGGAAAGGCAGGCAGAGAATTCCCTGATAGCACCTTCTCTGTGCCTGGGAAGCAGAAGTGTTCACATTGCTTTGCAAGAATCGCTTTTGTGCAGAAAACAGTAACAGTTGTTCAGAACGAAAGAAAGCACAGAGCCCCAGTTTTTATGTTGTCCTGGAGAGCTTGCAGAGCACTGGGGAAAGGCAGGCAGAGAATTCCCTGATAGCACCTTCTCTGTGCCTGTTCACATTGTTTCGCAGAATCGCTTTTGTGCAGGAAACAGTAACACTTGTTCAGAAGGAAAGAAAGCACAGAGCCCCAGATTTTATGTTGTCCTGGAGAGCTTGCAGAGCACTGGGGAAAGGCAGGCAGAGAATTCCCTGCTAGCACCTTCTCTGTGCCTGTTCACATTGCTTCGCAGAATCGCTTTTGTGCAGAAAACAGTAACACTTGTTCAGAAGGAAAGAAAGCACAGAGCCCCAGATTCTATGTTGTCCTGGAGAGCTTGCAGAGCACTGGGGAAAGGCAGGCAGAGAATTCCCTGCTAGCACCTTCTCTGTGCCTGGGAAGCAGAAGTGTTCACATTGCTTCGCAAGAATCGCTTTTGTGCAGAAAACAGTAACACTTGTTCAGAAGGAAAGAAAGCACAGAGCCCCAGATTTTATGTTGTCCTGGAGAGCTTGCAGAGCACTGGGGAAAGGCAGGCAGAGAATTCCCTGATAGCACCTTCTCTGTGCCTGTTCACATTGCTTCGCAGAATTGCTTTTGTGCAGAAAACAGTAACACTTGTTCAGAAGGAAAGAAAGCACAGAGCCCCAGATTCTATGTTGTCTTGGAGAGCTTGCAGAGCACTGGGGAAAGGCAGGCAGAGAATTCCCTGATAGCACCTTCTCTGTGCCTGGGAAGCAGAAGTGTTCACATTGCTTCGCAAGAATCGCTTTTGTGCAGAAAACAGTAACACTTGTTCAGAAGGAAAGAAAGCACAGAGCCCCAGATTTTATGTTGTCCTGGAGAGCTTGCAGAGCACTGGGGAAAGGCAGGCAGAGAATTCCCTGATAGCACCTTCTCTGTGCCTGTTCACATTGCTTCGCAGAATCGCTTTTGTGCAGAAAACAGTAACACTTGTTCAGAAGGAAAGAAAGCACAGAGCCCCAGATTCTATGTTGTCCTGGAGAGCTTGCAGAGCACTGGGGAAAGGCAGGCAGAGAATTCCCTGCTAGCACCTTCTCTGTGCCTGGGAAGCAGAAGTGTTCACATTGCTTCGCAAGAATCGCTTTTGTGCAGAAAACAGTAACACTTGTTCAGAAGGAAAGAAAGCACAGAGCCCCAGATTTTATGTTGTCCTGGAGAGCTTGCAGAGCACTGGGGAAAGGCAGGCAGAGAATTCCCTGATAGCACCTTCTCTGTGCCTGTTCACATTGCTTCGCAGAATCGCTTTTGTGCAGAAAACAGTAACACTTGTTCAGAAGGAAAGAAAGCACAGAGCCCCTGATTCTATGTTGTCCTGGAGAGCTTGCAGAGCACTGGGGAAAGGCAGGCAGAGAATTCCTTGCTAGCACCTTCTCTGTGCCTGGGAAGCAGAAGTGTTCACATTGCTTCGCAAGAATCGCTTTTGTGCAGAAAACAGTAACACTTGTTCAGAAGGAAAGAAAGCACAGAGCCCCAGATTTTATGTTGTCCTGGAGAGCTTGCAGAGCACTGGGGAAAGGCAGGCAGAGAATTCCCTGCTAGCACCTTCTCTGTGCCTGTTCACATTGTTGCGCAGAATCGCTTTTGTGCAGAAAACAGTAACACTTGTTCAGAACGAAAGAAAGCACAGAGCCCCAGATTCTATGTTGTCCTGGAGAGCTTGCAGAGCACTGGGGAAAGGCAGGCAGAGAATTCCCTGATAGCACCTTCTCTGTGCCTGTTCACATTGCTTCGCAGAATCGCTTTTGTGCAGAAAACAGTAACACTTGTTCAGAAGGAAAGAAAGCACAGAGCCCCAGATTCTATGTTGTCCTGGAGAGCTTGCAGAGCACTGGGGAAAGGTAGGCAGAGAATTCCCTGCTAGCACCTTCTCTGTGCCTGGGAAGCAGAAGTGTTCACATTGCTTCGCAGAATCGTTTTTGTGCAGAAAACAGTAACACTTGTTCAGAAGGAAAGAAAGCACAGAGCCCCATATTTTATGTTGTCCTGGAGAGCTTGCAGAGCACTGGGGAAAGGCAGGCAGAGAATTCCTTGCTAGCACCTTCTCTGTGCCTGGGAAGCAGAAGTGTTCACATTGCTTCGCAGAATCGCTTTTGTGCAGAAAACAGTAACACTTGTTCAGAAGGAAAGAAAGCACAGAGCCCCAGATTTTATGTTGTCCTGGAGAGTTTGCAGAGCACTGGGGAAAGGCAGGCAGAGAATTCCCTGATAGCACCTTCTCTGTGCCTGTTCACATTGCTTCGCAGAATCGCTTTTGTGCAGAAAACAGTAACACTTGTTCAGAACGAAAGAAAGCACAGAGCCCCAGATTCTATGTTGTCCTGGAGAGCTTGCAGAGCACTGGGGAAAGGCAGGCAGAGAATTCCCTGCTAGCACCTTCTCTGTGCCTGGGAAGCAGAAGTGTTCACATTGCTTCGCAAGAATCGCTTTTGTGCAGAAAACAGTAACACTTGTTCAGAAGGAAAGAAAGCACAGAGCCCCAGATTCTATGTTGTCCTGGAGAGCTTGCAGAGCACTGGGGAAAGGCAGGCAGAGAATTCCCTGATAGCACCTTCTCTGTGCCTGTTCACATTTCTTCGCAGAATCGCTTTTGTGCAGAAAACAGTAACACTTGTTCAGAACGAAAGAAAGCACAGAGCCCCAGATTCTATGTCGTCCTGGAGAGCTTGCAGAGCACTGGGGAAAGGCAGGCAGAGAATTCCCTGATAGCACCTTCTCTGTGCCTGTTCATATTGCTTCGCAGAATCGTTTTTGTGCAGAAAACACTAACACTTGTTCAGAACGAAAGAAAGCACAGAGCCCCAGATTCTATGTTGTCCTGGAGAGCTTGCAGAGCACTGGGGAAAGGCAGGCAGAGAATTCCCTGCTAGCACCTTCTCTGTGCCTGGGAAGCAGAAGTGTTCACATTGCTTCGCAAGAATCGCTTTTGTGCAGAAAACAGTAACAGTTGTTCAGAACGAAAGAAAGCACAGAGCCCCAGTTTTTATGTTGTCCTGGAGAGCTTGCAGAGCACTGGGGAAAGGCAGGCAGAGAATTCCCTGATAGCACCTTCTCTGTGCCTGTTCACATTGTTTCGCAGAATCGCTTTTGTGCAGGAAACAGTAACACTTGTTCAGAAGGAAAGAAAGCACAGAGCCCCAGATTTTATGTTGTCCTGGAGAGCTTGCAGAGCACTGGGGAAAGGCAGGCAGAGAATTCCCTGATAGCACCTTCTCTGTGCCTGTTCACATTGCTACGCAGAATCGCTTTTGTGCAGAAAACAGTAACACTTGTTCAGAAGGAAAGAAAGCACAGAGCCCCAGATTCTATGTTGTCTTGGAGAGCTTGCAGAGCACTGGGGAAAGGCAGGCAGAGAATTCCCTGCTAGCACCTTCTCTGTGCCTGGGAAGCAGAAGTGTTCACATTGCTTCGCAAGAATCGCTTTTGTGCAGAAAACAGTAACACTTGTTCAGAAGGAAAGAAAGCACAGAGCCCCAGATTTTATGTTGTCCTGGAGAGCTTGCAGAGCACTGGGGAAAGGCAGGCAGAGAATTCCCTGATAGCACCTTCTCTGTGCCTGTTCACATTGCTTCGCAGAATTGCTTTTGTGCAGAAAACAGTAACACTTGTTCAGAACGAAAGAAAGCACAGAGCCCCAGATTCTATGTTGTCCTGGAGAGCTTGCAGAGCACTGGGGAAAGGCAGGCAGAGAATTCCCTGATAGCACCTTCTCTGTGCCTGGGAAGCAGAAGTGTTCACATTGCTTCGCAAGAATCGCTTTTGTGCAGAAAACAGTAACAGTTGTTCAGAAGGAAAGAAAGCACAGAGCCCCAGTTTTTATGTTGTCCTGGAGAGCTTGCAGAGCACTGGGGAAAGGCAGGCAGAGAATTCCCTGATAGCACCTTCTCTGTGCCTGTTCACATTGTTTCGCAGAATCGCTTTTGTGCAGGAAACAGTAACACTTGTTCAGAAGGAAAGAAAGCACAGAGCCCCAGATTTTATGTTGTCCTGGAGAGCTTGCAGAGCACTGGGGAAAGGCAGGCAGAGAATTCCCTGCTAGCACCTTCTCTGTGCCTGTTCACATTGCTTCGCAGAATCGCTTTTGTGCAGAAAACAGTAACACTTGTTCAGAAGGAAAGAAAGCACAGAGCCCCAGATTCTATGTTGTCCTGGAGAGCTTGCAGAGCACTGGGGAAAGGCAGGCAGAGAATTCCCTGCTAGCACCTTCTCTGTGCCTGGGAAGCAGAAGTGTTCACATTGCTTCGCAAGAATCGCTTTTGTGCAGAAAACAGTAACACTTGTTCAGAAGGAAAGAAAGCACAGAGCCCCAGATTTTATGTTGTCCTGGAGAGCTTGCAGAGCACTGGGGAAAGGCAGGCAGAGAATTCCCTGATAGCACCTTCTCTGTGCCTGTTCACATTGCTTCGCAGAATTGCTTTTGTGCAGAAAACAGTAACACTTGTTCAGAAGGAAAGAAAGCACAGAGCCCCAGATTCTATGTTGTCTTGGAGAGCTTGCAGAGCACTGGGGAAAGGCAGGCAGAGAATTCCCTGATAGCACCTTCTCTGTGCCTGGGAAGCAGAAGTGTTCACATTGCTTCGCAAGAATCGCTTTTGTGCAGAAAACAGTAACACTTGTTCAGAAGGAAAGAAAGCACAGAGCCCCAGATTTTATGTTGTCCTGGAGAGCTTGCAGAGCACTGGGGAAAGGCAGGCAGAGAATTCCCTGATAGCACCTTCTCTGTGCCTGTTCACATTGCTTCGCAGAATCGCTTTTGTGCAGAAAACAGTAACACTTGTTCAGAAGGAAAGAAAGCACAGAGCCCCAGATTCTATGTTGTCCTGGAGAGCTTGCAGAGCACTGGGGAAAGGCAGGCAGAGAATTCCCTGCTAGCACCTTCTCTGTGCCTGGGAAGCATGGTGTTCATATTGCTTCTCAGAATCGCTTTTGTGCAGAAAACAGTAACACTTGTTCAGAACGAAAGAAAGCACAGAGCCCCAGATTCTATGTTGTCCTGGAGAGCTTGCAGAGCACTGGGGAAAGGCAGGCAGAGAATTCCCTGCTAGCACCTTCTCTGTGCCTGGGAAGCAGAAGTGTTCACATTGCTTCGCAAGAATCGCTTTTGTGCAGAAAACAGTAACACTTGTTCAGAAGGAAAGAAAGCACAGAGCCCCAGATTTTATGTTGTCCTGGAGAGCTTGCAGAGCACTGGGGAAAGGCAGGCAGAGAATTCCCTGCTAGCACCTTCTCTGTGCCTGGGAAGCAGAAGTGTTCACATTGCTTCGCAAGAATCGCTTTTGTGCAGAAAACAGTAACACTTGTTCAGAAGGAAAGAAAGCACAGAGCCCCAGATTCTATGTTGTCCTGGAGAGCTTGCAGAGCACTGGGGAAAGGCAGGCAGAGAATTCCCTGCTAGCACCTTCTCTGTGCCTGGGAAGCAGAAGTGTTCACATTGCTTCGCAAGAATCGCTTTTGTGCAGAAAACAGTAACAGTTGTTCAGAACGAAAGAAAGCACAGAGCCCCAGATTCTATGTTGTCCTGGAGAGCTTGCAGAGCACTGGGGAAAGGCAGGCAGAGAATTCCCTGCTAGCACCTTCTCTGTGCCTGGGAAGCAGAAGTGTTCACATTGCTTCGCAGAATCGCTTTTGTGCAGAAAACAGTAACACTTGTTCAGAAGGAAAGAAAGCACAGAGCCCCAGATTTTATGTTGTCCTGGAGAGCTTGCAGAGCACTGGGGAAAGGCAGGCAGAGAATTCCCTGATAGCACCTTCTCTGTGCCTGTTCACATTGCTTCGCAGAATCGCTTTTGTGCAGAAAACAGTAACACTTGTTCAGAACGAAAGAAAGCACAGAGCCTCAGATTCTATGTTGTCCTGGAGAGCTTGCAGAGCACTGGGGAAAGGTAGGCAGAGAATTCCCTGCTAGCACCTTCTCTGTGCCTGGGAAGCAGAAGTGTTCACATTGCTTCGCAGAATCGCTTTTGTGCAGAAAACACTAACAGTTGTTCAGAACGAAAGAAAGCTCAGAGCCCCAGTTTTTATGTTGTCCTGGAGAGCTTGCAGAGCACTGGGGAAAGGCAGGCAGAGAATTCCCTGATAGCACCTTCTCTGTGCCTTTTCACATTGTTTCGCAGAATCGCTTTTGTGCAGGAAACAGTAACACTTGTTCAGAAGGAAAGAAAGCACAGAGCCCCAGATTTTATGTTGTCCTGGAGAGCTTGCAGAGCACTGGGGAAAGGCAGGCAGAGAATTCCCTGATAGCACCTTCTCTGTGCCTGTTCACATTTCTTCGCAGAATCGCTTTTGTGCAGAAAACAGTAACACTTGTTCAGAAGGAAAGAAAGCACAGAGCCCCAGATTCTATGTTGTCCTGGAGAGCTTGCAGAGCACTGGGGAAAGGCAGGCAGAGAATTCCCTGATAGCACCTTCTCTGTGCCTGTTCACATTGCTTCGCAGAATCGCTTTTGTGCAGAAAACAGTAACACTTGTTCAGAAGGAAAGAAAGCACAGAGCCCCAGATTCTATGTTGTCCTGGAGAGCTTGCAGAGCACTGGGGAAAGGCAGGCAGAGAATTCCCTGCTAGCACCTTCTCTGTGCCTGGGAAGCATGGTGTTCATATTGCTTCTCAGAATCGCTTTTGTGCAGAAAACAGTAACACTTGTTCAGAACGAAAGAAAGCACAGAGCCCCAGATTCTATGTTGTCCTGGAGAGCTTGCAGAGCACTGGGGAAAGGCAGGCAGAGAATTCCCTGATAGCACCTTCTCTGTGCCTGGGAAGCAGAAGTGTTCACATTGCTTCGCAGAATCGCTTTTGTGCAGAAAACAGTAACACTTGTTCAGAATGAAAGAAAGCACAGAGCCCCAGGTTTGCTGTTGTCCTGGAGAGCTTGCAGAGCACTGGGGAAAGGCAGGCAGAGAATTCCCTGCTAGCACCTTCTCTGTGCCTGGGAAGCAGAAGTGTTCACATTGCTTCGCAAGAATCGCTTTTGTGCAGAAAACAGTAACACTTGTTCAGAAGGAAAGAAAGCACAGAGCCCCAGATTTTATGTTGTCCTGGAGAGCTTGCAGAGCACTGGGGAAAGGCAGGCAGAGAATTCCCTGCTAGCACCTTCTCTGTGCCTGGGAAGCAGAAGTGTTCACATTGCTTCGCAAGAATCGCTTTTGTGCAGAAAACAGTAACACTTGTTCAGAAGGAAAGAAAGCACAGAGCCCCAGATTCTATGTTGTCTTGGAGAGCTTGCAGAGCACTGGGGAAAGGCAGGCAGAGAATTCCCTGATAGCACCTTCTCTGTGCCTGTTCACATTGCTTCGCAGAATTGCTTTTGTGCAGAAAACAGTAACACTTGTTCAGAAGGAAAGAAAGCACAGAGCCCCAGATTCTATGTTGTCTTGGAGAGCTTGCAGAGCACTGGGGAAAGGCAGGCAGAGAATTCCCTGCTAGCACCTTCTCTGTGCCTGGGAAGCAGAAGTGTTCACATTGCTTCGCAGAATCGCTTTTGTGCAGAAAACAGTAACACTTGTTCAGAAGGAAAGAAAGCACAGAGCCCCAGATTTTATGTTGTCCTGGAGAGCTTGCAGAGCACTGGGGAAAGGCAGGCAGAGAATTCCCTGATAGCACCTTCTCTGTGCCTGTTCACATTGCTTCGCAGAATCGTTTTTGTGCAGAAAACAGTAACACTTGTTCAGAACGAAAGAAAGCACAGAGCCCCAGATTCTATGTTGTCCTGGAGAGCTTGCAGAGCACTGGGGAAAGGTAGGCAGAGAATTCCCTGCTAGCACCTTCTCTGTGCCTGGGAAGCAGAAGTGTTCACATTGCTTCGCAGAATCGCTTTTGTGCAGAAAACACTAACAGTTGTTCAGAACGAAAGAAAGCACAGAGCCCCAGTTTTTATGTTGTCCTGGAGAGCTTGCAGAGCACTGGGGAAAGGCAGGCAGAGAATTCCCTGATAGCACCTTCTCTGTGCCTGTTCACATTGTTTCGCAGAATCGCTTTTGTGCAGGAAACAGTAACACTTGTTCAGAAGGAAAGAAAGCACAGAGCCCCAGATTTTATGTTGTCCTGGAGAGCTTGCAGAGCACTGGGGAAAGGCAGGCAGAGAATTCCCTGATAGCACCTTCTCTGTGCCTGTTCACATTTCTTCGCAGAATCGCTTTTGTGCAGAAAACAGTAACACTTGTTCAGAAGGAAAGAAAGCACAGAGCCCCAGATTCTATGTTGTCCTGGAGAGCTTGCAGAGCACTGGGGAAAGGCAGGCAGAGAATTCCCTGCTAGCACCTTCTCTGTGCCTGGGAAGCATGGTGTTCATATTGCTTCTCAGAATCGCTTTTGTGCAGAAAACAGTAACACTTGTTCAGAACGAAAGAAAGCACAGAGCCCCAGATTCTATGTTGTCCTGGAGAGCTTGCAGAGCACTGGGGAAAGGCAGGCAGAGAATTCCCTGCTAGCACCTTCTCTGTGCCTGGGAAGCAGAAGTGTTCACATTGCTTCGCAGAATCGCTTTTGTGCAGAAAACAGTAACACTTGTTCAGAATGAAAGAAAGCACAGAGCCCCAGGTTTGCTGTTGTCCTGGAGAGCTTGCAGAGCACTGGGGAAAGGCAGGCAGAGAATTCCCTGCTAGCACCTTCTCTGTGCCTGGGAAGCAGAAGTGTTCACATTGCTTCGCAAGAATCGCTTTTGTGCAGAAAACAGTAACACTTGTTCAGAAGGAAAGAAAGCACAGAGCCCCAGATTTGCTGTTGTCCTGGAGAGCTTGCAGAGCACTGGGGAAAGGCAGGCAGAGAATTCCCTGCTAGCACCTTCTCTGTGCCTGGGAAGCAAAAGTGTTCACATTGCTTCACAGAATCGCTTTTGTGCAGAAAACAGTAACACTTGTTCAGAAGGAAAGAAAGCACAGAGCCCCAGATTCTATGTTGTCCTGGAGAGCTTGCAGAGCACTGGGGAAAGGCAGTCAGAGAATTCCCTGCTAGCACCTTCTCTGTGCCTGGGAAGCAGAAGTGTTCACATTGCTTCGCAAGAATCACTTTTGTGCAGAAAACAGTAACACTTGTTCAGAAGGAAAGAAAGCACAGAGCCCCATATTCTATGTTGTCCTGGAGAGCTTGCAGAGCACTGGGGAAAGGCAGGCAGAGAATTCCCTGCTAGCACCTTCTCTGTGCCTGGGAAGCAGAAGTGTTCACATTGCTTCGCAAGAATCGCTTTTGTGCAGAAAACAGTAACAGTTGTTCAGAACAAAAGAAAGCACAGAGCCCCAGATTCTATGTTGTCCTGGAGAGCTTGCAGAGCACTGGGGAAAGGCAGGCAGAGAATTCCCTGATAGCACCTTCTCTGTGCCTGTTCACATTGCTTCGCAGAATCGCTTTTGTGCAGAAAACAGTAACACTTGTTCAGAACGAAAGAAAGCACAGAGCCCCAGATTCTATGTTGTCCTGGAGAGCTTGCAGAGCACTGGGGAAAGGTAGGCAGAGAATTCCCTGCTAGCACCTTCTCTGTGCCTGGGAAGCAGAAGTGTTCACATTGCTTCGCAGAATCGCTTTTGTGCAGAAAACACTAACAGTTGTTCAGAACGAAAGAAAGCACAGAGCCCCAGTTTTTATGTTGTCCTGGAGAGCTTGCAGAGCACTGGGGAAAGGCAGGCAGAGAATTCCCTGATAGCACCTTCTCTGTGCCTGTTCACATTGTTTCGCAGAATCGCTTTTGTGCAGGAAACAGTAACACTTGTTCAGAAGGAAAGAAAGCACAGAGCCCCAGATTTTATGTTGTCCTGGAGAGCTTGCAGAGCACTGGGGAAAGGCAGGCAGAGAATTCCCTGATAGCACCTTCTCTGTGCCTGTTCACATTTCTTCGCAGAATCGCTTTTGTGCAGAAAACAGTAACACTTGTTCAGAAGGAAAGAAAGCACAGAGCCCCAGATTCTATGTTGTCCTGGAGAGCTTGCAGAGCACTGGGGAAAGGCAGGCAGAGAATTCCCTGATAGCACCTTCTCTGTGCCTGTTCACATTGCTTCGCAGAATCGCTTTTGTGCAGAAAACAGTAACACTTGTTCAGAAGGAAAGAAAGCACAGAGCCCCAGATTCTATGTTGTCCTGGAGAGCTTGCAGAGCACTGGGGAAAGGCAGGCAGAGAATTCCCTGCTAGCACCTTCTCTGTGCCTGGGAAGCATGGTGTTCATATTGCTTCTCAGAATCGCTTTTGTGCAGAAAACAGTAACACTTGTTCAGAAGGAAAGAAAGCACAGAGCCCCAGATTCTATGTTGTCCTGGAGAGCTTGCAGAGCACTGGGGAAAGGCAGGCAGAGAATTCCCTGCTAGCACCTTCTCTGTGCCTGGGAAGCAGAAGTGTTCACATTGCTTCGCAGAATCGCTTTTGTGCAGAAAACAGTAACACTTGTTCAGAATGAAAGAAAGCACAGAGCCCCAGGTTTGCTGTTGTCCTGGAGAGCTTGCAGAGCACTGGGGAAAGGCAGTCAGAGAATTCCCTGCTAGCACCTTCTCTGTGCCTGGGAAGCAGAAGTGTTCACATTGCTTCGCAAGAATCGCTTTTGTGCAGAAAACAGTAACACTTGTTCAGAAGGAAAGAAAGCACAGAGCCCCAGATTTTATGTTGTCCTGGAGAGCTTGCAGAGCACTGGGGAAAGGCAGGCAGAGAATTCCCTGCTAGCACCTTCTCTGTGCCTGGGAAGCAGAAGTGTTCACATTGCTTCGCAAGAATAGCTTTTGTGCAGAAAACAGTAACACTTGTTCAGAAGGAAAGAAAGCACAGAGCCCCAGATTTTATGTTGTCCTGGAGAGCTTGCAGAGCACTGGGGAAAGGCAGGCAGAGAATTCCCTGATAGCACCTTCTCTGTGCCTGTTCACATTGCTTCGCAGAATTGCTTTTGTGCAGAAAACAGTAACACTTGTTCAGAAGGAAAGAAAGCACAGAGCCCCAGATTCTATGTTGTCTTGGAGAGCTTGCAGAGCACTGGGGAAAGGCAGGCAGAGAATTCCCTGATAGCACCTTCTCTGTGCCTGGGAAGCAGAAGTGTTCACATTGCTTCGCAAGAATCGCTTTTGTGCGGAAAACAGTAACAGTTGTTCAGAACGAAAGAAAGCACAGAGCCCCAGTTTTTATGTTGTCCTGGAGAGCTTGCAGAGCACTGGGGAAAGGCAGGCAGAGAATTCCCTGATAGCACCTTCTCTGTGCCTGTTCACATTGTTTCGCAGAATCGCTTTTGTGCAGGAAACAGTAACACTTGTTCAGAAGGAAAGAAAGCACAGAGCCCCAGATTTTATGTTGTCCTGGAGAGCTTGCAGAGCACTGGGGAAAGGCAGGCAGAGAATTCCCTGATAGCACCTTCTCTGTGCCTGTTCACATTGCTTCGCAGAATCGCTTTTGTGCAGAAAACAGTAACACTTGTTCAGAAGGAAAGAAAGCACAGAGCCCCAGATTCTATGTTGTCTTGGAGAGCTTGCAGAGCACTGGGGAAAGGCAGGCAGAGAATTCCCTGCTAGCACCTTCTCTGTGCCTGGGAAGCAGAAGTGTTCACATTGCTTCGCAAGAATCGCTTTTGTGCAGAAAACAGTAACACTTGTTCAGAAGGAAAGAAAGCACAGAGCCCCAGATTTTATGTTGTCCTGGAGAGCTTGCAGAGCACTGGGGAAAGGCAGGCAGAGAATTCCCTGATAGCACCTTCTCTGTGCCTTTTCACATTGCTTCGCAGAATCGCTTTTGTGCAGAAAACAGTAACAGTTGTTCAGAACGAAAGAAAGCACAGAGCCCCAGTTTTTATGTTGTCCTGGAGAGCTTGCAGAGCACTGGGGAAAGGCAGGCAGAGAATTCCCTGATAGCACCTTCTCTGTGCCTGTTCACATTGTTTCGCAGAATCGCTTTTGTGCAGGAAACAGTAACACTTGTTCAGAAGGAAAGAAAGCACAGAGCCCCAGATTTTATGTTGTCCTGGAGAGCTTGCAGAGCACTGGGGAAAGGCAGGCAGAGAATTCCCTGCTAGCACCTTCTCTGTGCCTGGGAAGCAGAAGTGTTCACATTGCTTCGCAAGAATCGCTTTTGTGCAGAAAACAGTAACACTTGTTCAGAAGGAAAGAAAGCACAGAGCCCCAGATTTTATGTTGTCCTGGAGAGCTTGCAGAGCACTGGGGAAAGGCAGGCAGAGAATTCCCTGATAGCACCTTCTCTGTGCCTGTTCACATTGCTTCGCAGAATCGCTTTTGTGCAGAAAACAGTAACACTTGTTCAGAAGGAAAGAAAGCACAGAGCCCCAGATTCTATGTTGTCTTGGAGAGCTTGCAGAGCACTGGGGAAAGGCAGGCAGAGAATTCCCTGATAGCACCTTCTCTGTGCCTGGGAAGCAGAAGTGTTCACATTGCTTCGCAAGAATCGCTTTTGTGCAGAAAACAGTAACACTTGTTCAGAACGAAAGAAAGCACAGAGCCCCAGTTTTTATGTTGTCCTGGAGAGCTTGCAGAGCACTGGGGAAAGGCAGGCAGAGAATTCCCTGATAGCACCTTCTCTGTGCCTGTTCTCATTGTTTCGCAGAATCGCTTTTGTGCAGGAAACAGTAACACTTGTTCAGAAGGAAAGAAAGCACAGAGCCCCAGATTTTATGTTGTCCTGGAGAGCTTGCAGAGCACTGGGGAAAGGCAGGCAGAGAATTCCCTGATAGCACCTTCTCTGTGCCTGTTCACATTGCTTCGCAGAATCGCTTTTGTGCAGAAAACAGTAACACTTGTTCAGAAGGAAAGAAAGCACAGAGCCCCAGATTCTATGTTGTCTTGGAGAGCTTGCAGAGCACTGGGGAAAGGCAGGCAGAGAATTCCCTGCTAGCACCTTCTCTGTGCCTGGGAAGCAGAAGTGTTCACATTGCTTCGCAAGAATCGCTTTTGTGCAGAAAACAGTAACACTTGTTCAGAAGGAAAGAAAGCACAGAGCCCCAGATTTCATGTTGTCCTGGAGAGCTTGCAGAGCACTGGGGAAAGGCAGG
The DNA here is from genome assembly GCF_031877795.1 of Strix aluco. Taxonomy (NCBI): domain Eukaryota; kingdom Metazoa; phylum Chordata; class Aves; order Strigiformes; family Strigidae; genus Strix; species Strix aluco. Next base: position 1,139,570 of record NW_027436615.1, on the reverse strand, counting down.
CAGAGAATTCCCTGATAGCACCTTCTCTGTGCCTGTTCACATTGCTTCGCAGAATTGCTTTTGTGCAGAAAACAGTAACACTTGTTCAGAAGGAAAGAAAGCACAGAGCCCCAGATTCTATGTTGTCTTGGAGAGCTTGCAGAGCACTGGGGAAAGGCAGGCAGAGAATTCCCTGATAGCACCTTCTCTGTGCCTGGGAAGCAGAAGTGTTCACATTGCTTCGCAAGAATCGCTTTTGTGCAGAAAACAGTAACACTTGTTCAGAAGGAAAGAAAGCACAGAGCCCCAGATTTTATGTTGTCCTGGAGAGCTTGCAGAGCACTGGGGAAAGGCAGGCAGAGAATTCCCTGCTAGCACCTTCTCTGTGCCTGTTCACATTGCTTCGCAGAATCGCTTTTGTGCAGAAAACAGTAACACTTGTTCAGAAGGAAAGAAAGCACAGAGCCCCAGATTCTATGTTGTCCTGGAGAGCTTGCAGAGCACTGGGGAAAGGCAGGCAGAGAATTCCCTGCTAGCACCTTCTCTGTGCCTGGGAAGCATGGTGTTCATATTGCTTCTCAGAATCGCTTTTGTGCAGAAAACAGTAACACTTGTTCAGAAGGAAAGAAAGCACAGAGCCCCAGATTCTATGTTGTCCTGGAGAGCTTGCAGAGCACTGGGGAAAGGCAGGCAGAGAATTCCCTGCTAGCACCTTCTCTGTGCCTGGGAAGCATGGTGTTCATATTGCTTCTCAGAATCGCTTTTGTGCAGAAAACAGTAACACTTGTTCAGAACGAAAGAAAGCACAGAGCCCCAGATTCTATGTTGTCCTGGAGAGCTTGCAGAGCACTGGGGAAAGGCAGGCAGAGAATTCCCTGCTAGCACCTTCTCTGTGCCTGGGAAGCAGAAGTGTTCACATTGCTTCGCAGAATCGCTTTTGTGCAGAAAACAGTAACACTTGTTCAGAATGAAAGAAAGCACAGAGCCCCAGGTTTGCTGTTGTCCTGGAGAGCTTGCAGAGCACTGGGGAAAGGCAGGCAGAGAATTCCCTGCTAGCACCTTCTCTGTGCCTGGGAAGCAGAAGTGTTCACATTGCTTCGCAAGAATCGCTTTTGTGCAGAAAACAGTAACACTTGTTCAGAAGGAAAGAAAGCACAGAGCCCCAGATTTGCTGTTGTCCTGGAGAGCTTGCAGAGCACTGGGGAAAGGCAGGCAGAGAATTCCCTGCTAGCACCTTCTCTGTGCCTGGGAAGCAAAAGTGTTCACATTGCTTCACAGAATCGCTTTTGTGCAGAAAACAGTAACACTTGTTCAGAAGGAAAGAAAGCACAGAGCCCCAGATTCTATGTTGTCCTGGAGAGCTTGCAGAGCACTGGGGAAAGGCAGTCAGAGAATTCCCTGCTAGCACCTTCTCTGTGCCTGGGAAGCAGAAGTGTTCACATTGCTTCGCAAGAATCACTTTTGTGCAGAAAACAGTAACACTTGTTCAGAAGGAAAGAAAGCACAGAGCCCCATATTCTATGTTGTCCTGGAGAGCTTGCAGAGCACTGGGGAAAGGCAGGCAGAGAATTCCCTGCTAGCACCTTCTCTGTGCCTGGGAAGCAGAAGTGTTCACATTGCTTCGCAAGAATCGCTTTTGTGCAGAAAACAGTAACAGTTGTTCAGAACAAAAGAAAGCACAGAGCCCCAGATTCTATGTTGTCCTGGAGAGCTTGCAGAGCACTGGGGAAAGGCAGGCAGAGAATTCCCTGATAGCACCTTCTCTGTGCCTGTTCACATTGCTTCGCAGAATCGCTTTTGTGCAGAAAACAGTAACACTTGTTCAGAACGAAAGAAAGCACAGAGCCCCAGATTCTATGTTGTCCTGGAGAGCTTGCAGAGCACTGGGGAAAGGTAGGCAGAGAATTCCCTGCTAGCACCTTCTCTGTGCCTGGGAAGCAGAAGTGTTCACATTGCTTCGCAGAATCGCTTTTGTGCAGAAAACACTAACAGTTGTTCAGAACGAAAGAAAGCACAGAGCCCCAGTTTTTATGTTGTCCTGGAGAGCTTGCAGAGCACTGGGGAAAGGCAGGCAGAGAATTCCCTGATAGCACCTTCTCTGTGCCTGTTCACATTGTTTCGCAGAATCGCTTTTGTGCAGGAAACAGTAACACTTGTTCAGAAGGAAAGAAAGCACAGAGCCCCAGATTTTATGTTGTCCTGGAGAGCTTGCAGAGCACTGGGGAAAGGCAGGCAGAGAATTCCCTGATAGCACCTTCTCTGTGCCTGTTCACATTTCTTCGCAGAATCGCTTTTGTGCAGAAAACAGTAACACTTGTTCAGAAGGAAAGAAAGCACAGAGCCCCAGATTCTATGTTGTCCTGGAGAGCTTGCAGAGCACTGGGGAAAGGCAGGCAGAGAATTCCCTGATAGCACCTTCTCTGTGCCTGTTCACATTGCTTCGCAGAATCGCTTTTGTGCAGAAAACAGTAACACTTGTTCAGAAGGAAAGAAAGCACAGAGCCCCAGATTCTATGTTGTCCTGGAGAGCTTGCAGAGCACTGGGGAAAGGCAGGCAGAGAATTCCCTGCTAGCACCTTCTCTGTGCCTGGGAAGCATGGTGTTCATATTGCTTCTCAGAATCGCTTTTGTGCAGAAAACAGTAACACTTGTTCAGAAGGAAAGAAAGCACAGAGCCCCAGATTCTATGTTGTCCTGGAGAGCTTGCAGAGCACTGGGGAAAGGCAGGCAGAGAATTCCCTGCTAGCACCTTCTCTGTGCCTGGGAAGCAGAAGTGTTCACATTGCTTCGCAGAATCGCTTTTGTGCAGAAAACAGTAACACTTGTTCAGAATGAAAGAAAGCACAGAGCCCCAGGTTTGCTGTTGTCCTGGAGAGCTTGCAGAGCACTGGGGAAAGGCAGTCAGAGAATTCCCTGCTAGCACCTTCTCTGTGCCTGGGAAGCAGAAGTGTTCACATTGCTTCGCAAGAATCGCTTTTGTGCAGAAAACAGTAACACTTGTTCAGAAGGAAAGAAAGCACAGAGCCCCAGATTTTATGTTGTCCTGGAGAGCTTGCAGAGCACTGGGGAAAGGCAGGCAGAGAATTCCCTGCTAGCACCTTCTCTGTGCCTGGGAAGCAGAAGTGTTCACATTGCTTCGCAAGAATCGCTTTTGTGCAGAAAACAGTAACACTTGTTCAGAAGGAAAGAAAGCACAGAGCCCCAGATTTTATGTTGTCCTGGAGAGCTTGCAGAGCACTGGGGAAAGGCAGGCAGAGAATTCCCTGATAGCACCTTCTCTGTGCCTGTTCACATTGCTTCGCAGAATTGCTTTTGTGCAGAAAACAGTAACACTTGTTCAGAAGGAAAGAAAGCACAGAGCCCCAGATTCTATGTTGTCTTGGAGAGCTTGCAGAGCACTGGGGAAAGGCAGGCAGAGAATTCCCTGATAGCACCTTCTCTGTGCCTGGGAAGCAGAAGTGTTCACATTGCTTCGCAAGAATCGCTTTTGTGCGGAAAACAGTAACAGTTGTTCAGAACGAAAGAAAGCACAGAGCCCCAGTTTTTATGTTGTCCTGGAGAGCTTGCAGAGCACTGGGGAAAGGCAGGCAGAGAATTCCCTGATAGCACCTTCTCTGTGCCTGTTCACATTGTTTCGCAGAATCGCTTTTGTGCAGGAAACAGTAACACTTGTTCAGAAGGAAAGAAAGCACAGAGCCCCAGATTTTATGTTGTCCTGGAGAGCTTGCAGAGCACTGGGGAAAGGCAGGCAGAGAATTCCCTGATAGCACCTTCTCTGTGCCTGTTCACATTGCTTCGCAGAATCGCTTTTGTGCAGAAAACAGTAACACTTGTTCAGAAGGAAAGAAAGCACAGAGCCCCAGATTCTATGTTGTCTTGGAGAGCTTGCAGAGCACTGGGGAAAGGCAGGCAGAGAATTCCCTGCTAGCACCTTCTCTGTGCCTGGGAAGCAGAAGTGTTCACATTGCTTCGCAAGAATCGCTTTTGTGCAGAAAACAGTAACACTTGTTCAGAAGGAAAGAAAGCACAGAGCCCCAGATTTTATGTTGTCCTGGAGAGCTTGCAGAGCACTGGGGAAAGGCAGGCAGAGAATTCCCTGCTAGCACCTTCTCTGTGCCTGGGAAGCAGAAGTGTTCACATTGCTTCGCAAGAATAGCTTTTGTGCAGAAAACAGTAACACTTGTTCAGAAGGAAAGAAAGCACAGAGCCCCAGATTTTATGTTGTCCTGGAGAGCTTGCAGAGCACTGGGGAAAGGCAGGCAGAGAATTCCCTGATAGCACCTTCTCTGTGCCTGTTCACATTGCTTCGCAGAATTGCTTTTGTGCAGAAAACAGTAACACTTGTTCAGAAGGAAAGAAAGCACAGAGCCCCAGATTCTATGTTGTCTTGGAGAGCTTGCAGAGCACTGGGGAAAGGCAGGCAGAGAATTCCCTGATAGCACCTTCTCTGTGCCTGGGAAGCAGAAGTGTTCACATTGCTTCGCAAGAATCGCTTTTGTGCGGAAAACAGTAACAGTTGTTCAGAACGAAAGAAAGCACAGAGCCCCAGTTTTTATGTTGTCCTGGAGAGCTTGCAGAGCACTGGGGAAAGGCAGGCAGAGAATTCCCTGATAGCACCTTCTCTGTGCCTGTTCACATTGTTTCGCAGAATCGCTTTTGTGCAGGAAACAGTAACACTTGTTCAGAAGGAAAGAAAGCACAGAGCCCCAGATTTTATGTTGTCCTGGAGAGCTTGCAGAGCACTGGGGAAAGGCAGGCAGAGAATTCCCTGATAGCACCTTCTCTGTGCCTGTTCACATTGCTTCGCAGAATCGCTTTTGTGCAGAAAACAGTAACACTTGTTCAGAAGGAAAGAAAGCACAGAGCCCCAGATTCTATGTTGTCTTGGAGAGCTTGCAGAGCACTGGGGAAAGGCAGGCAGAGAATTCCCTGCTAGCACCTTCTCTGTGCCTGGGAAGCAGAAGTGTTCACATTGCTTCGCAAGAATCGCTTTTGTGCAGAAAACAGTAACACTTGTTCAGAAGGAAAGAAAGCACAGAGCCCCAGATTTTATGTTGTCCTGGAGAGCTTGCAGAGCACTGGGGAAAGGCAGGCAGAGAATTCCCTGATAGCACCTTCTCTGTGCCTTTTCACATTGCTTCGCAGAATCGCTTTTGTGCAGAAAACAGTAACAGTTGTTCAGAACGAAAGAAAGCACAGAGCCCCAGTTTTTATGTTGTCCTGGAGAGCTTGCAGAGCACTGGGGAAAGGCAGGCAGAGAATTCCCTGATAGCACCTTCTCTGTGCCTGTTCACATTGTTTCGCAGAATCGCTTTTGTGCAGGAAACAGTAACACTTGTTCAGAAGGAAAGAAAGCACAGAGCCCCAGATTTTATGTTGTCCTGGAGAGCTTGCAGAGCACTGGGGAAAGGCAGGCAGAGAATTCCCTGCTAGCACCTTCTCTGTGCCTGGGAAGCAGAAGTGTTCACATTGCTTCGCAAGAATCGCTTTTGTGCAGAAAACAGTAACACTTGTTCAGAAGGAAAGAAAGCACAGAGCCCCAGATTTTATGTTGTCCTGGAGAGCTTGCAGAGCACTGGGGAAAGGCAGGCAGAGAATTCCCTGATAGCACCTTCTCTGTGCCTGTTCACATTGCTTCGCAGAATCGCTTTTGTGCAGAAAACAGTAACACTTGTTCAGAAGGAAAGAAAGCACAGAGCCCCAGATTCTATGTTGTCTTGGAGAGCTTGCAGAGCACTGGGGAAAGGCAGGCAGAGAATTCCCTGATAGCACCTTCTCTGTGCCTGGGAAGCAGAAGTGTTCACATTGCTTCGCAAGAATCGCTTTTGTGCAGAAAACAGTAACACTTGTTCAGAACGAAAGAAAGCACAGAGCCCCAGTTTTTATGTTGTCCTGGAGAGCTTGCAGAGCACTGGGGAAAGGCAGGCAGAGAATTCCCTGATAGCACCTTCTCTGTGCCTGTTCTCATTGTTTCGCAGAATCGCTTTTGTGCAGGAAACAGTAACACTTGTTCAGAAGGAAAGAAAGCACAGAGCCCCAGATTTTATGTTGTCCTGGAGAGCTTGCAGAGCACTGGGGAAAGGCAGGCAGAGAATTCCCTGATAGCACCTTCTCTGTGCCTGTTCACATTGCTTCGCAGAATCGCTTTTGTGCAGAAAACAGTAACACTTGTTCAGAAGGAAAGAAAGCACAGAGCCCCAGATTCTATGTTGTCTTGGAGAGCTTGCAGAGCACTGGGGAAAGGCAGGCAGAGAATTCCCTGCTAGCACCTTCTCTGTGCCTGGGAAGCAGAAGTGTTCACATTGCTTCGCAAGAATCGCTTTTGTGCAGAAAACAGTAACACTTGTTCAGAAGGAAAGAAAGCACAGAGCCCCAGATTTCATGTTGTCCTGGAGAGCTTGCAGAGCACTGGGGAAAGGCAGGCAGAGAATTCCCTGATAGCACCTTCTCTGTGCCTGTTCACATTGCTTCGCAGAATTGCTTTTGTGCAGAAAACAGTAACACTTGTTCAGAAGGAAAGAAAGCACAGAGCCCCAGATTCTATGTTGTCTTGGAGAGCTTGCAGAGCACTGGGGAAAGGCAGGCAGAGAATTCCCTGATAGCACCTTCTCTGTGCCTGGGAAGCAGAAGTGTTCACATTGCTTCGCAAGAATCGCTTTTGTGCAGAAAACAGTAACACTTGTTCAGAAGGAAAGAAAGCACAGAGCCCCAGATTTTATGTTGTCCTGGAGAGCTTGCAGAGCACTGGGGAAAGGCAGGCAGAGAATTCCCTGCTAGCACCTTCTCTGTGCCTGTTCACATTGCTTCGCAGAATCGCTTTTGTGCAGAAAACAGTAACACTTGTTCAGAAGGAAAGAAAGCACAGAGCCCCAGATTCTATGTTGTCCTGGAGAGCTTGCAGAGCACTGGGGAAAGGCAGGCAGAGAATTCCCTGCTAGCACCTTCTCTGTGCCTGGGAAGCATGGTGTTCATATTGCTTCTCAGAATCGCTTTTGTGCAGAAAACAGTAACACTTGTTCAGAAGGAAAGAAAGCACAGAGCCCCAGATTCTATGTTGTCCTGGAGAGCTTGCAGAGCACTGGGGAAAGGCAGGCAGAGAATTCCCTGCTAGCACCTTCTCTGTGCCTGGGAAGCATGGTGTTCATATTGCTTCTCAGAATCGCTTTTGTGCAGAAAACAGTAACACTTGTTCAGAACGAAAGAAAGCACAGAGCCCCAGATTCTATGTTGTCCTGGAGAGCTTGCAGAGCACTGGGGAAAGGCAGGCAGAGAATTCCCTGCTAGCACCTTCTCTGTGCCTGGGAAGCAGAAGTGTTCACATTGCTTCGCAGAATCGCTTTTGTGCAGAAAACAGTAACACTTGTTCAGAATGAAAGAAAGCACAGAGCCCCAGGTTTGCTGTTGTCCTGGAGAGCTTGCAGAGCACTGGGGAAAGGCAGGCAGAGAATTCCCTGCTAGCACCTTCTCTGTGCCTGGGAAGCAGAAGTGTTCACATTGCTTCGCAAGAATCGCTTTTGTGCAGAAAACAGTAACACTTGTTCAGAAGGAAAGAAAGCACAGAGCCCCAGATTTGCTGTTGTCCTGGAGAGCTTGCAGAGCACTGGGGAAAGGCAGGCAGAGAATTCCCTGCTAGCACCTTCTCTGTGCCTGGGAAGCAAAAGTGTTCACATTGCTTCACAGAATCGCTTTTGTGCAGAAAACAGTAACACTTGTTCAGAAGGAAAGAAAGCACAGAGCCCCAGATTCTATGTTGTCCTGGAGAGCTTGCAGAGCACTGGGGAAAGGCAGTCAGAGAATTCCCTGCTAGCACCTTCTCTGTGCCTGGGAAGCAGAAGTGTTCACATTGCTTCGCAAGAATCACTTTTGTGCAGAAAACAGTAACACTTGTTCAGAAGGAAAGAAAGCACAGAGCCCCATATTCTATGTTGTCCTGGAGAGCTTGCAGAGCACTGGGGAAAGGCAGGCAGAGAATTCCCTGCTAGCACCTTCTCTGTGCCTGGGAAGCAGAAGTGTTCACATTGCTTCGCAAGAATCGCTTTTGTGCAGAAAACAGTAACAGTTGTTCAGAACAAAAGAAAGCACAGAGCCCCAGATTCTATGTTGTCCTGGAGAGCTTGCAGAGCACTGGGGAAAGGCAGGCAGAGAATTCCCTGATAGCACCTTCTCTGTGCCTGTTCACATTGCTTCGCAGAATCGCTTTTGTGCAGAAAACAGTAACACTTGTTCAGAACGAAAGAAAGCACAGAGCCCCAGATTCTATGTTGTCCTGGAGAGCTTGCAGAGCACTGGGGAAAGGTAGGCAGAGAATTCCCTGCTAGCACCTTCTCTGTGCCTGGGAAGCAGAAGTGTTCACATTGCTTCGCAGAATCGCTTTTGTGCAGAAAACACTAACAGTTGTTCAGAACGAAAGAAAGCACAGAGCCCCAGTTTTTATGTTGTCCTGGAGAGCTTGCAGAGCACTGGGGAAAGGCAGGCAGAGAATTCCCTGATAGCACCTTCTCTGTGCCTGTTCACATTGTTTCGCAGAATCGCTTTTGTGCAGGAAACAGTAACACTTGTTCAGAAGGAAAGAAAGCACAGAGCCCCAGATTTTATGTTGTCCTGGAGAGCTTGCAGAGCACTGGGGAAAGGCAGGCAGAGAATTCCCTGATAGCACCTTCTCTGTGCCTGTTCACATTTCTTCGCAGAATCGCTTTTGTGCAGAAAACAGTAACACTTGTTCAGAAGGAAAGAAAGCACAGAGCCCCAGATTCTATGTTGTCCTGGAGAGCTTGCAGAGCACTGGGGAAAGGCAGGCAGAGAATTCCCTGATAGCACCTTCTCTGTGCCTGTTCACATTGCTTCGCAGAATCGCTTTTGTGCAGAAAACAGTAACACTTGTTCAGAAGGAAAGAAAGCACAGAGCCCCAGATTCTATGTTGTCCTGGAGAGCTTGCAGAGCACTGGGGAAAGGCAGGCAGAGAATTCCCTGCTAGCACCTTCTCTGTGCCTGGGAAGCATGGTGTTCATATTGCTTCTCAGAATCGCTTTTGTGCAGAAAACAGTAACACTTGTTCAGAAGGAAAGAAAGCACAGAGCCCCAGATTCTATGTTGTCCTGGAGAGCTTGCAGAGCACTGGGGAAAGGCAGGCAGAGAATTCCCTGCTAGCACCTTCTCTGTGCCTGGGAAGCAGAAGTGTTCACATTGCTTCGCAGAATCGCTTTTGTGCAGAAAACAGTAACACTTGTTCAGAATGAAAGAAAGCACAGAGCCCCAGGTTTGCTGTTGTCCTGGAGAGCTTGCAGAGCACTGGGGAAAGGCAGTCAGAGAATTCCCTGCTAGCACCTTCTCTGTGCCTGGGAAGCAGAAGTGTTCACATTGCTTCGCAAGAATCGCTTTTGTGCAGAAAACAGTAACACTTGTTCAGAAGGAAAGAAAGCACAGAGCCCCAGATTTTATGTTGTCCTGGAGAGCTTGCAGAGCACTGGGGAAAGGCAGGCAGAGAATTCCCTGCTAGCACCTTCTCTGTGCCTGGGAAGCAGAAGTGTTCACATTGCTTCGCAAGAATCGCTTTTGTGCAGAAAACAGTAACACTTGTTCAGAAGGAAAGAAAGCACAGAGCCCCAGATTTTATGTTGTCCTGGAGAGCTTGCAGAGCACTGGGGAAAGGCAGGCAGAGAATTCCCTGATAGCACCTTCTCTGTGCCTGTTCACATTGCTTCGCAGAATTGCTTTTGTGCAGAAAACAGTAACACTTGTTCAGAAGGAAAGAAAGCACAGAGCCCCAGATTCTATGTTGTCTTGGAGAGCTTGCAGAGCACTGGGGAAAGGCAGGCAGAGAATTCCCTGATAGCACCTTCTCTGTGCCTGGGAAGCAGAAGTGTTCACATTGCTTCGCAAGAATCGCTTTTGTGCGGAAAACAGTAACAGTTGTTCAGAACGAAAGAAAGCACAGAGCCCCAGTTTTTATGTTGTCCTGGAGAGCTTGCAGAGCACTGGGGAAAGGCAGGCAGAGAATTCCCTGATAGCACCTTCTCTGTGCCTGTTCACATTGTTTCGCAGAATCGCTTTTGTGCAGGAAACAGTAACACTTGTTCAGAAGGAAAGAAAGCACAGAGCCCCAGATTTTATGTTGTCCTGGAGAGCTTGCAGAGCACTGGGGAAAGGCAGGCAGAGAATTCCCTGATAGCACCTTCTCTGTGCCTGTTCACATTGCTTCGCAGAATCGCTTTTGTGCAGAAAACAGTAACACTTGTTCAGAAGGAAAGAAAGCACAGAGCCCCAGATTCTATGTTGTCTTGGAGAGCTTGCAGAGCACTGGGGAAAGGCAGGCAGAGAATTCCCTGCTAGCACCTTCTCTGTGCCTGGGAAGCAGAAGTGTTCACATTGCTTCGCAAGAATCGCTTTTGTGCAGAAAACAGTAACACTTGTTCAGAAGGAAAGAAAGCACAGAGCCCCAGATTTTATGTTGTCCTGGAGAGCTTGCAGAGCACTGGGGAAAGGCAGGCAGAGAATTCCCTGATAGCACCTTCTCTGTGCCTTTTCACATTGCTTCGCAGAATCGCTTTTGTGCAGAAAACAGTAACAGTTGTTCAGAACGAAAGAAAGCACAGAGCCCCAGTTTTTGTGTTGTCCTGGAGAGCTTGCAGAGCACTGGGGAAAGGCAGGCAGAGAATTCCCTGATAGCACCTTCTCTGTGCCTGTTCACATTGTTTCGCAGAATCGCTTTTGTGCAGGAAACAGTAACACTTGTTCAGAAGGAAAGAAAGCACAGAGCCCCAGATTTTATGTTGTCCTGGAGAGCTTGCAGAGCACTGGGGAAAGGCAGGCAGAGAATTCCCTGCTAGCACCTTCTCTGTGCCTGTTCACATTGCTTCGCAGAATCGCTTTTGTGCAGAAAACAGTAACACTTGTTCAGAAGGAAAGAAAGCACAGAGCCCCAGATTCTATGTTGTCTTGGAGAGCTTGCAGAGCACTGGGGAAAGGCAGGCAGAGAATTCCCTGATAGCACCTTCTCTGTGCCTGGGAAGCAGAAGTGTTCACATTGCTTCGCAAGAATCGCTTTTGTGCAGAAAACAGTAACACTTGTTCAGAACGAAAGAAAGCACAGAGCCCCAGTTTTTATGTTGTCCTGGAGAGCTTGCAGAGCACTGGGGAAAGGCAGGCAGAGAATTCCCTGATAGCACCTTCTCTGTGCCTGTTCTCATTGTTTCGCAGAATCGCTTTTGTGCAGGAAACAGTAACACTTGTTCAGAAGGAAAGAAAGCACAGAGCCCCAGATTTTATGTTGTCCTGGAGAGCTTGCAGAGCACTGGGGAAAGGCAGGCAGAGAATTCCCTGCTAGCACCTTCTCTGTGCCTGTTCACATTGCTTCGCAGAATCGCTTTTGTGCAGAAAACAGTAACACTTGTTCAGAAGGAAAGAAAGCACAGAGCCCCAGATTCTATGTTGTCTTGGAGAGCTTGCAGAGCACTGGGGAAAGGCAGGCAGAGAATTCCCTGCTAGCACCTTCTCTGTGCCTGGGAAGCAGAAGTGTTCACATTGCTTCGCAAGAATCGCTTTTGTGCAGAAAACAGTAACACTTGTTCAGAAGGAAAGAAAGCACAGAGCCCCAGATTTCATGTTGTCCTGGAGAGCTTGCAGAGCACTGGGGAAAGGCAGGCAGAGAATTCCCTGATAGCACCTTCTCTGTGCCTGTTCACATTGCTTCGCAGAATTGCTTTTGTGCAGAAAACAGTAACACTTGTTCAGAAGGAAAGAAAGCACAGAGCCCCAGATTCTATGTTGTCTTGGAGAGCTTGCAGAGCACTGGGGAAAGGCAGGCAGAGAATTCCCTGATAGCACCTTCTCTGTGCCTGGGAAGCAGAAGTGTTCACATTGCTTCGCAAGAATCGCTTTTGTGCAGAAAACAGTAACACTTGTTCAGAAGGAAAGAAAGCACAGAGCCCCAGATTTTATGTTGTCCTGGAGAGCTTGCAGAGCACTGGGGAAAGGCAGGCAGAGAATTCCCTGCTAGCACCTTCTCTGTGCCTGTTCACATTGCTTCGCAGAATCGCTTTTGTGCAGAAAACAGTAACACTTGTTCAGAAGGAAAGAAAGCACAGAGCCCCAGATTCTATGTTGTCCTGGAGAGCTTGCAGAGCACTGGGGAAAGGCAGGCAGAGAATTCCCTGCTAGCACCTTCTCTGTGCCTGGGAAGCATGGTGTTCATATTGCTTCTCAGAATCGCTTTTGTGCAGAAAACAGTAACACTTGTTCAGAACGAAAGAAAGCACAGAGCCCCAGATTCTATGTTGTCCTGGAGAGCTTGCAGAGCACTGGGGAAAGGCAGGCAGAGAATTCCCTGCTAGCACCTTCTCTGTGCCTGGGAAGCAGAAGTGTTCACATTGCTTCGCAGAATCGCTTTTGTGCAGAAAACAGTAACACTTGTTCAGAATGAAAGAAAGCACAGAGCCCCAGGTTTGCTGTTGTCCTGGAGAGCTTGCAGAGCACTGGGGAAAGGCAGGCAGAGAATTCCCTGCTAGCACCTTCTCTGTGCCTGGGAAGCAGAAGTGTTCACATTGCTTCGCAAGAATCGCTTTTGTGCAGAAAACAGTAACACTTGTTCAGAAGGAAAGAAAGCACAGAGCCCCAGATTTGCTGTTGTCCTGGAGAGCTTGCAGAGCACTAGGGAAAGGCAGGCAGAGAATTCCCTGCTAGCACCTTCTCTGTGCCTGGGAAGCAAAAGTGTTCACATTGCTTCACAGAATCGCTTTTGTGCAGAAAACAGTAACACTTGTTCAGAAGGAAAGAAAGCACAGAGCCCCAGATTCTATGTTGTCCTGGAGAGCTTGCAGAGCACTGGGGAAAGGCAGTCAGAGAATTCCCTGCTAGCACCTTCTCTGTGCCTGGGAAGCAGAAGTGTTCACATTGCTTCGCAAGAATCACTTTTGTGCAGAAAACAGTAACACTTGTTCAGAAGGAAAGAAAGCACAGAGCCCCATATTCTATGTTGTCCTGGAGAGCTTGCAGAGCACTGGGGAAAGGCAGGCAGAGAATTCCCTGCTAGCACCTTCTCTGTGCCTGGGAAGCAGAAGTGTTCACATTGCTTCGCAAGAATCGCTTTTGTGCAGAAAACAGTAACAGTTGTTCAGAACGAAAGAAAGCACAGAGCCCCAGATTCTATGTTGTCCTGGAGAGCTTGCAGAGCACTGGGGAAAGGCAGGCAGAGAATTCCCTGCTAGCACCTTCTCTGTGCCTGGGAAGCAGAAGTGTTCACATTGCTTCGCAGAATCGCTTTTGTGCAGAAAACAGTAACACTTGTTCAGAAGGAAAGAAAGCACAGAGCCCCAGATTTTATGTTGTCCTGGAGAGCTTGCAGAGCACTGGGGAAAGGCAGGCAGAGAATTCCCTGATAGCACCTTCTCTGTGCCTGTTCACATTGCTTCGCAGAATCGCTTTTGTGCAGAAAACAGTAACACTTGTTCAGAACGAAAGAAAGCACAGAGCCCCAGATTCTATGTTGTCCTGGAGAGCTTGCAGAGCACTGGGGAAAGGTAGGCAGAGAATTCCCTGCTAGCACCTTCTCTGTGCCTGGGAAGCAGAAGTGTTCACATTGCTTCGCAGAATCGCTTTTGTGCAGAAAACACTAACAGTTGTTCAGAACGAAAGAAAGCTCAGAGCCCCAGTTTTTATGTTGTCCTGGAGAGCTTGCAGAGCACTGGGGAAAGGCAGGCAGAGAATTCCCTGATAGCACCTTCTCTGTGCCTGTTCACATTGTTTCGCAGAATCGCTTTTGTGCAGGAAACAGTAACACTTGTTCAGAAGGAAAGAAAGCACAGAGCCCCAGATTTTATGTTGTCCTGGAGAGCTTGCAGAGCACTGGGGAAAGGCAGGCAGAGAATTCCCTGATAGCACCTTCTCTGTGCCTGTTCACATTTCTTCGCAGAATCGCTTTTGTGCAGAAAACAGTAACACTTGTTCAGAAGGAAAGAAAGCACAGAGCCCCAGATTCTATGTTGTCCTGGAGAGCTTGCAGAGCACTGGGGAAAGGCAGGCAGAGAATTCCCTGATAGCACCTTCTCTGTGCCTGTTCACATTGCTTCGCAGAATCGCTTTTGTGCAGAAAACAGTAACACTTGTTCAGAAGGAAAGAAAGCACAGAGCCCCAGATTCTATGTTGTCCTGGAGAGCTTGCAGAGCACTGGGGAAAGGCAGGCAGAGAATTCCCTGCTAGCACCTTCTCTGTGCCTGGGAAGCATGGTGTTCATATTGCTTCTCAGAATCGCTTTTGTGCAGAAAACAGTAACACTTGTTCAGAACGAAAGAAAGCACAGAGCCCCAGATTCTATGTTGTCCTGGAGAGCTTGCAGAGCACTGGGGAAAGGCAGGCAGAGAATTCCCTGCTAGCACCTTCTCTGTGCCTGGGAAGCAGAAGTGTTCACATTGCTTCGCAGAATCGCTTTTGTGCAGAAAACAGTAACACTTGTTCAGAAGGAAAGAAAGCACAGAGCCCCAGGTTTGCTGTTGTCCTGGAGAGCTTGCAGAGCACTGGGGAAAGGCAGGCAGAGAATTCCCTGCTAGCACCTTCTCTGTGCCTGGGAAGCAGAAGTGTTCACATTGCTTCGCAAGAATCGCTTTTGTGCAGAAAACAGTAACACTTGTTCAGAAGGAAAGAAAGCACAGAGCCCCAGATTTTATGTTGTCCTGGAGAGCTTGCAGAGCACTGGGGAAAGGCAGGCAGAGAATTCCCTGCTAGCACCTTCTCTGTGCCTGGGAAGCAGAAGTGTTCACATTGCTTCGCAAGAATCGCTTTTGTGCAGAAAACAGTAACACTTGTTCAGAAGGAAAGAAAGCACAGAGCCCCAGATTTTATGTTGTCCTGGAGAGCTTGCAGAGCACTGGGGAAAGGCAGGCAGAGAATTCCCTGATAGCACCTTCTCTGTGCCTGTTCACATTTCTTCGCAGAATCGCTTTTGTGCAGAAAACAGTAACACTTGTTCAGAAGGAAAGAAAGCACAGAGCCCCAGATTCTATGTTGTCCTGGAGAGCTTGCAGAGCACTGGGGAAAGGCAGGCAGAGAATTCCCTGCTAGCACCTTCTCTGTGCCTGGGAAGCATGGTGTTCATATTGCTTCTCAGAATCGCTTTTGTGCAGAAAACAGTAACACTTGTTCAGAACGAAAGAAAGCACAGAGCCCCAGATTCTATGTTGTCCTGGAGAGCTTGCAGAGCACTGGGGAAAGGCAGGCAGAGAATTCCCTGCTAGCACCTTCTCTGTGCCTGGGAAGCAGAAGTGTTCACATTGCTTCGCAAGAATCGCTTTTGTGCAGAAAACAGTAACAGTTGTTCAGAACGAAAGAAAGCACAGAGCCCCAGTTTTTATGTTGTCCTTGAGAGCTTGCAGAGCACTGGGGAAAGGCAGGCAGAGAATTCCCTGCTAGCACCTTCTCTGTGCCTGGGAAGCAGAAGTGTTCACATTGCTTCTCAGAATCGCTTTTGTGCAGAAAACAGTAACACTTGTTCAGAATGAAAGAAAGCACAGAGCCCCAGGTTTGCTGTTGTCCTGGAGAGCTTGCAGAGCACTGGGGAAAGGCAGGCAGAGAATTCCCTGCTAGCACCTTCTCTGTGCCTGGGAAGCAGAAGTGTTCACATTGCTTCGCAAGAATCGCTTTTGTGCAGAAAACAGTAACACTTGTTCAGAAGGAAAGAAAGCACAGAGCCCCAGATTTGCTGTTGTCCTGGAGAGCTTGCAGAGCACTGGGGAAAGGCAGGCAGAGAATTCCCTGCTAGCACCTTCTCTGTGCCTGGGAAGCAAAAGTGTTCACATTGCTTCACAGAATCGCTTTTGTGCAGAAAACAGTAACACTTGTTCAGAAGGAAAGAAAGCACAGAGCCCCAGATTCTATGTTGTCCTGGAGAGCTTGCAGAGCACTGGGGAAAGGCAGTCAGAGAATTCCCTGCTAGCACCTTCTCTGTGCCTGGGAAGCAGAAGTGTTCACATTGCTTCGCAAGAATCACTTTTGTGCAGAAAACAGTAACACTTGTTCAGAAGGAAAGAAAGCACAGAGCCCCATATTCTATGTTGTCCTGGAGAGCTTGCAGAGCACTGGGGAAAGGCAGGCAGAGAATTCCCTGCTAGCACCTTCTCTGTGCCTGGGAAGCAGAAGTGTTCACATTGCTTCGCAAGAATCGCTTTTGTGCAGAAAACAGTAACACTTGTTCAGAACGAAAGAAAGCACAGAGCCCCAGATTCTATGTTGTCCTGGAGAGCTTGCAGAGCACTGGGGAAAGGCAGGCAGAGAATTCCCTGCTAGCACCTTCTCTGTGCCTGGGAAGCAGAAGTGTTCACATTGCTTCGCAGAATCGCTTTTGTGCAGAAAACAGTAACACTTGTTCAGAAGGAAAGAAAGCACAGAGCCCCAGATTTTATGTTGTCCTGGAGAGCTTGCAGAGCACTGGGGAAAGGCAGGCAGAGAATTCCCTGATAGCACCTTCTCTGTGCCTGTTCACATTGCTTCGCAGAATCGCTTTTGTGCAGAAAACAGTAACACTTGTTCAGAACGAAAGAAAGCACAGAGCCCCAGATTCTCTGTTGTCCTGGAGAGCTTGCAGAGCACTGGGGAAAGGTAGGCAGAGAATTCCCTGCTAGCACCTTCTCTGTGCCTGGGAAGCAGAAGTGTTCACATTGCTTCGCAGAATCGCTTTTGTGCAGAAAACACTAACAGTTGTTCAGAACGAAAGAAAGCACAGAGCCCCAGTTTTTATGTTGTCCTGGAGAGCTTGCAGAGCACTGGGGAAAGGCAGGCAGAGAATTCCCTGATAGCACCTTCTCTGTGCCTGTTCACATTGTTTCGCAGAATCGCTTTTGTGCAGGAAACAGTAACACTTGTTCAGAAGGAAAGAAAGCACAGAGCCCCAGATTTTATGTTGTCCTGGAGAGCTTGCAGAGCACTGGGGAAAGGCAGGCAGAGAATTCCCTGATAGCACCTTCTCTGTGCCTGTTCACATTTCTTCGCAGAATCGCTTTTGTGCAGAAAACAGTAACACTTGTTCAGAAGGAAAGAAAGCACAGAGCCCCAGATTCTATGTTGTCCTGGAGAGCTTGCAGAGCACTGGGGAAAGGCAGGCAGAGAATTCCCTGATAGCACCTTCTCTGTGCCTGTTCACATTGCTTCGCAGAATCGCTTTTGTGCGGAAAACAGTAACACTTGTTCAGAAGGAAAGAAAGCACAGAGCCCCAGATTCTATGTTGTCCTGGAGAGCTTGCAGAGCACTGGGGAAAGGCAGGCAGAGAATTCCCTGCTAGCACCTTCTCTGTGCCTGGGAAGCATGGTGTTCATATTGCTTCTCAGAATCGCTTTTGTGCAGAAAACAGTAACACTTGTTCAGAACGAAAGAAAGCACAGAGCCCCAGATTCTATGTTGTCCTGGAGAGCTTGCAGAGCACTGGGGAAAGGCAGGCAGAGAATTCCCTGATAGCACCTTCTCTGTGCCTGTTCACATTGCTTCGCAGAATCGCTTTTGTGCAGAAAAC
Source organism: Strix aluco (assembly GCF_031877795.1). NCBI lineage: Eukaryota > Metazoa > Chordata > Aves > Strigiformes > Strigidae > Strix > Strix aluco. The sequence goes on along the minus strand of NW_027436615.1, from coordinate 1,122,097 downwards.
AGTAACACTTGTTCAGAAGGAAAGAAAGCACAGAGCCCCAGATTCTATGTTGTCTTGGAGAGCTTGCAGAGCACTGGGGAAAGGCAGGCAGAGAATTCCCTGCTAGCACCTTCTCTGTGCCTGGGAAGCAGAAGTGTTCACATTGCTTCGCAAGAATCGCTTTTGTGCAGAAAACAGTAACACTTGTTCAGAAGGAAAGAAAGCACAGAGCCCCAGATTTTATGTTGTCCTGGAGAGCTTGCAGAGCACTGGGGAAAGGCAGGCAGAGAATTCCCTGATAGCACCTTCTCTGTGCCTGTTCACATTGCTTCGCAGAATTGCTTTTGTGCAGAAAACAGTAACACTTGTTCAGAAGGAAAGAAAGCACAGAGCCCCAGATTCTATGTTGTCCTGGAGAGCTTGCAGAGCACTGGGGAAAGGCAGGCAGAGAATTCCCTGATAGCACCTTCTCTGTGCCTGTTCACATTGCTTCGCAAGAATCACTTTTGTGCAGAAAACAGTAACACTTGTTCAGAAGGAAAGAAAGCACAGAGCCCCAGATTCTATGTTGTCCTGGAGAGCTTGCAGAGCACTGGGGAAAGGCAGGCAGAGAATTCCCTGCTAGCACCTTCTCTGTGCCTGGGAAGCATGGTGTTCATATTGCTTCTCAGAATCGCTTTTGTGCAGAAAACAGTAACACTTGTTCAGAAGGAAAGAAAGCACAGAGCCCCAGATTCTATGTTGTCCTGGAGAGCTTGCAGAGCACTGGGGAAAGGCAGGCAGAGAATTCCCTGCTAGCACCTTCTCTGTGCCTGGGAAGCAGAAGTGTTCACATTGCTTCGCAGAATCGCTTTTGTGCAGAAAACAGTAACACTTGTTCAGAATGAAAGAAAGCACAGAGCCCCAGGTTTGCTGTTGTCCTGGAGAGCTTGCAGAGCACTGGGGAAAGGCAGGCAGAGAATTCCCTGCTAGCACCTTCTCTGTGCCTGGGAAGCAGAAGTGTTCACATTGCTTCACAGAATCGCTTTTGTGCAGAAAACACTAACAGTTGTTCAGAAGGAAAGAAAGCACAGAGCCCCAGATTTTATGTTGTCCTGGAGAGCTTGCAGAGCACTGGGGAAAGGCAGGCAGAGAATTCCCTGATAGCACCTTCTCTGTGCCTGTTCACATTTCTTCGCAGAATCGCTTTTGTGAAGAAAACAGTAACACTTGTTCAGAAGGAAAGAAAGCAGAGAGCCCCAGATTCTATGTTGTCCTGGAGAGCTTGCAGAGCACTGGGGAAAGGCAGGCAGAGAATTCCCTGATAGCACCTTCTCTGTGCCTGTTCACATTGCTTCGCAGAATCGCTTTTGTGCGGAAAACAGTAACACTTGTTCAGAAGGAAAGAAAGCACAGAGCCCCAGATTCTATGTTGTCCTGGAGAGCTTGCAGAGCACTGGGGAAAGGCAGGCAGAGAATTCCCTGCTAGCACCTTCTCTGTGCCTGGGAAGCATGGTGTTCATATTGCTTCTCAGAATCGCTTTTGTGCAGAAAACAGTAACACTTGTTCAGAACGAAAGAAAGCACAGAGCCCCAGATTCTATGTTGTCCTGGAGAGCTTGCAGAGCACTGGGGAAAGGCAGGCAGAGAATTCCCTGATAGCACCTTCTCTGTGCCTGTTCACATTGCTTCCAGAATCGCTTTTGTGCAGAAAACAGTAACACTTGTTCAGAAGGAAAGAAAGCACAGAGCCCCAGATTCTATGTTGTCCTGGAGAGCTTGCAGAGCACTGGGGAAAGGCAGGCAGAGAATTCCCTGCTAGCACCTTCTCTGTGCCTGGGAAGCAGAAGTGTTCACATTGCTTCGCAAGAATCGCTTTTGTGCAGAAAACAGTAACACTTGTTCAGAAGGAAAGAAAGCACAGAGCCCCAGATTTTATGTTGTCCTGGAGAGCTTGCAGAGCACTGGGGAAAGGCAGGCAGAGAATTCCCTGATAGCACCTTCTCTGTGCCTGTTCACATTGCTTCGCAGAATTGCTTTTGTGCAGAAAACAGTAACACTTGTTCAGAAGGAAAGAAAGCACAGAGCCCCAGATTCTATGTTGTCCTGGAGAGCTTGCAGAGCACTGGGGAAAGGCAGGCAGAGAATTCCCTGATAGCACCTTCTCTGTGCCTGTTCACATTGCTTCGCAAGAATCACTTTTGTGCAGAAAACAGTAACACTTGTTCAGAAGGAAAGAAAGCACAGAGCCCCAGATTCTATGTTGTCCTGGAGAGCTTGCAGAGCACTGGGGAAAGGCAGGCAGAGAATTCCCTGCTAGCACCTTCTCTGTGCCTGGGAAGCATGGTGTTCATATTGCTTCTCAGAATCGCTTTTGTGCAGAAAACAGTAACACTTGTTCAGAAGGAAAGAAAGCACAGAGCCCCAGATTCTATGTTGTCCTGGAGAGCTTGCAGAGCACTGGGGAAAGGCAGGCAGAGAATTCCCTGCTAGCACCTTCTCTGTGCCTGGGAAGCAGAAGTGTTCACATTGCTTCGCAGAATCGCTTTTGTGCAGAAAACAGTAACACTTGTTCAGAATGAAAGAAAGCACAGAGCCCCAGGTTTGCTGTTGTCCTGGAGAGCTTGCAGAGCACTGGGGAAAGGCAGGCAGAGAATTCCCTGCTAGCACCTTCTCTGTGCCTGGGAAGCAGAAGTGTTCACATTGCTTCGCAAGAATCGCTTTTGTGCAGAAAACAGTAACACTTGTTCAGAAGGAAAGAAAGCACAGAGCCCCAGATTTGCTGTTGTCCTGGAGAGCTTGCAGAGCACTGGGGAAAGGCAGGCAGAGAATTCCCTGCTAGCACCTTCTCTGTGCCTGGGAAGCAAAAGTGTTCACATTGCTTCACAGAATCGCTTTTGTGCAGAAAACAGTAACACTTGTTCAGAAGGAAAGAAAGCACAGAGCCCCAGATTCTATGTTGTCCTGGAGAGCTTGCAGAGCACTGGGGAAAGGCAGTCAGAGAATTCCCTGCTAGCACCTTCTCTGTGCCTGGGAAGCAGAAGTGTTCACATTGCTTCGCAGAATCACTTTTGTGCAGAAAACAGTAACACTTGTTCAGAAGGAAAGAAAGCACAGAGCCCCATATTCTATGTTGTCCTGGAGAGCTTGCAGAGCACTGGGGAAAGGCAGGCAGAGAATTCCCTGCTAGCACCTTCTCTGTGCCTGGGAAGCAGAAGTGTTCACATTGCTTCGCAAGAATCGCTTTTGTGCAGAAAACAGTAACAGTTGTTCAGAACGAAAGAAAGCACAGAGCCCCAGATTCTATGTTGTCCTGGAGAGCTTGCAGAGCACTGGGGAAAGGCAGGCAGAGAATTCCCTGCTAGCACCTTCTCTGTGCCTGGGAAGCAGAAGTGTTCACATTGCTTCGCAGAATCGCTTTTGTGCAGAAAACAGTAACACTTGTTCAGAAGGAAAGAAAGCACAGAGCCCCAGATTTTATGTTGTCCTGGAGAGCTTGCAGAGCACTGGGGAAAGGCAGGCAGAGAATTCCCTGATAGCACCTTCTCTGTGCCTGTTCACATTGCTTCGCAGAATCGCTTTTGTGCAGAAAACAGTAACACTTGTTCAGAACGAAAGAAAGCACAGAGCCCCAGATTCTATGTTGTCCTGGAGAGCTTGCAGAGCACTGGGGAAAGGTAGGCAGAGAATTCCCTGCTAGCACCTTCTCTGTGCCTGGGAAGCAGAAGTGTTCACATTGCTTCGCAGAATCGCTTTTGTGCAGAAAACACTAACAGTTTTTCAGAACGAAAGAAAGCACAGAGCCCCAGTTTTTATGTTGTCCTGGAGAGCTTGCAGAGCACTGGGGAAAGGCAGGCAGAGAATTCCCTGATAGCACCTTCTCTGTGCCTGTTCACATTGTTTCGCAGAATCGCTTTTGTGCAGGAAACAGTAACACTTGTTCAGAAGGAAAGAAAGCACAGAGCCCCAGATTTTATGTTGTCCTGGAGAGCTTGCAGAGCACTGGGGAAAGGCAGGCAGAGAATTCCCTGATAGCACCTTCTCTGTGCCTGTTCACATTTCTTCGCAGAATCGCTTTTGTGCAGAAAACAGTAACACTTGTTCAGAAGGAAAGAAAGCACAGAGCCCCAGATTCTATGTTGTCCTGGAGAGCTTGCAGAGCACTGGGGAAAGGCAGGCAGAGAATTCCCTGATAGCACCTTCTCTGTGCCTGTTCACATTGCTTCGCAGAATCGCTTTTGTGCAGAAAACAGTAACACTTGTTCAGAAGGAAAGAAAGCACAGAGCCCCAGATTCTATGTTGTCCTGGAGAGCTTGCAGAGCACTGGGGAAAGGCAGGCAGAGAATTCCCTGCTAGCACCTTCTCTGTGCCTGGGAAGCATGGTGTTCATATTGCTTCTCAGAATCGCTTTTGTGCAGAAAACAGTAACACTTGTTCAGAACGAAAGAAAGCACAGAGCCCCAGATTCTATGTTGTCCTGGAGAGCTTGCAGAGCACTGGGGAAAGGCAGGCAGAGAATTCCCTGCTAGCACCTTCTCTGTGCCTGGGAAGCAGAAGTGTTCACATTGCTTCGCAGAATCGCTTTTGTGCAGAAAACAGTAACACTTGTTCAGAATGAAAGAAAGCACAGAGCCCCAGGTTTGCTGTTGTCCTGGAGAGCTTGCAGAGCACTGGGGAAAGGCAGGCAGAGAATTCCCTGCTAGCACCTTCTCTGTGCCTGGGAAGCAGAAGTGTTCACATTGCTTCGCAAGAATCGCTTTTGTGCAGAAAACAGTAACACTTGTTCAGAACGAAAGAAAGCACAGAGCCCCAGATTCTATGTTGTCCTGGAGAGCTTGCAGAGCACTGGGGAAAGGCAGGCAGAGAATTCCCTGATAGCACCTTCTCTGTGCCTGGGAAGCAGAAGTGTTCACATTGCTTCGCAAGAATTGCTTTTGTGCAGAAAACAGTAACACTTGTTCAGAAGGAAAGAAAGCACAGAGCCCCAGATTTTATGTTGTCCTGGAGAGCTTGCAGAGCACTGGGGAAAGGCAGGCAGAGAATTCCCTGATAGCACCTTCTCTGTGCCTGTTCACATTGCTTCGCAGAATTGCTTTTGTGCAGAAAACAGTAACACTTGTTCAGAAGGAAAGAAAGCACAGAGCCCCAGATTCTATGTTGTCTTGGAGAGCTTGCAGAGCACTGGGGAAAGGCAGGCAGAGAATTCCCTGATAGCACCTTCTCTGTGCCTGGGAAGCAGAAGTGTTCACATTGCTTCGCAAGAATCGCTTTTGTGCAGAAAACAGTAACAGTTGTTCAGAACGAAAGAAAGCACAGAGCCCCAGTTTTTATGTTGTCCTGGAGAGCTTGCAGAGCACTGGGGAAAGGCAGGCAGAGAATTCCCTGATAGCACCTTCTCTGTGCCTGTTCACATTGTTTCGCAGAATCGCTTTTGTGCAGGAAACAGTAACACTTGTTCAGAAGGAAAGAAATCACAGAGCCCCAGATTTTATGTTGTCCTGGAGAGCTTGCAGAGCACTGGGGAAAGGCAGGCAGAGAATTCCCTGATAGCACCTTCTCTGTGCCTGTTCACATTGCTTCGCAGAATCACTTTTGTGCAGAAAACAGTAACACTTGTTCAGAAGGAAAGAAAGCACAGAGCCCCAGATTTGCTGTTGTCCTGGAGAGCTTGCAGAGCACTGGGGAAAGGCAGGCAGAGAATTCCCTGCTAGCACCTTCTCTGTGCCTGGGAAGCAGAAGTGTTCACATTGCTTCGCAAGAATCGCTTTTGTGCAGAAAACAGTAACACTTGTTCAGAAGGAAAGAAAGCACAGAGCCCCAGATTTTATGTTGTCCTGGAGAGCTTGCAGAGCACTGGGGAAAGGCAGGCAGAGAATTCCCTGATAGCACCTTCTCTGTGCCTGTTCACATTGCTTCGCAGAATTGCTTTTGTGCAGAAAACAGTAACACTTGTTCAGAAGGAAAGAAAGCACAGAGCCCCAGATTCTATGTTGTCTTGGAGAGCTTGCAGAGCACTGGGGAAAGGCAGGCAGAGAATTCCCTGATAGCACCTTCTCTGTGCCTGGGAAGCAGAAGTGTTCACATTGCTTCGCAAGAATCGCTTTTGTGCAGAAAACAGTAACACTTGTTCAGAAGGAAAGAAAGCACAGAGCCCCAGATTTTATGTTGTCCTGGAGAGCTTGCAGAGCACTGGGGAAAGGCAGGCAGAGAATTCCCTGATAGCACCTTCTCTGTGCCTGTTCACATTGCTTCGCAGAATCGCTTTTGTGCAGAAAACAGTAACACTTGTTCAGAACGAAAGAAAGCACAGAGCCCCAGATTCTATGTTGTCCTGGAGAGCTTGCAGAGCACTGGGGAAAGGCAGGCAGAGAATTCCCTGCTAGCACCTTCTCTGTGCCTGGGAAGCATGGTGTTCATATTGCTTCTCAGAATCGCTTTTGTGCAGAAAACAGTAACACTTGTTCAGAACGAAAGAAAGCACAGAGCCCCAGATTCTATGTTGTCCTGGAGAGCTTGCAGAGCACTGGGGAAAGGCAGGCAGAGAATTCCCTGCTAGCACCTTCTCTGTGCCTGGGAAGCAGAAGTGTTCACATTGCTTCGCAGAATCGCTTTTGTGCAGAAAACAGTAACACTTGTTCAGAATGAAAGAAAGCACAGAGCCCCAGGTTTGCTGTTGTCCTGGAGAGCTTGCAGAGCACTGGGGAAAGGCAGGCAGAGAATTCCCTGCTAGCACCTTCTCTGTGCCTGGGAAGCAGAAGTGTTCACATTGCTTCGCAAGAATCGCTTTTGTGCAGAAAACAGTAACACTTGTTCAGAAGGAAAGAAAGCACAGAGCCCCAGATTTGCTGTTGTCCTGGAGAGCTTGCAGAGCACTGGGGAAAGGCAGGCAGAGAATTCCCTGCTAGCATCTTCTCTGTGCCTGGGAAGCAAAAGTGTTCACATTGCTTCACAGAATCGCTTTTGTGCAGAAAACAGTAACACTTGTTCAGAAGGAAAGAAAGCACAGAGCCCCAGATTCTATGTTGTCCTGGAGAGCTTGCAGAGCACTGGGGAAAGGCAGTCAGAGAATTCCCTGCTAGCACCTTCTCTGTGCCTGGGAAGCAGAAGTGTTCACATTGCTTCGCAAGAATCACTTTTGTGCAGAAAACAGTAACACTTGTTCAGAAGGAAAGAAAGCACAGAGCCCCATATTCTATGTTGTCCTGGAGAGCTTGCAGAGCACTGGGGAAAGGCAGGCAGAGAATTCCCTGCTAGCACCTTCTCTGTGCCTGGGAAGCAGAAGTGTTCACATTGCTTCGCAAGAATCGCTTTTGTGCAGAAAACAGTAACAGTTGTTCAGAACGAAAGAAAGCACAGAGCCCCAGATTCTATGTTGTCCTGGAGAGCTTGCAGAGCACTGGGGAAAGGCAGGCAGAGAATTCCCTGCTAGCACCTTCTCTGTGCCTGGGAAGCAGAAGTGTTCACATTGCTTCGCAGAATCGCTTTTGTGCAGAAAACAGTAACACTTGTTCAGAAGGAAAGAAAGCACAGAGCCCCAGATTTTATGTTGTCCTGGAGAGCTTGCAGAGCACTGGGGAAAGGCAGGCAGAGAATTCCCTGATAGCACCTTCTCTGTGCCTGTTCACATTGCTTCGCAGAATCGCTTTTGTGCAGAAAACAGTAACACTTGTTCAGAACGAAAGAAAGCACAGAGCCCCAGATTCTATGTTGTCCTGGAGAGCTTGCAGAGCACTGGGGAAAGGTAGGCAGAGAATTCCCTGCTAGCACCTTCTCTGTGCCTGGGAAGCAGAAGTGTTCACATTGCTTCGCAGAATCGCTTTTGTGCAGAAAACACTAACAGTTGTTCAGAACGAAAGAAAGCACAGAGCCCCAGTTTTTATGTTGTCCTCGAGAGCTTGCAGAGCACTGGGGAAAGGCAGGCAGAGAATTCCCTGAGAGCACCTTCTCTGTGCCTGTTCACATTGTTTCGCAGAATCGCTTTTGTGCAGGAAACAGTAACACTTGTTCAGAAGGAAAGAAAGCACAGAGCCCCAGATTTTATGTTGTCCTGGAGAGCTTGCAGAGCACTGGGGAAAGGCAGGCAGAGAATTCCCTGATAGCACCTTCTCTGTGCCTGTTCACATTTCTTCGCAGAATCGCTTTTGTGCAGAAAACAGTAACACTTGTTCAGAAGGAAAGAAAGCACAGAGCCCCAGATTCTATGTTGTCCTGGAGAGCTTGCAGAGCACTGGGGAAAGGCAGGCAGAGAATTCCCTGATAGCACCTTCTCTGTGCCTGTTCACATTGCTTCGCAGAATCGCTTTTGTGCAGAAAACAGTAACACTTGTTCAGAAGGAAAGAAAGCACAGAGCCCCAGATTCTATGTTGTCCTGGAGAGCTTGCAGAGCACTGGGGAAAGGCAGGCAGAGAATTCCCTGCTAGCACCTTCTCTGTGCCTGGGAAGCATGGTGTTCATATTGCTTCTCAGAATCGCTTTTGTGCAGAAAACAGTAACACTTGTTCAGAAGGAAAGAATGCACAGAGCCCCAGATTCTATGTTGTCCTGGAGAGCTTGCAGAGCACTGGGGAAAGGCAGGCAGAGAATTCCCTGCTAGCACCTTCTCTGTGCCTGGGAAGCAGAAGTGTTCACATTGCTTCGCAGAATCGCTTTTGTGCAGAAAACAGTAACACTTGTTCAGAATGAAAGAAAGCACAGAGCCCCAGGTTTGCTGTTGTCCTGGAGAGCTTGCAGAGCACTGGGGAAAGGCAGGCAGAGAATTCCCTGCTAGCACCTTCTCTGTGCCTGGGAAGCAGAAGTGTTCACATTGCTTCGCAAGAATCGCTTTTGTGCAGAAAACAGTAACACTTGTTCAGAAGGAAAGAAAGCACAGAGCCCCAGATTTGCTGTTGTCCTGGAGAGCTTGCAGAGCACTGGGGAAAGGCAGGCAGAGAATTCCCTGCTAGCACCTTCTCTGTGCCTGGGAAGCAGAAGTGTTCACATTGCTTCGCAAGAATCACTTTTGTGCAGAAAACAGTAACACTTGTTCAGAAGGAAAGAAAGCACAGAGCCCCAGATTCTATGTTGTCTTGGAGAGCTTGCAGAGCACTGGGGAAAGGCAGGCAGAGAATTCCCTGATAGCACCTTCTCTGTGCCTGGGAAGCAGAAGTGTTCACATTGCTTCGCAAGAATCGCTTTTGTGCAGAAAACAGTAACACTTGTTCAGAAGGAAAGAAAGCACAGAGCCCCAGATTTTATGTTGTCCTGGAGAGCTTGCAGAGCACTGGGGAAAGGCAGGCAGAGAATTCCCTGATAGCACCTTCTCTGTGCCTGTTCACATTGCTTCGCAGAATCGCTTTTGTGCAGAAAACAGTAACACTTGTTCAGAACGAAAGAAAGCACAGAGCCCCAGATTCTATGTTGTCCTGGAGAGCTTGCAGAGCACTGGGGAAAGGCAGGCAGAGAATTCCCTGCTAGCACCTTCTCTGTGCCTGGGAAGCATGGTGTTCATATTGCTTCTCAGAATCGCTTTTGTGCAGAAAACAGTAACACTTGTTCAGAAGGAAAGAAAGCACAGAGCCCCAGATTAGATGTTGTCCTGGAGAGCTTGCAGAGCACTGGGAAAGGCAGGCAGAGAATTCCCTGCTAGCACCTTCTCTGTGCCTGGGAAGCAGAAGTGTTCACATTGCTTCGCAGAATCGCTTTTGTGCAGAAAACAGTAACACTTGTTCAGAATGAAAGAAAGCACAGAGCCCCAGGTTTGCTGTTGTCCTGGAGAGCTTGCAGAGCACTGGGGAAAGGCAGGCAGAGAATTCCCTGCTAGCACCTTCTCTGTGCCTGGGAAGCAGAAGTGTTCACATTGCTTCGCAAGAATCGCTTTTGTGCAGAAAACAGTAACACTTGTTCAGAAGGAAAGAAAGCACAGAGCCCCAGATTTGCTGTTGTCCTGGAGAGCTTGCAGAGCACTGGGGAAAGGCAGGCAGAGAATTCCCTGCTAGCACCTTCTCTGTGCCTGGGAAGCAAAAGTGTTCACATTGCTTCACAGAATCGCTTTTGTGCAGAAAACAGTAACACTTGTTCAGAAGGAAAGAAAGCACAGAGCCCCAGATTCTATGTTGTCCTGGAGAGCTTGCAGAGCACTGGGGAAAGGCAGTCAGAGAATTCCCTGCTAGCACCTTCTCTGTGCCTGGGAAGCAGAAGTGTTCACATTGCTTCGCAAGAATCACTTTTGTGCAGAAAACAGTAACACTTGTTCAGAAGGAAAGAAAGCACAGAGCCCCATATTCTATGTTGTCCTGGAGAGCTTGCAGAGCACTGGGGAAAGGCAGGCAGAGAATTCCCTGCTAGCACCTTCTCTGTGCCTGGGAAGCAGAAGTGTTCACATTGCTTCGCAAGAATCGCTTTTGTGCAGAAAACAGTAACAGTTGTTCAGAACAAAAGAAAGCACAGAGCCCCAGATTCTATGTTGTCCTGGAGAGCTTGCAGAGCACTGGGGAAAGGCAGGCAGAGAATTCCCTGATAGCACCTTCTCTGTGCCTGGGAAGCAGAAGTGTTCACATTGCTTCGCAGAATCGCTTTTGTGCAGAAAACAGTAACACTTGTTCAGAAGGAAAGAAAGCACAGAGCCCCAGATTTTATGTTGTCCTGGAGAGCTTGCAGAGCACTGGGGAAAGGCAGGCAGAGAATTCCCTGATAGCACCTTCTCTGTGCCTGTTCACATTGCTTCGCAGAATCGCTTTTGTGCAGAAAACTGTAACACTTGTTCAGAACGAAAGAAAGCACAGAGCCCCAGATTCTATGTTGTCCTGGAGAGCTTGCAGAGCACTGGGGAAAGGTAGGCAGAGAATTCCCTGCTAGCACCTTCTCTGTGCCTGGGAAGCAGAAGTGTTCACATTGCTTCGCAGAATCGCTTTTGTGCAGAAAACAGTAACAGTTGTTCAGAACGAAAGAAAGCACAGAGCCCCAGTTTTTATGTTGTCCTGGAGAGCTTGCAGAGCACTGGGGAAAGGCAGGCAGAGAATTCCCTGATAGCACCTTCTCTGTGCCTGTTCACATTGTTTCGCAGAATCGCTTTTGTGCAGGAAACAGTAACACTTGTTCAGAAGGAAAGAAAGCACAGAGCCCCAGATTTTATGTTGTCCTGGAGAGCTTGCAGAGCACTGGGGAAAGGCAGGCAGAGAATTCCCTGATAGCACCTTCTCTGTGCCTGTTCACATTTCTTCGCAGAATCGCTTTTGTGCAGAAAACAGTAACACTTGTTCAGAAGGAAAGAAAGCACAGCGCCCCAGATTCTATGTTGTCCTGGAGAGCTTGCAGAGCACTGGGGAAAGGCAGGCAGAGAATTCCCTGATAGCACCTTCTCTGTGCCTGTTCACATTGCTTCGCAGAATCGCTTTTGTGCAGAAAACAGTAACACTTGTTCAGAAGGAAAGAAAGCACAGAGCCCCAGATTCTATGTTGTCCTGGAGAGCTTGCAGAGCACTGGGGAAAGGCAGGCAGAGAATTCCCTGCTAGCACCTTCTCTGTGCCTGGGAAGCATGGTGTTCATATTGCTTCTCAGAATCGTTTTTGTGCAGAAAACAGTAACACTTGTTCAGAACGAAAGAAAGCACAGAGCCCCAGATTCTATGTTGTCCTGGAGAGCTTGCAGAGCACTGGGGAAAGGCAGGCAGAGAATTCCCTGCTAGCACCTTCTCTGTGCCTGGGAAGCAGAAGTGTTCACATTGCTTCGCAGAATCGCTTTTGTGCAGAAAACAGTAACACTTGTTCAGAATGAAAGAAAGCACAGAGCCCCAGGTTTGCTGTTGTCCTGGAGAGCTTGCAGAGCACTGGGGAAAGGCAGGCAGAGAATTCCCTGCTAGCACCTTCTCTGTGCCTGGGAAGCAGAAGTGTTCACATTGCTTCGCAAGAATCGCTTTTGTGCAGAAAACAGTAACACTTGTTCAGAAGGAAAGAAAGCACAGAGCCCCAGATTTTATGTTGTCCTGGAGAGCTTGCAGAGCACTGGGGAAAGGCAGGCAGAGAATTCCCTGCTAGCACCTTCTCTGTGCCTGGGAAGCAGAAGTGTTCACATTGCTTCGCAAGAATTGCTTTTGTGCAGAAAACAGTAACACTTGTTCAGAAGGAAAGAAAGCACAGAGCCCCAGATTTTATGTTGTCCTGGAGAGCTTGCAGAGCACTGGGGAAAGGCAGGCAGAGAATTCCCTGATAGCACCTTCTCTGTGCCTGTTCACATTGCTTCGCAGAATTGCTTTTGTGCAGAAAACAGTAACACTTGTTCAGAAGGAAAGAAAGCACAGAGCCCCAGATTCTATGTTGTCTTGGAGAGCTTGCAGAGCACTGGGGAAAGGCAGGCAGAGAATTCCCTGATAGCACCTTCTCTGTGCCTGGGAAGCAGAAGTGTTCACATTGCTTCGCAAGAATCGCTTTTGTGCAGAAAACAGTAACAGTTGTTCAGAACGAAAGAAAGCACAGAGCCCCAGTTTTTATGTTGTCCTGGAGAGCTTGCAGAGCACTGGGGAAAGGCAGGCAGAGAATTCCCTGATAGCACCTTCTCTGTGCCTGTTCACATTGTTTCGCAGAATCGCTTTTGTGCAGGAAACAGTAACACTTGTTCAGAAGGAAAGAAATCACAGAGCCCCAGATTTTATGTTGTCCTGGAGAGCTTGCAGAGCACTGGGGAAAGGCAGGCAGAGAATTCCCTGATAGCACCTTCTCTGTGCCTGTTCACATTGCTTCGCAGAATCACTTTTGTGCAGAAAACAGTAACACTTGTTCAGAAGGAAAGAAAGCACAGAGCCCCAGATTTGCTGTTGTCCTGGAGAGCTTGCAGAGCACTGGGGAAAGGCAGGCAGAGAATTCCCTGCTAGCACCTTCTCTGTGCCTGGGAAGCAGAAGTGTTCACATTGCTTCGCAAGAATCGCTTTTGTGCAGAAAACAGTAACACTTGTTCAGAAGGAAAGAAAGCACAGAGCCCCAGATTTTATGTTGTCCTGGAGAGCTTGCAGAGCACTGGGGAAAGGCAGGCAGAGAATTCCCTGATAGCACCTTCTCTGTGCCTGTTCACATTGCTTCGCAGAATTGCTTTTGTGCAGAAAACAGTAACACTTGTTCAGAAGGAAAGAAAGCACAGAGCCCCAGATTCTATGTTGTCTTGGAGAGCTTGCAGAGCACTGGGGAAAGGCAGGCAGAGAATTCCCTGATAGCACCTTCTCTGTGCCTGGGAAGCAGAAGTGTTCACATTGCTTCGCAAGAATCGCTTTTGTGCAGAAAACAGTAACACTTGTTCAGAAGGAAAGAAAGCACAGAGCCCCAGATTTTATGTTGTCCTGGAGAGCTTGCAGAGCACTGGGGAAAGGCAGGCAGAGAATTCCCTGATAGCACCTTCTCTGTGCCTGTTCACATTGCTTCGCAGAATCGCTTTTGTGCAGAAAACAGTAACACTTGTTCAGAACGAAAGAAAGCACAGAGCCCCAGATTCTATGTTGTCCTGGAGAGCTTGCAGAGCACTGGGGAAAGGCAGGCAGAGAATTCCCTGCTAGCACCTTCTCTGTGCCTGGGAAGCATGGTGTTCATATTGCTTCTCAGAATCGCTTTTGTGCAGAAAACAGTAACACTTGTTCAGAACGAAAGAAAGCACAGAGCCCCAGATTCTATGTTGTCCTGGAGAGCTTGCAGAGCACTGGGGAAAGGCAGGCAGAGAATTCCCTGCTAGCACCTTCTCTGTGCCTGGGAAGCAGAAGTGTTCACATTGCTTCGCAGAATCGCTTTTGTGCAGAAAACAGTAACACTTGTTCAGAATGAAAGAAAGCACAGAGCCCCAGGTTTGCTGTTGTCCTGGAGAGCTTGCAGAGCACTGGGGAAAGGCAGGCAGAGAATTCCCTGCTAGCACCTTCTCTGTGCCTGGGAAGCAGAAGTGTTCACATTGCTTCGCAAGAATCGCTTTTGTGCAGAAAACAGTAACACTTGTTCAGAAGGAAAGAAAGCACAGAGCCCCAGATTTGCTGTTGTCCTGGAGAGCTTGCAGAGCACTGGGGAAAGGCAGGCAGAGAATTCCCTGCTAGCATCTTCTCTGTGCCTGGGAAGCAAAAGTGTTCACATTGCTTCACAGAATCGCTTTTGTGCAGAAAACAGTAACACTTGTTCAGAAGGAAAGAAAGCACAGAGCCCCAGATTCTATGTTGTCCTGGAGAGCTTGCAGAGCACTGGGGAAAGGCAGTCAGAGAATTCCCTGCTAGCACCTTCTCTGTGCCTGGGAAGCAGAAGTGTTCACATTGCTTCGCAAGAATCACTTTTGTGCAGAAAACAGTAACACTTGTTCAGAAGGAAAGAAAGCACAGAGCCCCATATTCTATGTTGTCCTGGAGAGCTTGCAGAGCACTGGGGAAAGGCAGGCAGAGAATTCCCTGCTAGCACCTTCTCTGTGCCTGGGAAGCAGAAGTGTTCACATTGCTTCGCAAGAATCGCTTTTGTGCAGAAAACAGTAACAGTTGTTCAGAACGAAAGAAAGCACAGAGCCCCAGATTCTATGTTGTCCTGGAGAGCTTGCAGAGCACTGGGGAAAGGCAGGCAGAGAATTCCCTGCTAGCACCTTCTCTGTGCCTGGGAAGCAGAAGTGTTCACATTGCTTCGCAGAATCGCTTTTGTGCAGAAAACAGTAACACTTGTTCAGAAGGAAAGAAAGCACAGAGCCCCAGATTTTATGTTGTCCTGGAGAGCTTGCAGAGCACTGGGGAAAGGCAGGCAGAGAATTCCCTGATAGCACCTTCTCTGTGCCTGTTCACATTGCTTCGCAGAATCGCTTTTGTGCAGAAAACAGTAACACTTGTTCAGAACGAAAGAAAGCACAGAGCCCCAGATTCTATGTTGTCCTGGAGAGCTTGCAGAGCACTGGGGAAAGGTAGGCAGAGAATTCCCTGCTAGCACCTTCTCTGTGCCTGGGAAGCAGAAGTGTTCACATTGCTTCGCAGAATCGCTTTTGTGCAGAAAACACTAACAGTTGTTCAGAACGAAAGAAAGCACAGAGCCCCAGTTTTTATGTTGTCCTCGAGAGCTTGCAGAGCACTGGGGAAAGGCAGGCAGAGAATTCCCTGAGAGCACCTTCTCTGTGCCTGTTCACATTGTTTCGCAGAATCGCTTTTGTGCAGGAAACAGTAACACTTGTTCAGAAGGAAAGAAAGCACAGAGCCCCAGATTTTATGTTGTCCTGGAGAGCTTGCAGAGCACTGGGGAAAGGCAGGCAGAGAATTCCCTGATAGCACCTTCTCTGTGCCTGTTCACATTGCTTCGCAGAATCGCTTTTGTGCAGAAAACAGTAACACTTGTTCAGAAGGAAAGAAAGCACAGAGCCCCAGATTCTATGTTGTCCTGGAGAGCTTGCAGAGCACTGGGGAAAGGCAGGCAGAGAATTCCCTGATAGCACCTTCTCTGTGCCTGTTCACATTGCTTCGCAGAATCGCTTTTGTGCAGAAAACAGTAACACTTGTTCAGAAGGAAAGAAAGCACAGAGCCCCAGATTCTATGTTGTCCTGGAGAGCTTGCAGAGCACTGGGGAAAGGCAGGCAGAGAATTCCCTGCTAGCACCTTCTCTGTGCCTGGGAAGCATGGTGTTCATATTGCTTCTCAGAATCGCTTTTGTGCAGAAAACAGTAACACTTGTTCAGAAGGAAAGAATGCACAGAGCCCCAGATTCTATGTTGTCCTGGAGAGCTTGCAGAGCACTGGGGAAAGGCAGGCAGAGAATTCCCTGCTAGCACCTTCTCTGTGCCTGGGAAGCAGAAGTGTTCACATTGCTTCGCAGAATCGCTTTTGTGCAGAAAACAGTAACACTTGTTCAGAATGAAAGAAAGCACAGAGCCCCAGGTTTGCTGTTGTCCTGGAGAGCTTGCAGAGCACTGGGGAAAGGCAGGCAGAGAATTCCCTGCTAGCACCTTCTCTGTGCCTGGGAAGCAGAAGTGTTCACATTGCTTCGCAAGAATCGCTTTTGTGCAGAAAACAGTAACACTTGTTCAGAAGGAAAGAAAGCACAGAGCCCCAGATTTGCTGTTGTCCTGGAGAGCTTGCAGAGCACTGGGGAAAGGCAGGCAGAGAATTCCCTGCTAGCACCTTCTCTGTGCCTGGGAAGCAGAAGTGTTCACATTGCTTCGCAAGAATCACTTTTGTGCAGAAAACAGTAACACTTGTTCAGAAGGAAAGAAAGCACAGAGCCCCAGATTCTATGTTGTCTTGGAGAGCTTGCAGAGCACTGGGGAAAGGCAGGCAGAGAATTCCCTGATAGCACCTTCTCTGTGCCTGGGAAGCAGAAGTGTTCACATTGCTTCGCAAGAATCGCTTTTGTGCAGAAAACAGTAACACTTGTTCAGAAGGAAAGAAAGCACAGAGCCCCAGATTTTATGTTGTCCTGGAGAGCTTGCAGAGCACTGGGGAAAGGCAGGCAGAGAATTCCCTGATAGCACCTTCTCTGTGCCTGTTCACATTGCTTCGCAGAATCGCTTTTGTGCAGAAAACAGTAACACTTGTTCAGAACGAAAGAAAGCACAGAGCCCCAGATTCTATGTTGTCCTGGAGAGCTTGCAGAGCACTGGGGAAAGGCAGGCAGAGAATTCCCTGCTAGCACCTTCTCTGTGCCTGGGAAGCATGGTGTTCATATTGCTTCTCAGAATCGCTTTTGTGCAGAAAACAGTAACACTTGTTCAGAAGGAAAGAAAGCACAGAGCCCCAGATTAGATGTTGTCCTGGAGAGCTTGCAGAGCACTGGGAAAGGCAGGCAGAGAATTCCCTGCTAGCACCTTCTCTGTGCCTGGGAAGCAGAAGTGTTCACATTGCTTCGCAGAATCGCTTTTGTGCAGAAAACAGTAACACTTGTTCAGAATGAAAGAAAGCACAGAGCCCCAGGTTTGCTGTTGTCCTGGAGAGCTTGCAGAGCACTGGGGAAAGGCAGGCAGAGAATTCCCTGCTAGCACCTTCTCTGTGCCTGGGAAGCAGAAGTGTTCACATTGCTTCGCAAGAATCGCTTTTGTGCAGAAAACAGTAACACTTGTTCAGAAGGAAAGAAAGCACAGAGCCCCAGATTTGCTGTTGTCCTGGAGAGCTTGCAGAGCACTGGGGAAAGGCAGGCAGAGAATTCCCTGCTAGCACCTTCTCTGTGCCTGGGAAGCAAAAGTGTTCACATTGCTTCACAGAATCGCTTTTGTGCAGAAAACAGTAACACTTGTTCAGAAGGAAAGAAAGCACAGAGCCCCAGATTCTATGTTGTCCTGGAGAGCTTGCAGAGCACTGGGGAAAGGCAGTCAGAGAATTCCCTGCTAGCACCTTCTCTGTGCCTGGGAAGCAGAAGTGTTCACATTGCTTCGCAAGAATCACTTTTGTGCAGAAAACAGTAACACTTGTTCAGAAGGAAAGAAAGCACAGAGCCCCATATTCTATGTTGTCCTGGAGAGCTTGCAGAGCACTGGGGAAAGGCAGGCAGAGAATTCCCTGCTAGCACCTTCTCTGTGCCTGGGAAGCAGAAGTGTTCACATTGCTTCGCAAGAATCGCTTTTGTGCAGAAAACAGTAACAGTTGTTCAGAACAAAAGAAAGCACAGAGCCCCAGATTCTATGTTGTCCTGGAGAGCTTGCAGAGCACTGGGGAAAGGCAGGCAGAGAATTCCCTGATAGCACCTTCTCTGTGCCTGGGAAGCAGAAGTGTTCACATTGCTTCGCAGAATCGCTTTTGTGCAGAAAACAGTAACACTTGTTCAGAAGGAAAGAAAGCACAGAGCCCCAGATTTTATGTTGTCCTGGAGAGCTTGCAGAGCACTGGGGAAAGGCAGGCAGAGAATTCCCTGATAGCACCTTCTCTGTGCCTGTTCACATTGCTTCGCAGAATCGCTTTTGTGCAGAAAACTGTAACACTTGTTCAGAACGAAAGAAAGCACAGAGCCCCAGATTCTATGTTGTCCTGGAGAGCTTGCAGAGCACTGGGGAAAGGTAGGCAGAGAATTCCCTGCTAGCACCTTCTCTGTGCCTGGGAAGCAGAAGTGTTCACATTGCTTCGCAGAATCGCTTTTGTGCAGAAAACAGTAACAGTTGTTCAGAACGAAAGAAAGCACAGAGCCCCAGTTTTTATGTTGTCCTGGAGAGCTTGCAGAGCACTGGGGAAAGGCAGGCAGAGAATTCCCTGATAGCACCTTCTCTGTGCCTGTTCACATTGTTTCGCAGAATCGCTTTTGTGCAGGAAACAGTAACACTTGTTCAGAAGGAAAGAAAGCACAGAGCCCCAGATTTTATGTTGTCCTGGAGAGCTTGCAGAGCACTGGGGAAAGGCAGGCAGAGAATTCCCTGATAGCACCTTCTCTGTGCCTGTTCACATTTCTTCGCAGAATCGCTTTTGTGCAGAAAACAGTAACACTTGTTCAGAAGGAAAGAAAGCACAGCGCCCCAGATTCTATGTTGTCCTGGAGAGCTTGCAGAGCACTGGGGAAAGGCAGGCAGAGAATTCCCTGATAGCACCTTCTCTGTGCCTGTTCACATTGCTTCGCAGAATCGCTTTTGTGCAGAAAACAGTAACACTTGTTCAGAAGGAAAGAAAGCACAGAGCCCCAGATTCTATGTTGTCCTGGAGAGCTTGCAGAGCACTGGGGAAAGGCAGGCAGAGAATTCCCTGCTAGCACCTTCTCTGTGCCTGGGAAGCATGGTGTTCATATTGCTTCTCAGAATCGTTTTTGTGCAGAAAACAGTAACACTTGTTCAGAACGAAAGAAAGCACAGAGCCCCAGATTCTATGTTGTCCTGGAGAGCTTGCAGAGCACTGGGGAAAGGCAGGCAGAGAATTCCCTGCTAGCACCTTCTCTGTGCCTGGGAAGCAGAAGTGTTCACATTGCTTCGCAGAATCGCTTTTGTGCAGAAAACAGTAACACTTGTTCAGAATGAAAGAAAGCACAGAGCCCCAGGTTTGCTGTTGTCCTGGAGAGCTTGCAGAGCACTGGGGAAAGGCAGGCAGAGAATTCCCTGATAGCACCTTCTCTGTGCCTGTTCACATTGCTTCGCAGAATCGCTTTTGTGCAGAAAACAGTAACACTTGTTCAGAAGGAAAGAAAGCACAGAGCCCCAGATTCTATGTTGTCCTGGAGAGCTTGCAGAGCACTGGGGAAAGGCAGGCAGAGAATTCCCTGCTAGCACCTTCTCTGTGCCTGGGAAGCAGAAGTGTTCACATTGCTTCACAGAATCGCTTTTGTGCAGAAAACAGTAACACTTGTTCAGAAGGAAAGAAAGCACAGAGCCCCAGATTCTATGTTGTCCTGGAGAGCTTGCAGAGCACTGGGGAAAGGCAGTCAGAGAATTCCCTGCTAGCACCTTCTCTGTGCCTGGGAAGCAGAAGTGTTCACATTGCTTCGCAAGAATCGCTTTTGTGCAGAAAACAGTAACAGTTGTTCAGAACGAAAGAAAGCACAGAGCCCCAGATTCTATGTTGTCCTGGAGAGCTTGCAGAGCACTGGGGAAAGGCAGGCAGAGAATTCCCTGCTAGCACCTTCTCTGTGCCTGGGAAGCAGAAGTGTTCACATTGCTTCGCAGAATCGCTTTTGTGCAGAAAACAGTAACACTTGTTCAGAAGGAAAGAAAGCACAGAGCCCCAGATTTTATGTTGTCCTGGAGAGCTTGCAGAGCACTGGGGAAAGGCAGGCAGAGAATTCCCTGATAGCACCTTCTCTGTGCCTGTTCACATTGCTTCGCAGAATCGCTTTTGTGCAGAAAACAGTAACACTTGTTCAGAACGAAAGAAAGCACAGAGCCCCAGATTCTATGTTGTCCTGGAGAGCTTGCAGAGCACTGGGGAAAGGTAGGCAGAGAATTCCCTGCTAGCACCTTCTCTGTGCCTGGGAAGCAGAAGTGTTCACATTGCTTCGCAGAATCACTTTTGTGCAGAAAACAGTAACAGTTGTTCAGAACGAAAGAAAGCACAGAGCCCCAGTTTTTATGTTGTCCTGGAGAGCTTGCAGAGCACTGGGGAAAGGCAGGCAGAGAATTCCCTGATAGCACCTTCTCTGTGCCTGTTCACATTGTTTCGCAGAATCGCTTTTGTGCAGGAAACAGTAACACTTGTTCAGAAGGAAAGAAAGCACAGAGCCCCAGATTTTATGTTGTCCTGGAGAGCTTGCAGAGCACTGGGGAAAGGCAGGCAGAGAATTCCCTGATAGCACCTTCTCTGTGCCTGTTCACATTTCTTCGCAGAATCGCTTTTGTGCAGAAAACAGTAACACTTGTTCAGAAGGAAAGAAAGCACAGAGCCCCAGATTCTATGTTGTCCTGGAGAGCTTGCAGAGCACTGGGGAAAGGCAGGCAGAGAATTCCCTGATAGCACCTTCTCTGTGCCTGTTCACATTGCTTCGCAGAATCGCTTTTGTGCAGAAAACAGTAACACTTGTTCAGAAGGAAAGAAAGCACAGAGCCCCAGATTCTATGTTGTCCTGGAGAGCTTGCAGAGCACTGGGGAAAGGCAGGCAGAGAATTCCCTGCTAGCACCTTCTCTGTGCCTGGAAGCATGGTGTTCATATTGCTTCTCAGAATCGCTTTTGTGCAGAAAACAGTAACACTTGTTCAGAACGAAAGAAAGCACAGAGCCCCAGATTCTATGTTGTCCTGGAGAGCTTGCAGAGCACTGGGGAAAGGCAGGCAGAGAATTCCCTGCTAGCACCTTCTCTGTGCCTGGAAGCATGGTGTTCATATTGCTTCTCAGAATCGCTTTTGTGCAGAAAACAGTAACACTTGTTCAGAACGAAAGAAAGCACAGAGCCCCAGATTCTATGTTGTCCTGGAGAGCTTGCAGAGCACTGGGGAAAGGCAGGCAGAGAATTCCCTGCTAGCACCTTCTCTGTGCCTGGGAAGCAGAAGTGTTCACATTGCTTCGCAAGAATCGCTTTTGTGCAGAAAACAGTAACAGTTGTTCAGAACGAAAGAAAGCACAGAGCCCCAGATTCTATGTTGTCCTGGAGAGCTTGCAGAGCACTGGGGAAAGGCAGGCAGAGAATTCCCTGCTAGCACCTTCTCTGTGCCTGGGAAGCAGAAGTGTTCACATTGCTTCGCAGAATCGCTTTTGTGCAGAAAACAGTAACACTTGTTCAGAAGGAAAGAAAGCACAGAGCCCCAGATTTTATGTTGTCCTGGAGAGCTTGCAGAGCACTGGGGAAAGGCAGGCAGAGAATTCCCTGATAGCACCTTCTCTGTGCCTGTTCACATTGCTTCGCAGAATCGCTTTTGTGCAGAAAACAGTAACACTTGTTCAGAACGAAAGAAAGCACAGAGCCCCAGATTCTATGTTGTCCTGGAGAGCTTGCAGAGCACTGGGGAAAGGTAGGCAGAGAATTCCCTGCTAGCACCTTCTCTGTGCCTGGGAAGCAGAAGTGTTCACATTGCTTCGCAGAATCGCTTTTGTGCAGAAAACAGTAACAGTTGTTCAGAACGAAAGAAAGCACAGAGCCCCAGTTTTTATGTTGTCCTGGAGAGCTTGCAGAGCACTGGGGAAAGGCAGGCAGAGAATTCCCTGATAGCACCTTCTCT
Organism: Strix aluco; assembly: GCF_031877795.1. NCBI lineage: Eukaryota > Metazoa > Chordata > Aves > Strigiformes > Strigidae > Strix > Strix aluco. Next base: position 1,100,625 of record NW_027436615.1, on the reverse strand, counting down.
GTGCCTGTTCACATTGTTTCGCAGAATCGCTTTTGTGCAGGAAACAGTAACACTTGTTCAGAAGGAAAGAAAGCACAGAGCCCCAGATTTTATGTTGTCCTGGAGAGCTTGCAGAGCACTGGGGAAAGGTAGGCAGAGAATTCCCTGCTAGCACCTTCTCTGTGCCTGTTCACATTTCTTCGCAGAATCGCTTTTGTGCAGAAAACAGTAACACTTGTTCAGAAGGAAAGAAAGCACAGAGCCCCAGATTCTATGTTGTCCTGGAGAGCTTGCAGAGCACTGGGGAAAGGCAGGCAGAGAATTCCCTGATAGCACCTTCTCTGTGCCTGTTCACATTGCTTCGCAGAATCGCTTTTGTGCAGAAAACAGTAACACTTGTTCAGAAGGAAAGAAAGCACAGAGCCCCAGATTCTATGTTGTCCTGGAGAGCTTGCAGAGCACTGGGGAAAGGCAGGCAGAGAATTCCCTGCTAGCACCTTCTCTGTGCCTGGAAGCATGGTGTTCATATTGCTTCTCAGAATCGCTTTTGTGCAGAAAACAGTAACACTTGTTCAGAACGAAAGAAAGCACAGAGCCCCAGATTCTATGTTGTCCTGGAGAGCTTGCAGAGCACTGGGGAAAGGCAGGCAGAGAATTCCCTGCTAGCACCTTCTCTGTGCCTGGGAAGCAGAAGTGTTCACATTGCTTCGCAAGAATCGCTTTTGTGCAGAAAACAGTAACAGTTGTTCAGAACGAAAGAAAGCACAGAGCCCCAGATTCTATGTTGTCCTGGAGAGCTTGCAGAGCACTGGGGAAAGGCAGGCAGAGAATTCCCTGCTAGCACCTTCTCTGTGCCTGGGAAGCAGAAGTGTTCACATTGCTTCGCAGAATCGCTTTTGTGCAGAAAACAGTAACACTTGTTCAGAACGAAAGAAAGCACAGAGCCCCAGATTTTATGTTGTCCTGGAGAGCTTGCAGAGCACTGGGGAAAGGCAGGCAGAGAATTCCCTGATAGCACCTTCTCTGTGCCTGTTCACATTGCTTCGCAGAATCGCTTTTGTGCAGAAAACAGTAACACTTGTTCAGAACGAAAGAAAGCACAGAGCCCCAGATTCTATGTTGTCCTGGAGAGCTTGCAGAGCACTGGGGAAAGGTAGGCAGAGAATTCCCTGCTAGCACCTTCTCTGTGCCTGGGAAGCAGAAGTGTTCACATTGCTTCGCAGAATCGCTTTTGTGCAGAAAACAGTAACAGTTGTTCAGAACGAAAGAAAGCACAGAGCCCCAGTTTTTATGTTGTCCTGGAGAGCTTGCAGAGCACTGGGGAAAGGCAGGCAGAGAATTCCCTGATAGCACCTTCTCTGTGCCTGTTCACATTGTTTCGCAGAATCGCTTTTGTGCAGGAAACAGTAACACTTGTTCAGAAGGAAAGAAAGCACAGAGCCCCAGATTTTATGTTGTCCTGGAGAGCTTGCAGAGCACTGGGGAAAGGCAGGCAGAGAATTCCCTGATAGCACCTTCTCTGTGCCTGTTCACATTTCTTCGCAGAATCGCTTTTGTGCAGAAAACAGTAACACTTGTTCAGAAGGAAAGAAAGCACAGAGCCCCAGATTCTATGTTGTCCTGGAGAGCTTGCAGAGCACTGGGGAAAGGCAGGCAGAGAATTCCCTGATAGCACCTTCTCTGTGCCTGTTCACATTGCTTCGCAGAATCGCTTTTGTGCAGAAAACAGTAACACTTGTTCAGAAGGAAAGAAAGCACAGAGCCCCAGATTCTATGTTGTCCTGGAGAGCTTGCAGAGCACTGGGGAAAGGCAGGCAGAGAATTCCCTGCTAGCACCTTCTCTGTGCCTGGGAAGCATGGTGTTCATATTGCTTCTCAGAATCGCTTTTGTGCAGAAAACAGTAACACTTGTTCAGAACGAAAGAAAGCACAGAGCCCCAGATTCTATGTTGTCCTGGAGAGCTTGCAGAGCACTGGGGAAAGGCAGGCAGAGAATTCCCTGCTAGCACCTTCTCTGTGCCTGGGAAGCAGAAGTGTTCACATTGCTTCGCAGAATCGCTTTTGTGCAGAAAACAGTAACACTTGTTCAGAATGAAAGAAAGCACAGAGCCCCAGGTTTGCTGTTGTCCTGGAGAGCTTGCAGAGCACTGGGGAAAGGCAGGCAGAGAATTCCCTGCTAGCACCTTCTCTGTGCCTGGGAAGCAGAAGTGTTCACATTGCTTCGCAAGAATCGCTTTTGTGCAGAAAACAGTAACACTTGTTCAGAAGGAAAGAAAGCACAGAGCCCCAGATTTGCTGTTGTCCTGGAGAGCTTGCAGAGCACTGGGGAAAGGCAGGCAGAGAATTCCCTGCTAGCACCTTCTCTGTGCCTGGGAAGCAGAAGTGTTCACATTGCTTCGCAAGAATCACTTTTGTGCAGAAAACAGTAACACTTGTTCAGAAGGAAAGAAAGCACAGAGCCCCATATTCTATGTTGTCCTGGAGAGCTTGCAGAGCACTGGGGAAAGGCAGGCAGAGAATTCCCTGCTAGCACCTTCTCTGTGCCTGGGAAGCAGAAGTGTTCACATTGCTTCGCAAGAATCGCTTTTGTGCAGAAAACAGTAACAGTTGTTCAGAAGGAAAGAAAGCACAGAGCCCCAGATTCTATGTTGTCCTGGAGAGCTTGCAGAGCACTGGGGAAAGGCAGGCAGAGAATTCCCTGCTAGCACCTTCTCTGTGCCTGGGAAGCAGAAGTGTTCACATTGCTTCGCAGAATCGCTTTTGTGCAGAAAACAGTAACACTTGTTCAGAAGGAAAGAAAGCACAGAGCCCCAGATTTTATGTTGTCCTGGAGAGCTTGCAGAGCACTGGGGAAAGGCAGGCAGAGAATTCCCTGATAGCACCTTCTCTGTGCCTGTTCACATTGCTTCGCAGAATCGCTTTTGTGCAGAAAACAGTAACACTTGTTCAGAACGAAAGAAAGCACAGAGCCCCAGATTCTATGTTGTCCTGGAGAGCTTGCAGAGCACTGGGGAAAGGTAGGCAGAGAATTCCCTGCTAGCACCTTCTCTGTGCCTGGGAAGCAGAAGTGTTCACATTGCTTCGCAGAATCGCTTTTGTGCAGAAAACAGTAACACTTGTTCAGAAGGAAAGAAAGCACAGAGCCCCAGATTTTATGTTGTCCTGGAGAGCTTGCAGAGCACTGGGGAAAGGCAGGCAGAGAATTCCCTGCTAGCACCTTCTCTGTGCCTGGGAAGCACAAGTGTTCACATTGCTTCGCAGAATCGCTTTTGTGCAGAAAACAGTAACACTTGTTCAGAAGGAAAGAAAGCACAGCGCCCCAGATTCTATGTTGTCCTGGAGAGCTTGCAGAGCACTGGGGAAAGGCAGGCAGAGAATTCCCTGATAGCACCTTCTCTGTGCCTGGGAAGCAGAAGTGTTCACATTGCTTCGCAGAATCGCTTTTGTGCAGAAAACAGTAACACTTGTTCAGAAGGAAAGAAAGCACAGAGCCCCAGATTTTATGTTGTCCTGGAGAGCTTGCAGAGCACTGGGGAAAGGCAGGCAGAGAATTCCCTGCTAGCACCTTCTCTGTGCCTGGGAAGCAGAAGTGTTCACATTGCTTCGCAAGAATCGCTTTTGTGCAGAAAACAGTAACACTTGTTCAGAAGGAAAGAAAGCACAGAGCCCCAGATTTTATGTTGTCCTGGAGAGCTTGCAGAGCACTGGGGAAAGGCAGGCAGAGAATTCCTTGCTAGCACCTTCTCTGTGCCTGGGAAGCAGAAGTGTTCACATTGCTTCGCAGAATCGCTTTTGTGCAGAAAACAGTAACACTTGTTCAGAAGGAAAGAAAGCACAGAGCCCCAGATTCTATGTTGTCCTGGAGAGCTTGCAGAGCACTGGGGAAAGGCAGGCAGAGAATTCCCTGATAGCACCTTCTCTGTGCCTGTTCACATTGCTTCGCAGAATCGCTTTTGTGCAGAAAACAGTAACACTTGTTCAGAACGAAAGAAAGCACAGAGCCCCAGATTTGCTGTTGTCCTGGAGAGCTTGCAGAGCACTGGGGAAAGGCAGGCAGAGAATTCCCTGCTAGCACCTTCTCTGTGCCTGGGAAGCAGAAGTGTTCACATTGCTTCGCAAGAATCGCTTTTGTGCAGAAAACAGTAACACTTGTTCAGAACGAAAGAAAGCACAGAGCCCCAGATTTGCTGTTGTCCTGGAGAGCTTGCAGAGCACTGGGGAAAGGCAGGCAGAGAATTCCCTGATAGCACCTTCTCTGTGCCTGTTCACATTGCTTCGCAGAATCGCTTTTGTGCAGAAAACAGTAACACTTGTTCAGAAGGAAAGAAAGCACAGAGCCCCAGATTCTATGTTGTCCTGGAGAGCTTGCAGAGCACTGGGGAAAGGCAGGCAGAGAATTCCCTGCTAGCACCTTCTCTGTGCCTGGGAAGCAGAAGTGTTCACATTGCTTCGCAAGAATCGCTTTTGTGCAGAAAACAGTAACACTTGTTCAGAAGGAAAGAAAGCACAGAGCCCCAGATTTGCTGTTGTCCTGGAGAGCTTGCAGAGCACTGGGGAAAGGCAGGCAGAGAATTCCCTGATAGCACCTTCTCTGTGCCTGTTCACATTGCTTCGCAGAATCGCTTTTGTGCAGAAAACAGTAACACTTGTTCAGAAGGAAAGAAAGCACAGAGCCCCAGATTCTATGTTGTCCTGGAGAGCTTGCAGAGCACTGGGGAAAGGCAGGCAGAGAATTCCCTGATAGCACCTTCTCTGTGCCTGTTCACATTGCTTCGCAGAATCGCTTTTGTGCAGAAAACAGTAACACTTGTTCAGAAGGAAAGAAAGCACAGAGCCCCAGATTCTATGTTGTCCTGGAGAGCTTGCAGAGCACTGGGGAAAGGTAGGCAGAGAATTCCCTGCTAGCACCTTCTCTGTGCCTGGGAAGCAGAAGTGTTCACATTGCTTCGCAGAATCGTTTTTGTGCAGAAAACAGTAACACTTGTTCAGAAGGAAAGAAAGCACAGAGCCCCAGATTCTATGTTGTCTTGGAGAGCTTGCAGAGCACTGGGGAAAGGCAGGCAGAGAATTCCCTGCTAGCACCTTCTCTGTGCCTGGGAAGCAAAAGTGTTCACATTGCTTCACAGAATCGCTTTTGTGCAGAAAACAGTAACACTTGTTCAGAACGAAAGAAAGCACAGAGCCCCAGATTCTATGTTGTCCTGGAGAGCTTGCAGAGCACTGGGGAAAGGCAGGCAGAGAATTCCCTGCTAGCACCTTCTCTGTGCCTGGGAAGCAGAAGTGTTCACATTGCTTCGCAAGAATCGCTTTTGTGCAGAAAACAGTAACACTTGTTCAGAACGAAAGAAAGCACAGAGCCCCATATTCTATGTTGTCCTGGAGAGCTTGCAGAGCACTGGGGAAAGGCAGGCAGAGAATTCCCTGCTAGCACCTTCTCTGTGCCTGGGAAGCAGAAGTGTTCACATTGCTTCGCAAGAATCGCTTTTGTGCAGAAAACAGTAACACTTGTTCAGAAGGAAAGAAAGCACAGAGCCCCAGATTCTATGTTGTCCTGGAGAGCTTGCAGAGCACTGGGGAAAGGCAGGCAGAGAATTCCCTGATAGCACCTTCTCTGTGCCTGTTCACATTGCTTCGCAAGAATCACTTTTGTGCAGAAAACAGTAACACTTGTTCAGAAGGAAAGAAAGCACAGAGCCCCAGATTCTATGTTGTCCTGGAGAGCTTGCAGAGCACTGGGGAAAGGTAGGCAGAGAATTCCCTGCTAGCACCTTCTCTGTGCCTGGGAAGCAGAAGTGTTCACATTGCTTCGCAGAATCGCTTTTGTGCAGAAAACAGTAACACTTGTTCAGAAGGAAAGAAAGCACAGAGCCCCAGATTTTATGTTGTCCTGGAGAGCTTGCAGAGCACTGGGGAAAGGCAGGCAGAGAATTCCCTGATAGCACCTTCTCTGTGCCTGGGAAGCAGAAGTGTTCACATTGCTTCGCAGAATCGCTTTTGTGCAGAAAACAGTAACACTTGTTCAGAAGGAAAGAAAGCACAGCGCCCCAGATTCTATGTTGTCCTGGAGAGCTTGCAGAGCACTGGGGAAAGGCAGGCAGAGAATTCCCTGCTAGCACCTTCTCTGTGCCTGGGAAGCAGAAGTGTTCACATTGCTTCGCAGAATCGTTTTTGTGCAGAAAACAGTAACACTTGTTCAGAAGGAAAGAAAGCACAGAGCCCCAGATTTTATGTTGTCCTGGAGAGCTTGCAGAGCACTGGGGAAAGGCAGGCAGAGAATTCCTTGCTAGCACCTTCTCTGTGCCTGGGAAGCAGAAGTGTTCACATTGCTTCGCAGAATCGCTTTTGTGCAGAAAACAGTAACACTTGTTCAGAAGGAAAGAAAGCACAGAGCCCCAGATTTTATGTTGTCCTGGAGAGCTTGCAGAGCACTGGGGAAAGGCAGGCAGAGAATTCCCTGATAGCACCTTCTCTGTGCCTGGGAAGCAGAAGTGTTCACATTGCTTCGCAAGAATCGCTTTTGTGCAGAAAACAGTAACACTTGTTCAGAACGAAAGAAAGCACAGAGCCCCAGATTTGCTGTTGTCCTGGAGAGCTTGCAGAGCACTGGGGAAAGGCAGGCAGAGAATTCCCTGATAGCACCTTCTCTGTGCCTGTTCACATTGCTTCGCAGAATCGCTTTTGTGCAGAAAACAGTAACACTTGTTCAGAAGGAAAGAAAGCACAGAGCCCCAGATTCTATGTTGTCCTGGAGAGCTTGCAGAGCACTGGGGAAAGGCAGGCAGAGAATTCCCTGCTAGCACCTTCTCTGTGCCTGGGAAGCAGAAGTGTTCACATTGCTTCGCAAGAATCGCTTTTGTGCAGAAAACAGTAACACTTGTTCAGAAGGAAAGAAAGCACAGAGCCCCAGATTTGCTGTTGTCCTGGAGAGCTTGCAGAGCACTGGGGAAAGGCAGGCAGAGAATTCCCTGATAGCACCTTCTCTGTGCCTGTTCACATTGCTTCGCAGAATCGCTTTTGTGCAGAAAACAGTAACACTTGTTCAGAAGGAAAGAAAGCACAGAGCCCCAGATTCTATGTTGTCCTGGAGAGCTTGCAGAGCACTGGGGAAAGGCAGGCAGAGAATTCCCTGATAGCACCTTCTCTGTGCCTGTTCACATTGCTTCGCAGAATCGCTTTTGTGCAGAAAACAGTAACACTTGTTCAGAAGGAAAGAAAGCACAGAGCCCCAGATTCTATGTTGTCCTGGAGAGCTTGCAGAGCACTGGGGAAAGGTAGGCAGAGAATTCCCTGCTAGCACCTTCTCTGTGCCTGGGAAGCAGAAGTGTTCACATTGCTTCGCAGAATCGTTTTTGTGCAGAAAACAGTAACACTTGTTCAGAAGGAAAGAAAGCACAGAGCCCCAGATTCTATGTTGTCTTGGAGAGCTTGCAGAGCACTGGGGAAAGGCAGGCAGAGAATTCCCTGCTAGCACCTTCTCTGTGCCTGGGAAGCAAAAGTGTTCACATTGCTTCACAGAATCGCTTTTGTGCAGAAAACAGTAACACTTGTTCAGAACGAAAGAAAGCACAGAGCCCCAGATTCTATGTTGTCCTGGAGAGCTTGCAGAGCACTGGGGAAAGGCAGGCAGAGAATTCCCTGCTAGCACCTTCTCTGTGCCTGGGAAGCAGAAGTGTTCACATTGCTTCGCAAGAATCGCTTTTGTGCAGAAAACAGTAACACTTGTTCAGAACGAAAGAAAGCACAGAGCCCCATATTCTATGTTGTCCTGGAGAGCTTGCAGAGCACTGGGGAAAGGCAGGCAGAGAATTCCCTGCTAGCACCTTCTCTGTGCCTGGGAAGCAGAAGTGTTCACATTGCTTCGCAAGAATCGCTTTTGTGCAGAAAACAGTAACACTTGTTCAGAAGGAAAGAAAGCACAGAACCCCAGATTCTATGTTGTCCTGGAGAGCTTGCAGAGCACTGGGGAAAGGCAGGCAGAGAATTCCCTGATAGCACCTTCTCTGTGCCTGTTCACATTGCTTCGCAGAATCGCTTTTGTGCAGAAAACAGTAACACTTGTTCAGAAGGAAAGAAAGCACAGAGCCCCAGATTCTATGTTGTCCTGGAGAGCTTGCAGAGCACTGGGGAAAGGTAGGCAGAGAATTCCCTGCTAGCACCTTCTCTGTGCCTGGGAAGCAGAAGTGTTCACATTGCTTCGCAGAATCGCTTTTGTGCAGAAAACAGTAACACTTGTTCAGAAGGAAAGAAAGCACAGAGCCCCAGATTTGCTGTTGTCCTGGAGAGCTTGCAGAGCACTGGGGAAAGGCAGGCAGAGAATTCCCTGCTAGCACCTTCTCTGTGCCTGTTCACATTGCTTCGCAGAATCGCTTTTGTGCAGAAAACAGTAACACTTGTTCAGAAGGAAAGAAAGCACAGAGCCCCAGATTCTATGTTGTCCTGGAGAGCTTGCAGAGCACTGGGGAAAGGCAGGCAGAGAATTCCCTGCTAGCACCTTCTCTGTGCCTGGGAAGCAGAAGTGTTCACATTGCTTCGCAAGAATCGCTTTTGTGCAGAAAACAGTAACACTTGTTCAGAAGGAAAGAAAGCACAGAGCCCCAGATTTGCTGTTGTCCTGGAGAGCTTGCAGAGCACTGGGGAAAGGCAGGCAGAGAATTCCCTGATAGCACCTTCTCTGTGCCTGTTCACATTGCTTCGCAGAATCGCTTTTGTGCAGAAAACAGTAACACTTGTTCAGAAGGAAAGAAAGCACAGAGCCCCAGATTCTATGTTGTCCTGGAGAGCTTGCAGAGCACTGGGGAAAGGCAGGCAGAGAATTCCCTGCTAGCACCTTCTCTGTGCCTGTTCACATTGCTTCGCAGAATCGCTTTTGTGCAGAAAACAGTAACACTTGTTCAGAAGGAAAGAAAGCACAGAGCCCCAGATTCTATGTTGTCCTGGAGAGCTTGCAGAGCACTGGGGAAAGGTAGGCAGAGAATTCCCTGCTAGCACCTTCTCTGTGCCTGGGAAGCAGAAGTGTTCACATTGCTTCGCAGAATCGTTTTTGTGCAGAAAACAGTAACACTTGTTCAGAAGGAAAGAAAGCACAGAGCCCCAGATTCTATGTTGTCTTGGAGAGCTTGCAGAGCACTGGGGAAAGGCAGGCAGAGAATTCCCTGCTAGCACCTTCTCTGTGCCTGGGAAGCAAAAGTGTTCACATTGCTTCACAGAATCGCTTTTGTGCAGAAAACAGTAACACTTGTTCAGAACGAAAGAAAGCACAGAGCCCCAGATTCTATGTTGTCCTGGAGAGCTTGCAGAGCACTGGGGAAAGGCAGGCAGAGAATTCCCTGCTAGCACCTTCTCTGTGCCTGGGAAGCAGAAGTGTTCACATTGCTTCGCAAGAATCGCTTTTGTGCAGAAAACAGTAACACTTGTTCAGAACGAAAGAAAGCACAGAGCCCCATATTCTATGTTGTCCTGGAGAGCTTGCAGAGCACTGGGGAAAGGCAGGCAGAGAATTCCCTGCTAGCACCTTCTCTGTGCCTGGGAAGCAGAAGTGTTCACATTGCTTCGCAAGAATCGCTTTTGTGCAGAAAACAGTAACACTTGTTCAGAAGGAAAGAAAGCACAGAGCCCCAGATTCTATGTTGTCCTGGAGAGCTTGCAGAGCACTGGGGAAAGGCAGGCAGAGAATTCCCTGATAGCACCTTCTCTGTGCCTGTTCACATTGCTTCGTAAGAATCACTTCTGTGCAGAAAACAGTAACACTTGTTCAGAAGGAAAGAAAGCACAGAGCCCCAGATTCTATGTTGTCCTGGAGAGCTTGCAGAGCACTGGGGAAAGGTAGGCAGAGAATTCCCTGCTAGCACCTTCTCTGTGCCTGGGAAGCAGAAGTGTTCACATTGCTTCGCAGAATCGCTTTTGTGCAGAAAACAGTAACACTTGTTCAGAAGGAAAGAAAGCACAGAGCCCCAGATTTTATGTTGTCCTGGAGAGCTTGCAGAGCACTGGGGAAAGGCAGGCAGAGAATTCCTTGCTAGCACCTTCTCTGTGCCTGGGAAGCAGAAGTGTTCACATTGCTTCGCAGAATCGCTTTTGTGCAGAAAACAGTAACACTTGTTCAGAAGGAAAGAAAGCACAGCGCCCCAGATTCTATGTTGTCCTGGAGAGCTTGCAGAGCACTGGGGAAAGGCAGGCAGAGAATTCCCTGCTAGCACCTTCTCTGTGCCTGGGAAGCAGAAGTGTTCACATTGCTTCGCAGAATCGTTTTTGTGCAGAAAACAGTAACACTTGTTCAGAAGGAAAGAAAGCACAGAGCCCCAGATTTTATGTTGTCCTGGAGAGCTTGCAGAGCACTGGGGAAAGGCAGGCAGAGAATTCCTTGCTAGCACCTTCTCTGTGCCTGGGAAGCAGAAGTGTTCACATTGCTTCGCAGAATCGCTTTTGTGCAGAAAACAGTAACACTTGTTCAGAAGGAAAGAAAGCACAGAGCCCCAGATTTTATGTTGTCCTGGAGAGCTTGCAGAGCACTGGGGAAAGGCAGGCAGAGAATTCCCTGATAGCACCTTCTCTGTGCCTGGGAAGCAGAAGTGTTCACATTGCTTCGCAAGAATCGTTTTTGTGCAGAAAACAGTAACACTTGTTCAGAACGAAAGAAAGCACAGAGCCCCAGATTTGCTGTTGTCCTGGAGAGCTTGCAGAGCACTGGGGAAAGGCAGGCAGAGAATTCCCTGATAGCACCTTCTCTGTGCCTGTTCACATTGCTTCGCAGAATCGCTTTTGTGCAGAAAACAGTAACACTTGTTCAGAAGGAAAGAAAGCACAGAGCCCCAGATTCTATGTTGTCCTGGAGAGCTTGCAGAGCACTGGGGAAAGGCAGGCAGAGAATTCCCTGCTAGCACCTTCTCTGTGCCTGGGAAGCAGAAGTGTTCACATTGCTTCGCAAGAATCGCTTTTGTGCAGAAAACAGTAACACTTGTTCAGAAGGAAAGAAAGCACAGAGCCCCAGATTTTATGTTGTCCTGGAGAGCTTGCAGAGCACTGGGGAAAGGCAGGCAGAGAATTCCCTGATAGCACCTTCTCTGTGCCTGTTCACATTGCTTCGCAGAATCGCTTTTGTGCAGAAAACAGTAACACTTGTTCAGAAGGAAAGAAAGCACAGAGCCCCAGATTCTATGTTGTCCTGGAGAGCTTGCAGAGCACTGGGGAAAGGCAGGCAGAGAATTCCCTGATAGCACCTTCTCTGTGCCTGTTCACATTGCTTCGCAGAATCGCTTTTGTGCAGAAAACAGTAACACTTGTTCAGAAGGAAAGAAAGCACAGAGCCCCAGATTCTATGTTGTCCTGGAGAGCTTGCAGAGCACTGGGGAAAGGTAGGCAGAGAATTCCCTGCTAGCACCTTCTCTGTGCCTGGGAAGCAGAAGTGTTCACATTGCTTCGCAGAATCGTTTTTGTGCAGAAAACAGTAACACTTGTTCAGAAGGAAAGAAAGCACAGAGCCCCAGATTCTATGTTGTCTTGGAGAGCTTGCAGAGCACTGGGGAAAGGCAGGCAGAGAATTCCCTGCTAGCACCTTCTCTGTGCCTGGGAAGCAAAAGTGTTCACATTGCTTCACAGAATCGCTTTTGTGCAGAAAACAGTAACACTTGTTCAGAACGAAAGAAAGCACAGAGCCCCAGATTCTATGTTGTCCTGGAGAGCTTGCAGAGCACTGGGGAAAGGCAGGCAGAGAATTCCCTGCTAGCACCTTCTCTGTGCCTGGGAAGCAGAAGTGTTCACATTGCTTCGCAGAATCATTTTTGTGCAGAAAACAGTAACACTTGTTCAGAAGGAAAGAAAGCACAGAGCCCCAGATTTTATGTTGTCCTGGAGAGCTTGCAGAGCACTGGGGAAAGGCAGGCAGAGAATTCCTTGCTAGCACCTTCTCTGTGCCTGGGAAGCAGAAGTGTTCACATTGCTTCGCAGAATCGCTTTTGTGCAGAAAACAGTAACACTTGTTCAGAAGGAAAGAAAGCACAGAGCCCCAGATTTTATGTTGTCCTGGAGAGCTTGCAGAGCACTGGGGAAAGGCAGGCAGAGAATTCCCTGATAGCACCTTCTCTGTGCCTGGGAAGCAGAAGTGTTCACATTGCTTCGCAAGAATCGCTTTTGTGCAGAAAACAGTAACACTTGTTCAGAACGAAAGAAAGCACAGAGCCCCAGATTTGCTGTTGTCCTGGAGAGCTTGCAGAGCACTGGGGAAAGGCAGGCAGAGAATTCCCTGATAGCACCTTCTCTGTGCCTGTTCACATTGCTTCGCAGAATCGCTTTTGTGCAGAAAACAGTAACACTTGTTCAGAAGGAAAGAAAGCACAGAGCCCCAGATTCTATGTTGTCCTGGAGAGCTTGCAGAGCACTGGGGAAAGGCAGGCAGAGAATTCCCTGCTAGCACCTTCTCTGTGCCTGGGAAGCAGAAGTGTTCACATTGCTTCGCAAGAATCGCTTTTGTGCAGAAAACAGTAACACTTGTTCAGAAGGAAAGAAAGCACAGAGCCCCAGATTTGCTGTTGTCCTGGAGAGCTTGCAGAGCACTGGGGAAAGGCAGGCAGAGAATTCCCTGATAGCACCTTCTCTGTGCCTGTTCACATTGCTTCGCAGAATCGCTTTTGTGCAGAAAACAGTAACACTTGTTCAGAAGGAAAGAAAGCACAGAGCCCCAGATTCTATGTTGTCCTGGAGAGCTTGCAGAGCACTGGGGAAAGGCAGGCAGAGAATTCCCTGATAGCACCTTCTCTGTGCCTGTTCACATTGCTTCGCAGAATCGCTTTTGTGCAGAAAACAGTAACACTTGTTCAGAAGGAAAGAAAGCACAGAGCCCCAGATTCTATGTTGTCCTGGAGAGCTTGCAGAGCACTGGGGAAAGGTAGGCAGAGAATTCCCTGCTAGCACCTTCTCTGTGCCTGGGAAGCAGAAGTGTTCACATTGCTTCGCAGAATCGTTTTTGTGCAGAAAACAGTAACACTTGTTCAGAAGGAAAGAAAGCACAGAGCCCCAGATTCTATGTTGTCTTGGAGAGCTTGCAGAGCACTGGGGAAAGGCAGGCAGAGAATTCCCTGCTAGCACCTTCTCTGTGCCTGGGAAGCAAAAGTGTTCACATTGCTTCACAGAATCGCTTTTGTGCAGAAAACAGTAACACTTGTTCAGAACGAAAGAAAGCACAGAGCCCCAGATTCTATGTTGTCCTGGAGAGCTTGCAGAGCACTGGGGAAAGGCAGGCAGAGAATTCCCTGCTAGCACCTTCTCTGTGCCTGGGAAGCAGAAGTGTTCACATTGCTTCGCAAGAATCGCTTTTGTGCAGAAAACAGTAACACTTGTTCAGAAGGAAAGAAAGCACAGAGCCCCAGATTCTATGTTGTCCTGGAGAGCTTGCAGAGCACTGGGGAAAGGCAGGCAGAGAATTCCCTGATAGCACCTTCTCTGTGCCTGTTCACATTGCTTCGCAGAATCGCTTTTGTGCAGAAAACAGTAACACTTGTTCAGAAGGAAAGAAAGCACAGAGCCCCAGATTCTATGTTGTCCTGGAGAGCTTGCAGAGCACTGGGGAAAGGTAGGCAGAGAATTCCCTGCTAGCACCTTCTCTGTGCCTGGGAAGCAGAAGTGTTCACATTGCTTCGCAGAATCGCTTTTGTGCAGAAAACAGTAACACTTGTTCAGAAGGAAAGAAAGCACAGAGCCCCAGATTTGCTGTTGTCCTGGAGAGCTTGCAGAGCACTGGGGAAAGGCAGGCAGAGAATTCCCTGCTAGCACCTTCTCTGTGCCTGTTCACATTGCTTCGCAGAATCGCTTTTGTGCAGAAAACAGTAACACTTGTTCAGAAGGAAAGAAAGCACAGAGCCCCAGATTCTATGTTGTCCTGGAGAGCTTGCAGAGCACTGGGGAAAGGCAGGCAGAGAATTCCCTGCTAGCACCTTCTCTGTGCCTGGGAAACAGAAGTGTTCACATTGCTTCGCAAGAATCGCTTTTGTGCAGAAAACAGTAACACTTGTTCAGAAGGAAAGAAAGCACAGAGCCCCAGATTTGCTGTTGTCCTGGAGAGCTTGCAGAGCACTGGGGAAAGGCAGGCAGAGAATTCCCTGATAGCACCTTCTCTGTGCCTGTTCACATTGCTTCGCAGAATCGCTTTTGTGCAGAAAACAGTAACACTTGTTCAGAAGGAAAGAAAGCACAGAGCCCCAGATTCTATGTTGTCCTGGAGAGCTTGCAGAGCACTGGGGAAAGGCAGGCAGAGAATTCCCTGATAGCACCTTCTCTGTGCCTGTTCACATTGCTTCGCAGAATCGCTTTTGTGCAGAAAACAGTAACACTTGTTCAGAAGGAAAGAAAGCACAGAGCCCCAGATTCTATGTTGTCCTGGAGAGCTTGCAGAGCACTGGGGAAAGGTAGGCAGAGAATTCCCTGCTAGCACCTTCTCTGTGCCTGGGAAGCAGAAGTGTTCACATTGCTTCGCAGAATCGTTTTTGTGCAGAAAACAGTAACACTTGTTCAGAAGGAAAGAAAGCACAGAGCCCCAGACTCTATGTTGTCTTGGAGAGCTTGCAGAGCACTGGGGAAAGGCAGGCAGAGAATTCCCTGCTAGCACCTTCTCTGTGCCTGGGAAGCAAAAGTGTTCACATTGCTTCACAGAATCGCTTTTGTGCAGAAAACAGTAACACTTGTTCAGAACGAAAGAAAGCACAGAGCCCCAGATTCTATGTTGTCCTGGAGAGCTTGCAGAGCACTGGGGAAAGGCAGGCAGAGAATTCCCTGCTAGCACCTTCTCTGTGCCTGGGAAGCAGAAGTGTTCACATTGCTTCGCAAGAATCGCTTTTGTGCAGAAAACAGTAACACTTGTTCAGAACGAAAGAAAGCACAGAGCCCCATATTCTATGTTGTCCTGGAGAGCTTGCAGAGCACTGGGGAAAGGCAGGCAGAGAATTCCCTGCTAGCACCTTCTCTGTGCCTGGGAAGCAGAAGTGTTCACATTGCTTCGCAAGAATCGCTTTTGTGCAGAAAACAGTAACACTTGTTCAGAAGGAAAGAAAGCACAGAGCCCCAGATTCTATGTTGTCCTGGAGAGCTTGCAGAGCACTGGGGAAAGGCAGGCAGAGAATTCCCTGATAGCACCTTCTCTGTGCCTGTTCACATTGCTTCGCAAGAATCACTTCTGTGCAGAAAACAGTAACACTTGTTCAGAAGGAAAGAAAGCACAGAGCCCCAGATTCTATGTTGTCCTGGAGAGCTTGCAGAGCACTGGGGAAAGGTAGGCAGAGAATTCCCTGCTAGCACCTTCTCTGTGCCTGGGAAGCAGAAGTGTTCACATTGCTTCGCAGAATCGCTTTTGTGCAGAAAACAGTAACACTTGTTCAGAAGGAAAGAAAGCACAGAGCCCCAGATTTTATGTTGTCCTGGAGAGCTTGCAGAGCACTGGGGAAAGGCAGGCAGAGAATTCCTTGCTAGCACCTTCTCTGTGCCTGGGAAGCAGAAGTGTTCACATTGCTTCGCAGAATCGCTTTTGTGCAGAAAACAGTAACACTTGTTCAGAAGGAAAGAAAGCACAGCGCCCCAGATTCTATGTTGTCCTGGAGAGCTTGCAGAGCACTGGGGAAAGGCAGGCAGAGAATTCCCTGCTAGCACCTTCTCTGTGCCTGGGAAGCAGAAGTGTTCACATTGCTTCGCAGAATCGTTTTTGTGCAGAAAACAGTAACACTTGTTCAGAAGGAAAGAAAGCACAGAGCCCCAGATTTTATGTTGTCCTGGAGAGCTTGCAGAGCACTGGGGAAAGGCAGGCAGAGAATTCCTTGCTAGCACCTTCTCTGTGCCTGGGAAGCAGAAGTGTTCACATTGCTTCGCAGAATCGCTTTTGTGCAGAAAACAGTAACACTTGTTCAGAAGGAAAGAAAGCACAGAGCCCCAGATTTTATGTTGTCCTGGAGAGCTTGCAGAGCACTGGGGAAAGGCAGGCAGAGAATTCCCTGATAGCACCTTCTCTGTGCCTGGGAAGCAGAAGTGTTCACATTGCTTCGCAAGAATCGCTTTTGTGCAGAAAACAGTAACACTTGTTCAGAACGAAAGAAAGCACAGAGCCCCAGATTTGCTGTTGTCCTGGAGAGCTTGCAGAGCACTGGGGAAAGGCAGGCAGAGAATTCCCTGATAGCACCTTCTCTGTGCCTGTTCACATTGCTTCGCAGAATCGCTTTTGTGCAGAAAACAGTAACACTTGTTCAGAAGGAAAGAAAGCACAGAGCCCCAGATTCTATGTTGTCCTGGAGAGCTTGCAGAGCACTGGGGAAAGGCAGGCAGAGAATTCCCTGCTAGCACCTTCTCTGTGCCTGGGAAGCAGAAGTGTTCACATTGCTTCGCAAGAATCGCTTTTGTGCAGAAAACAGTAACACTTGTTCAGAAGGAAAGAAAGCACAGAGCCCCAGATTTGCTGTTGTCCTGGAGAGCTTGCAGAGCACTGGGGAAAGGCAGGCAGAGAATTCCCTGATAGCACCTTCTCTGTGCCTGTTCACATTGCTTCGCAGAATCGCTTTTGTGCAGAAAACAGTAACACTTGTTCAGAAGGAAAGAAAGCACAGAGCCCCAGATTCTATGTTGTCCTGGAGAGCTTGCAGAGCACTGGGGAAAGGCAGGCAGAGAATTCCCTGATAGCACCTTCTCTGTGCCTGTTCACATTGCTTCGCAGAATCGCTTTTGTGCAGAAAACAGTAACACTTGTTCAGAAGGAAAGAAAGCACAGAGCCCCAGATTCTATGTTGTCCTGGAGAGCTTGCAGAGCACTGGGGAAAGGTAGGCAGAGAATTCCCTGCTAGCACCTTCTCTGTGCCTGGGAAGCAGAAGTGTTTACATTGCTTCGCAGAATCGTTTTTGTGCAGAAAACAGTAACACTTGTTCAGAAGGAAAGAAAGCACAGAGCCCCAGATTCTATGTTGTCTTGGAGAGCTTGCAGAGCACTGGGGAAAGGCAGGCAGAGAATTCCCTGCTAGCACCTTCTCTGTGCCTGGGAAGCAAAAGTGTTCACATTGCTTCACAGAATCGCTTTTGTGCAGAAAACAGTAACACTTGTTCAGAACGAAAGAAAGCACAGAGCCCCAGATTCTATGTTGTCCTGGAGAGCTTGCAGAGCACTGGGGAAAGGCAGGCAGAGAATTCCCTGCTAGCACCTTCTCTGTGCCTGGGAAGCAGAAGTGTTCACATTGCTTCGCAGAATCGTTTTTGTGCAGAAAACAGTAACACTTGTTCAGAAGGAAAGAAAGCACAGAGCCCCAGATTTTATGTTGTCCTGGAGAGCTTGCAGAGCACTGGGGAAAGGCAGGCAGAGAATTCCTTGCTAGCACCTTCTCTGTGCCTGGGAAGCAGAAGTGTTCACATTGCTTCGCAGAATCGCTTTTGTGCAGAAAACAGTAACACTTGTTCAGAAGGAAAGAAAGCACAGAGCCCCAGATTTTATGTTGTCCTGGAGAGCTTGCAGAGCACTGGGGAAAGGCAGGCAGAGAATTCCCTGATAGCACCTTCTCTGTGCCTGGGAAGCAGAAGTGTTCACATTGCTTCGCAAGAATCGCTTTTGTGCAGAAAACAGTAACACTTGTTCAGAACGAAAGAAAGCACAGAGCCCCAGATTTGCTGTTGTCCTGGAGAGCTTGCAGAGCACTGGGGAAAGGCAGGCAGAGAATTCCCTGATAGCACCTTCTCTGTGCCTGTTCACATTGCTTCGCAGAATCGCTTTTGTGCAGAAAACAGTAACACTTGTTCAGAAGGAAAGAAAGCACAGAGCCCCAGATTCTATGTTGTCCTGGAGAGCTTGCAGAGCACTGGGGAAAGGCAGGCAGAGAATTCCCTGCTAGCACCTTCTCTGTGCCTGGGAAGCAGAAGTGTTCACATTGCTTCGCAAGAATCGCTTTTGTGCAGAAAACAGTAACACTTGTTCAGAAGGAAAGAAAGCACAGAGCCCCAGATTTGCTGTTGTCCTGGAGAGCTTGCAGAGCACTGGGGAAAGGCAGGCAGAGAATTCCCTGATAGCACCTTCTCTGTGCCTGTTCACATTGCTTCGCAGAATCGCTTTTGTGCAGAAAACAGTAACACTTGTTCAGAAGGAAAGAAAGCACAGAGCCCCAGATTCTATGTTGTCCTGGAGAGCTTGCAGAGCACTGGGGAAAGGCAGGCAGAGAATTCCCTGATAGCACCTTCTCTGTGCCTGTTCACATTGCTTCGCAGAATCGCTTTTGTGCAGAAAACAGTAACACTTGTTCAGAAGGAAAGAAAGCACAGAGCCCCAGATTCTATGTTGTCCTGGAGAGCTTGCAGAGCACTGGGGAAAGGTAGGCAGAGAATTCCCTGCTAGCACCTTCTCTGTGCCTGGGAAGCAGAAGTGTTTACATTGCTTCGCAGAATCGTTTTTGTGCAGAAAACAGTAACACTTGTTCAGAAGGAAAGAAAGCACAGAGCCCCAGATTCTATGTTGTCTTGGAGAGCTTGCAGAGCACTGGGGAAAGGCAGGCAGAGAATTCCCTGCTAGCACCTTCTCTGTGCCTGTGAAGCAAAAGTGTTCACATTGCTTCACAGAATCGCTTTTGTGCAGAAAACAGTAACACTTGTTCAGAACGAAAGAAAGCACAGAGCCCCAGATTCTTTGTTGTCCTGGAGAGCTTGCAGAGCACTGGGGAAAGGCAGGCAGAGAATTCCCTGCTAGCACCTTCTCTGTGCCTGGGAAGCAGAAGTGTTCACATTGCTTCGCAAGAATCGCTTTTGTGCAGAAAACAGTAACACTTGTTCAGAACGAAAGAAAGCACAGAGCCCCATATTCTATGTTGTCCTGGAGAGCTTGCAGAGCACTGGGGAAAGGCAGGCAGAGAATTCCCTGCTAGCACCTTCTCTGTGCCTGGGAAGCAGAAGTGTTCACATTGCTTCGCAAGAATCGCTTTTGTGCAGAAAACAGTAACACTTGTTCAGAAGGAAAGAAAGCACAGAGCCCCAGATTCTATGTTGTCCTGGAGAGCTTGCAGAGCACTGGGGAAAGGCAGGCAGAGAATTCCCTGATAGCACCTTCTCTGTGCCTGTTCACATTGCTTCGCAGAATCGCTTTTGTGCAGAAAACAGTAACACTTGTTCAGAAGGAAAGAAAGCACAGAGCCCCAGATTCTATGTTGTCCTGGAGAGCTTGCAGAGCACTGGGGAAAGGTAGGCAGAGAATTCCCTGCTAGCACCTTCTCTGTGCCTGGGAAGCAGAAGTGTTCACATTGCTTCGCAGAATCGCTTTTATGCAGAAAACAGTAACACTTGTTCAGAAGGAAAGAAAGCACAGAGCCCCAGATTTTATGTTGTCCTGGAGAGCTTGCAGAGCACTGGGGAAAGGCAGGCAGAGAATTCCCTGATAGCACCTTCTCTGTGCCTGGGAAGCAGAAGTGTTCACATTGCTTCGCAGAATCGCTTTTGTGCAGAAAACAGTAACACTTGTTCAGAAGGAAAGAAAGCACAGCGCCCCAGATTCTATGTTGTCCTGGAGAGCTTGCAGAGCACTGGGGAAAGGCAGGCAGAGAATTCCCTGCTAGCACCTTCTCTGTGCCTGGGAAGCAGAAGTGTTCACATTGCTTCGCAGAATCGTTTTTGTGCAGAAAACAGTAACACTTGTTCAGAAGGAAAGAAAGCACAGAGCCCCAGATTTTATGTTGTCCTGGAGAGCTTGCAGAGCACTGGGGAAAGGCAGGCAGAGAATTCCTTGCTAGCACCTTCTCTGTGCCTGGGAAGCAGAAGTGTTCACATTGCTTCGCAGAATCGCTTTTGTGCAGAAAACAGTAACACTTGTTCAGAAGGAAAGAAAGCACAGAGCCCCAGATTTTATGTTGTCCTGGAGAGCTTGCAGAGCACTGGGGAAAGGCAGGCAGAGAATTCCCTGATAGCACCTTCTCTGTGCCTGTTCACATTGCTTCGCAGAATCGCTTTTGTGCAGAAAACAGTAACACTTGTTCAGAACGAAAGAAAGCACAGAGCCCCAGATTCTATGTTGTCCTGGAGAGCTTGCAGAGCACTGGGGAAAGGCAGGCAGAGAATTCCCTGCTAGCACCTTCTCTGTGCCTGGGAAGCAGAAGTGTTCACATTGCTTCGCAAGAATCGCTTTTGTGCAGAAAACAGTAACACTTGTTCAGAAGGAAAGAAAGCACAGAGCCCCAGATTTGCTGTTGTCCTGGAGAGCTTGCAGAGCACTGGGGAAAGGCAGGCAGAGAATTCCCTGATAGCACCTTCTCTGTGCCTGTTCACATTTCTTCGCAGAATCGCTTTTGTGCAGAAAACAGTAACACTTGTTCAGAACGAAAGAAAGCACAGAGCCCCAGATTCTATGTTGTCCTGGAGAGCTTGCAGAGCACTGGGGAAAGGCAGGCAGAGAATTCCCTGATAGCACCTTCTCTGTGCCTGTTCACATTGCTTCGCAGAATCGCTTTTGTGCAGAAAACACTAACACTTGTTCAGAACAAAAGAAAGCACAGAGCCCCAGATTCTATGTTGTCCTGGAGAGCTTGCAGAGCACTGGGGAAAGGCAGGCAGAGAATTCCCTGCTAGCACCTTCTCTGTGCCTGGGAAGCAGAAGTGTTCACATTGCTTCGCAAGAATCGCTTTTGTGCAGAAAACAGTAACACTTGTTCAGAAGGAAAGAAAGCACAGAGCCCCAGATTTTATGTTGTCCTGGAGAGCTTGCAGAGCACTGGGGAAAGGCAGGCAGAGAATTCCCTGATAGCACCTTCTCTGTGCCTGTTCACATTGCTTCGCAGAATCGCTTTTGTGCAGAAAACAGTAACACTTGTTCAGAAGGAAAGAAAGCACAGAGCCCCAGATTCTATGTTGTCCTGGAGAGCTTGCAGAGCACTGGGGAAAGGCAGGCAGAGAATTCGTTGCTAGCACCTTCTCTGTGCCTGGGAAGCAGAAGTGTTCACATTGCTTCGCAAGAATCGCTTTTGTGCAGAAAACAGTAACACTTGTTCAGAACGAAAGAAAGCACAGAGCCCCAGATTTTATGTTGTCCTGGAGAGCTTGCAGAGCACTGGGGAAAGGCAGGCAGAGAATTCCCTGCTAGCACCTTCTCTGTGCCTGGGAAGCAGAAGTGTTCACATTGCTTCGCAAGAATCGCTTTTGTGCAGAAAACAGTAACACTTGTTCAGAAGGAAAGAAAGCACAGAGCCCCAGATTCTATGTTGTCCTGGAGAGCTTGCAGAGCACTGGGGAAAGGCAGGCAGAGAATTCCCTGATAGCACCTTCTCTGTGCCTGGGAAGCAGAAGTGTTCACATTGCTTCGCAGAATCACTTTTGTGCAGAAAACAGTAACAATTGTTCAGAAGGAAAGAAAGCACAGAGCCCCAGATTCTATGTTGTCCTGGAGAGCTTGCAGAGCACTGGGGAAAGGCAGGCAGAGAATTCCCTGCTAGCACCTTCTCTGTGCCTGGGAAGCAGAAGTGTTCACATTGCTTCGCAAGAATCGCTTTTGTGCAGAAAACAGTAACACTTGTTCAGAACGAAAGAAAGCACAGAGCCCCAGATTCTATGTTGTCCTGGAGAGCTTGCAGAGCACTGGGGAAAGGCAGGCAGAGAATTCCCTGATAGCACCTTCTCTGTGCCTGTTCACATTGCTTCGCAGAATCGCTTTTGTGCAGAAAACAGTAACACTTGTTCAGAAGGAAAGAAAGCACAGAGCCCCAGATTTGCTGTTGTCCTGGAGAGCTTGCAGAGCACTGGGGAAAGGCAGGCAGAGAATTCCCTGCTAGCACCTTCTCTGTGCCTGGGAAGCAGAAGTGTTCACATTGCTTCGCAGAATCGTTTTTGTGCAGAAAACAGTAACACTTGTTCAGAAGGAAAGAAAGCACAGAGCCCCAGATTTTATGTTGTCCTGGAGAGCTTGCAGAGCACTGGGGAAAGGCAGGCAGAGAATTCCTTGCTAGCACCTTCTCTGTGCCTGGGAAGCAGAAGTGTTCACATTGCTTCGCAGAATCGCTTTTGTGCAGAAAACAGTAACACTTGTTCAGAAGGAAAGAAAGCACAGAGCCCCAGATTCTATGTTGTCCTGGAGAGCTTGCAGAGCACTGGGGAAAGGCAGGCAGAGAATTCCCTGATAGCACCTTCTCTGTGCCTGTTCACATTGCTTCGCAGAATCGCTTTTGTGCAGGAAACAGTAACACTTGTTCAGAACGAAAGAAAGCACAGAGCCCCAGATTCTATGTTGTCCTGGAGAGCTTGCAGAGCACTGGGGAAAGGCAGGCAGAGAATTCGTTGCTAGCACCTTCTCTGTGCCTGGGAAGCAGAAGTGTTCACATTGCTTCGCAAGAATCGCTTTTGTGCAGAAAACAGTAACAGTTGTTCAGAACGAAAGAAAGCACAGAGCCCCAGTTTTTATGTTGTCCTGGAGAGCTTGCAGAGCACTGGGGAAAGGCAGGCAGAGAATTCCCTGATAGCACCTTCTCTGTGCCTGTTCACATTGTTTCGCAGAATCGCTTTTGTGCAGGAAACAGTAACACTTGTTCAGAACGAAAGAAAGCACAGAGCCCCAGATTTTATGTTGTCCTGGAGAGCTTGCAGAGCACTGGGGAAAGGCAGGCAGAGAATTCCCTGATAGCACCTTCTCTGTGCCTGTTCACATTGCTTCGCAGAATCGCTTTTGTGCAGAAAACAGTAACACTTGTTCAGAACGAAAGAAAGCACAGAGCCCCAGATTCTATGTTGTCTTGGAGAGCTTGCAGAGCACTGGGGAAAGGCAGGCAGAGAATTCCCTGCTAGCACCTTCTCTGTGCCTGGGAAGCAGAAGTGTTCACATTGCTTCGCAAGAATCGCTTTTGTGCAGAAAACAGTAACACTTGTTCAGAAGGAAAGAAAGCACAGAGCCCCAGATTTTATGTTGTCCTGGAGAGCTTGCAGAGCACTGGGGAAAGGCAGGCAGAGAATTCCCTGCTAGCACCTTCTCTGTGCCTGTTCACATTGCTTCGCAAGAATCGCTTTTGTGCAGAAAACAGTAACACTTGTTCAGAAGGAAAGAAAGCACAGAGCCCCAGATTTTATGTTGTCCTGGAGAGCTTGCAGAGCACTGGGGAAAGGCAGGCAGAGAATTCCCTGATAGCACCTTCTCTGTGCCTGGGAAGCAGAAGTGTTCACATTGCTTCGCAGAATCGCTTTTGTGCAGAAAACAGTAACACTTGTTCAGAAGGAAAGAAAGCACAGAGCCCCATATTCTATGTTGTCCTGGAGAGCTTGCAGAGCACTGGGGAAAGGCAGGCAGAGAATTCCCTGCTAGCACCTTCTCTGTGCCTGGGAAGCAGAAGTGTTCACATTGCTTCGCAGAATCACTTTTGTGCAGAAAAGAGTAACAATTGTTCAGAAGGAAAGAAAGCACAGAGCCCCAGATTCTATGTTGTCCTGGAGAGCTTGCAGAGCACTGGGGAAAGGCAGGCAGAGAATTCCCTGCTAGCACCTTCTCTGTGCCTGGGAAGCAGAAGTGTTCACATTGCTTCGCAAGAATCGCTTTTGTGCAGAAAACAGTAACACTTGTTCAGAAGGAAAGAAAGCACAGAGCCCCAGATTTTATGTTGTCCTGGAGAGCTTGCAGAGCACTGGGGAAAGGCAGGCAGAGAATTCCTTGCTAGCACCTTCTCTGTGCCTGGGAAGCAGAAGTGTTCACATTGCTTCGCAGAATCGCTTTTGTGCAGAAAACAGTAACACTTGTTCAGAAGGAAAGAAAGCACAGAGCCCCAGATTCTATGTTGTCCTGGAGAGCTTGCAGAGCACTGGGGAAAGGCAGGCAGAGAATTCCCTGCTAGCACCTTCTCTGTGCCTGTTCACATTGCTTCGCAGAATCGCTTTTGTGCAGAAAACAGTAACACTTGTTCAGAACGAAAGAAAGCACAGAGCCCCAGATTTTATGTTGTCCTGGAGAGCTTGCAGAGCACTGGGGAAAGGCAGGCAGAGAATTCCCTGCTAGCACCTTCTCTGTGCCTGTTCACATTGCTTCGCAGAATCGCTTTTGTGCAGAAAACAGTAACACTTGTTCAGAAGGAAAGAAAGCACAGAGCCCCAGATTCTATGTTGTCCTGGAGAGCTTGCAGAGCACTGGGGAAAGGCAGGCAGAGAATTCCCTGCTAGCACCTTCTCTGTGCCTGGGAAGCAGAAGTGTTCACATTGCTTCGCAAGAATCGCTTTTGTGCAGAAAACAGTAACACTTGTTCAGAAGGAAAGAAAGCACAGAGCCCCAGATTTTATGTTGTCCTGGAGAGCTTGCAGAGCACTGGGGAAAGGCAGGCAGAGAATTCCCTGATAGCACCTTCTCTGTGCCTGGGAAGCAGAAGTGTTCACATTGCTTCGCAAGAATCGCTTTTGTGCAGAAAACAGTAACACTTGTTCAGAAGGAAAGAAAGCACAGATCCACATATTCTATGTTGTCCTGGAGAGCTTGCAGAGCACTGGGGAAAGGCAGGCAGAGAATTCCCTGCTAGCACCTTCTCTGTGCCTGGGAAGCAGAAGTGTTCACATTGCTTCGCAGAATCACTTTTGTGCAGAAAAGAGTAACAATTGTTCAGAAGGAAAGAAAGCACAGAGCCCCAGATTCTATGTTGTCCTGGAGAGCTTGCAGAGCACTGGGGAAAGGCAGGCAGAGAATTCCCTGCTAGCACCTTCTCTGTGCCTGGGAAGCAGAAGTGTTCACATTGCTTCGCAAGAATCGCTTTTGTGCAGAAAACAGTAACACTTGTTCAGAAGGAAAGAAAGCACAGAGCCCCAGATTTTATGTTGTCCTGGAGAGCTTGCAGAGCACTGGGGAAAGGCAGGCAGAGAATTCCTTGCTAGCACCTTCTCTGTGCCTGGGAAGCAGAAGTGTTCACATTGCTTCGCAGAATCGCTTTTGTGCAGAAAACAGTAACACTTGTTCAGAAGGAAAGAAAGCACAGAGCCCCAGATTCTATGTTGTCCTGGAGAGCTTGCAGAGCACTGGGGAAAGGCAGGCAGAGAATTCCCTGATAGCACCTTCTCTGTGCCTGTTCACATTGCTTCGCAGAATCGCTTTTGTGCAGAAAACAGTAACACTTGTTCAGAACGAAAGAAAGCACAGAGCCCCAGATTTGCTGTTGTCCTGGAGAGCTTGCAGAGCACTGGGGAAAGGCAGGCAGAGAATTCCCTGCTAGCACCTTCTCTGTGCCTGTTCACATTGTTTCGCAGAATCGCTTTTTTGCAGAAAACAGTAACACTTGTTCAGAAGGAAAGAAAGCACAGAGCCCCAGATTCTATGTTGTCCTGGAGAGCTTGCAGAGCACTGGGGAAAGGCAGGCAGAGAATTCCCTGCTAGCACCTTCTCTGTGCCTGTTCACATTGCTTCGCAGAATCGTTTTTGTGCAGAAAACAGTAACACTTGTTCAGAAGGAAAGAAAGCACAGAGCCCCAGATTCTATGTTGTCCTGGAGAGCTTGCAGAGCACTGGGGAAAGGTAGGCAGAGAATTCCCTGCTAGCACCTTCTCTGTGCCTGGGAAGCAGAAGTGTTCACATTGCTTCGCAGAATCGTTTTTGTGCAGAAAACAGTAACACTTGTTCAGAAGGAAAGAAAGCACAGAGCCCCAGATTTTATGTTGTCCTGGAGAGCTTGCAGAGCACTGGGGAAAGGCAGGCAGAGAATTCCTTGCTAGCACCTTCTCTGTGCCTGGGAAGCAGAAGTGTTCACATTGCTTCGCAGAATCGCTTTTGTGCAGAAAACAGTAACACTTGTTCAGAACGAAAGAAAGCACAGAGCCCCAGATTTTATGTTGTCCTGGAGAGCTTGCAGAGCACTGGGGAAAGGCAGGCAGAGAATTCCCTGATAGCACCTTCTCTGTGCCTGTTCACATTGCTTCGCAGAATCGCTTTTGTGCAGAAAACAGTAACACTTGCTCAGAACGAAAGAAAGCACAGAGCCCCAGATTCTATGTTGTCCTGGAGAGCTTGCAGAGCACTGGGGAAAGGCAGGCAGAGAATTCCCTGATAGCACCTTCTCTGTGCCTGGGAAGCAGAAGTGTTCACATTGCTTCGCAAGAATCGCTTTTGTGCAGAAAACAGTAACACTTGTTCAGAAGGAAAGAAAGCACAGAGCCCCAGATTCTATGTTGTCCTGGAGAGCTTGCAGAGCACTGGGGAAAGGCAGGCAGAGAATTCCCTGATAGCACCTTCTCTGTGCCTGTTCATATTGCTTCGCAGAATCGCTTTTGTGCAGAAAACACTAACACTTGTTCAGAACGAAAGAAAGCACAGAGCCCCAGATTCTATGTTGTCCTGGAGAGCTTGCAGAGCACTGGGGAAAGGCAGGCAGAGAATTCGTTGCTAGCACCTTCTCTGTGCCTGGGAAGCAGAAGTGTTCACATTGCTTCGCAAGAATCGCTTTTGTGCAGAAAACAGTAACAGTTGTTCAGAACGAAAGAAAGCACAGAGCCCCAGATTTTATGTTGTCCTGGAGAGCTTGCAGAGCACTGGGGAAAGGCAGGCAGAGAATTCCCTGATAGCACCTTCTCTGTGCCTGTTCACATTGTTTCGCAGAATCGCTTTTGTGCAGGAAACAGTAACACTTGTTCAGAACGAAAGAAAGCACAGAGCCCCAGATTTTATGTTGTCCTGGAGAGCTTGCAGAGCACTGGGGAAAGGCAGGCAGAGAATTCCCTGATAGCACCTTCTCTGTGCCTGTTCACATTGCTTCGCAGAATCGCTTTTGTGCAGAAAACAGTAACACTTGTTCAGAAGGAAAGAAAGCACAGCGCCCCAGATTCTATGTTGTCCTGGAGAGCTTGCAGAGCACTGGGGAAAGGCAGGCAGAGAATTCCCTGATAGCACCTTCTCTGTGCCTGTTCACATTGCTTCGCAGAATCGCTTTTGTGCAGAAAACAGTAACACTTGTTCAGAAGGAAAGAAAGCACAGAGCCCCAGATTTTATGTTGTCCTGGAGAGCTTGCAGAACACTGGGGAAAGGCAGGCAGAGAATTCCCTGCTAGCACCTTCTCTGTGCCTGTTCACATTGTTTCGCAGAATCGCTTTTGTGCAGAAAACAGTAACACTTGTTCAGAACGAAAGAAAGCACAGAGCCCCAGATTCTATGTTGTCCTGGAGAGCTTGCAGAGCACTGGGGAAAGGCAGGCAGAGAATTCCCTGATAGCACCTTCTCTGTGCCTGTTCACATTGCTTCGCAGAATCGCTTTTGTGCAGAAAACAGTAACACTTGTTCAGAAGGAAAGAAAGCACAGAGCCCCAGATTCTATGTTGTCCTGGAGAGCTTGCAGAGCACTGGGGAAAGGTAGGCAGAGAATTCCCTGCTAGCACCTTCTCTGTGCCTGGGAAGCAGAAGTGTTCACATTGCTTCGCAGAATCGTTTTTGTGCAGAAAACAGTAACACTTGTTCAGAAGGAAAGAAAGCACAGAGCCCCAGATTTTATGTTGTCCTGGAGAGCTTGCAGAGCACTGGGGAAAGGCAGGCAGAGAATTCCTTGCTAGCACCTTCTCTGTGCCTGGGAAGCAGAAGTGTTCACATTGCTTCGCAGAATCGCTTTTGTGCAGAAAACAGTAACACTTGTTCAGAACGAAAGAAAGCACAGAGCCCCAGATTTTATGTTGTCCTGGAGAGCTTGCAGAGCACTGGGGAAAGGCAGGCAGAGAATTCCCTGATAGCACCTTCTCTGTGCCTGTTCACATTGCTTCGCAGAATCGCTTTTGTGCAGAAAACAGTAACACTTGTTCAGAACGAAAGAAAGCACAGAGCCCCAGATTCTATGTTGTCCTGGAGAGCTTGCAGAGCACTGGGGAAAGGCAGGCAGAGAATTCCCTGCTAGCACCTTCTCTGTGCCTGGGAAGCAGAAGTGTTCACATTGCTTCGCAAGAATCGCTTTTGTGCAGAAAACAGTAACACTTGTTCAGAAGGAAAGAAAGCACAGAGCCCCAGATTCTATGTTGTCCTGGAGAGCTTGCAGAGCACTGGGGAAAGGCAGGCAGAGAATTCCCTGATAGCACCTTCTCTGTGCCTGTTCACATTGCTTCGCAGAATCGCTTTTGTGCAGAAAACAGTAACACTTGTTCAGAACGAAAGAAAGCACAGAGCCCCAGATTCTATGTTGTCCTGGAGAGCTTGCAGAGCACTGGGGAAAGGCAGGCAGAGAATTCCCTGCTAGCACCTTCTCTGTGCCTGGGAAGCAGAAGTGTTCACATTGCTTCGCAAGAATCGCTTTTGTGCAGAAAACAGTAACAGTTGTTCAGAACGAAAGAAAGCACAGAGCCCCAGATTTTATGTTGTCCTGGAGAGCTTGCAGAGCACTGGGGAAAGGCAGGCAGAGAATTCCCTGATAGCACCTTCTCTGTGCCGGTTCACATTGTTTCGCAGAATCGCTTTTGTGCAGGAAACAGTAACACTTGTTCAGAACGAAAGAAAGCACAGAGCCCCAGATTTTATGTTGTCCTGGAGAGCTTGCAGAGCACTGGGGAAAGGCAGGCAGAGAATTCCCTGATAGCACCTTCTCTGTGCCTGTTCACATTGCTTCGCAGAATCGCTTTTGTGCAGAAAACAGTAACACTTGTTCAGAACGAAAGAAAGCACAGAGCCCCAGATTCTATGTTGTCCTGGAGAGCTTGCAGAGCACTGGGGAAAGGCAGGCAGAGAATTCCCTGCTAGCACCTTCTCTGTGCCTGGGAAGCAGAAGTGTTCACATTGCTTCGCAAGAATCGCTTTTGTGCAGAAAACAGTAACACTTGTTCAGAAGGAAAGAAAGCACAGAGCCCCAGATTCTATGTTGTCCTGGAGAGCTTGCAGAGCACTGGGGAAAGGCAGGCAGAGAATTCCCTGATAGCACCTTCTCTGTGCCTGTTCACATTGCTTCGCAGAATCGCTTTTGTGCAGAAAACAGTAACACTTGTTCAGAAGGAAAGAAAGCACAGAGCCCCAGATTCTATGTTGTCCTGGAGAGCTTGCAGAGCACTGGGGAAAGGCAGGCAGAGAATTCCCTGCTAGCACCTTCTCTGTGCCTGGGAAGCAGAAGTGTTCACATTGCTTCGCAAGAATCGCTTTTGTGCAGAAAACAGTAACACTTGTTCAGAAGGAAAGAAAGCACAGAGCCCCAGATTTTATGTTGTCCTGGAGAGCTTGCAGAGCACTGGGGAAAGGCAGGCAGAGAATTCCCTGCTAGCACCTTCTCTGTGCCTGGGAAGCAAAAGTGTTCACATTGCTTCGCAGAATCGCTTTTGTGCAGAAAACAGTAACACTTGTTCAGAAGGAAAGAAAGCACAGAGCCCCAGATTCTATGTTGTCCTGGAGAGCTTGCAGAGCACTGGGGAAAGGCAGGCAGAGAATTCCCTGCTAGCACCTTCTCTGTGCCTGGGAAGCAGAAGTGTTCACATTGCTTCGCAGAATCACTTTTGTGCAGAAAACAGTAACAATTGTTCAGAAGGAAAGAAAGCACAGAGCCCCAGATTCTATGTTGTCCTGGAGAGCTTGCAGAGCACTGGGGAAAGGCAGGCAGAGAATTCCCTGCTAGCACCTTCTCTGTGCCTGGGAAGCAGAAGTGTTCACATTGCTTCGCAAGAATCGCTTTTGTGCAGAAAACAGTAACACTTGTTCAGAAGGAAAGAAAGCACAGAGCCCCAGATTTTATGTTGTCCTGGAGAGCTTGCAGAGCACTGGGGAAAGGCAGGCAGAGAATTCCTTGCTAGCACCTTCTCTGTGCCTGGGAAGCAGAAGTGTTCACATTGCTTCGCAGAATCGCTTTTGTGCAGAAAACAGTAACACTTGTTCAGAAGGAAAGAAAGCACAGAGCCCCAGATTCTATGTTGTCCTGGAGAGCTTGCAGAGCACTGGGGAAAGGCAGGCAGAGAATTCCCTGCTAGCACCTTCTCTGTGCCTGTTCACATTGCTTCGCAGAATCGCTTTTGTGCAGAAAACAGTAACACTTGTTCAGAACGAAAGAAAGCACAGAGCCCCAGATTTGCTGTTGTCCTGGAGAGCTTGCAGAGCACTGGGGAAAGGCAGGCAGAGAATTCCCTGCTAGCACCTTCTCTGTGCCTGGGAAGCAGAAGTGTTCACATTGCTTCGCAAGAATCGCTTTTGTGCAGAAAACAGTAACACTTGTTCAGAAGGAAAGAAAGCACAGAGCCCCAGATTTTATGTTGTCCTGGAGAGCTTGCAGAGCACTGGGGAAAGGCAGGCAGAGAATTCCCTGATAGCACCTTCTCTGTGCCTGTTCACATTGTTTCGCAGAATCGCTTTTGTGCAGAAAACAGTAACACTTGTTCAGAACGAAAGAAAGCACAGAGCCCCAGATTCTATGTTGTCCTGGAGAGCTTGCAGAGCACTGGGGAAAGGCAGGCAGAGAATTCCCTGATAGCACCTTCTCTGTGCCTGTTCACATTGCTTCGCAGAATCGCTTTTGTGCAGAAAACAGTAACACTTGTTCAGAAGGAAAGAAAGCACAGAGCCCCAGATTCTATGTTGTCCTGGAGAGCTTGCAGAGCACTGGGGAAAGGTAGGCAGAGAATTCCCTGCTAGCACCTTCTCTGTGCCTGGGAAGCAGAAGTGTTCACATTGCTTCGCAGAATCGTTTTTGTGCAGAAAACAGTAACACTTGTTCAGAAGGAAAGAAAGCACAGAGCCCCAGATTCTATGTTGTCCTGGAGAGCTTGCAGAGCACTGGGGAAAGGCAGGCAGAGAATTCCTTGCTAGCACCTTCTCTGTGCCTGGGAAGCAGAAGTGTTCACATTGCTTCGCAAGAATCGCTTTTGTGCAGAAAACAGTAACACTTGTTCAGAAGGAAAGAAAGCACAGAGCCCCAGATTCTATGTTGTCCTGGAGAGCTTGCAGAGCACTGGGGAAAGGCAGGCAGAGAATTCCCTGATAGCACCTTCTCTGTGCCTGTTCACATTTCTTCGCAGAATCGCTTTTGTGCAGAAAACAGTAACACTTGTTCAGAACGAAAGAAAGCACAGAGCCCCAGATTCTATGTTGTCCTGGAGAGCTTGCAGAGCACTGGGGAAAGGCAGGCAGAGAATTCGTTGCTAGCACCTTCTCTGTGCCTGGGAAGCAGAAGTGTTCACATTGCTTCGCAAGAATCTCTTTTGTGCAGAAAACAGTAACAGTTGTTCAGAACGAAAGAAAGCACAGAGCCCCAGTTTTTATGTTGTCCTGGAGAGCTTGCAGAGCACTGGGGAAAGGCAGGCAGAGAATTCCCTGATAGCACCTTCTCTGTGCCTGTTCACATTGTTTCGCACAATCGCTTTTGTGCAGGAAACAGTAACACTTGTTCAGAAGGAAAGAAAGCACAGAGCCCCAGATTCTATGTTGTCTTGGAGAGCTTGCAGAGCACTGGGGAAAGGCAGGCAGAGAATTCCCTGCTAGCACCTTCTCTGTGCCTGGGAAGCAGAAGTGTTCACATTGCTTCGCAAGAATCGCTTTTGTGCAGAAAACAGTAACACTTGTTCAGAAGGAAAGAAAGCACAGAGCCCCAGATTTGCTGTTGTCCTGGAGAGCTTGCAGAGCACTGGGGAAAGGCAGGCAGAGAATTCCCTGATAGCACCTTCTCTGTGCCTGTTCACATTGCTTCGCAGAATCGCTTTTGTGCAGAAAACAGTAACATTTGTTCAGAAGGAAAGAAAGCACAGAGCCCCAGATTCTATGTTGTCCTGGAGAGCGTGCAGAGCACTGGGGAAAGGCAGGCAGAGAATTCCCTGCTAGCACCTTCTCTGTGCCTGGGAAGCAGAAGTGTTCACATTGCTTCGCAAGAATCGCTTTTGTGCAGAAAACAGTAACACTTGTTCAGAAGGAAAGAAAGCACAGAGCCCCAGATTTGCTGTTGTCCTGGAGAGCTTGCAGAGCACTGGGGAAAGGCAGGCAGAGAATTCCCTGCTAGCACCTTCTCTGTGCCTGGGAAGCAAAAGTGTTCACATTGCTTCACAGAATCGCTTTTGTGCAGAAAACAGTAACACTTGTTCAGAAGGAAAGAAAGCACAGAGCCCCAGATTCTATGTTGTCCTGGAGAGCTTGCAGAGCACTGGGGAAAGGCAGTCAGAGAATTCCCTGCTAGCACCTTCTCTGTGCCTGGGAAGCAGAAGTGTTCACATTGCTTCGCAAGAATCACTTTTGTGCAGAAAACAGTAACACTTTTCAGAAGGAAAGAAAGCACAGAGCCCCATATTCTATGTTGTCCTGGAGAGCTTGCAGAGCACTGGGGAAAGGCAGGCAGAGAATTCCCTGCTAGCACCTTCTCTGTGCCTGGGAAGCAGAAGTGTTCACATTGCTTCGCAAGAATCGCTTTTGTGCAGAAAACAGTAACACTTGTTCAGAACGAAAGAAAGCACAGAGCCCCAGATTTTATGTTGTCCTGGAGAGCTTGCAGAGCACTGGGGAAAGGCAGGCAGAGAATTCCCTGCTAGCACCTTCTCTGTGCCTGGGAAGCAGAAGTGTTCACATTGCTTCGCAGAATCACTTTTGTGCAGAAAACAGTAACAATTGTTCAGAACGAAAGAAAGCACAGAGCCCCAGATTCTATGTTGTCCTGGAGAGCTTGCAGAGCACTGGGGAAAGGCAGGCAGAGAATTCCCTGATAGCACCTTCTCTGTGCCTGTTCACATTGCTTCGCAGAATCGCTTTTGTGCAGAAAACAGTAACACTTGTTCAGAAGGAAAGAAAGCACAGAGCCCCAGATTCTATGTTGTCCTGGAGAGCTTGCAGAGCACTGGGGAAAGGTAGGCAGAGAATTCCCTGCTAGCACCTTCTCTGTGCCTGGGAAGCAGAAGTGTTCACATTGCTTCGCAGAATCGCTTTTGTGCAGAAAACAGTAACACTTGTTCAGAAGGAAAGAAAGCACAGAGCCCCAGATTCTATGTTGTCCTGGAGAGCTTGCAGAGCACTGGGGAAAGGCAGGCAGAGAATTCCCTGCTAGCACCTTCTCTGTGCCTGGGAAGCAGAAGTGTTCACATTGCTTCGCAGAATCACTTTTGTGCAGAAAACAGTAACAATTGTTCAGAAGGAAAGAAAGCACAGAGCCCCAGATTCTATGTTGTCCTGGAGAGCTTGCAGAGCACTGGGGAAAGGCAGGCAGAGAATTCCCTGCTAGCACCTTCTCTGTGCCTGGGAAGCAGAAGTGTTCACATTGCTTCGCAAGAATCGCTTTTGTGCAGAAAACAGTAACACTTGTTCAGAAGGAAAGAAAGCACAGAGCCCCAGATTTTATGTTGTCCTGGAGAGCTTGCAGAGCACTGGGGAAAGGCAGGCAGAGAATTCCTTGCTAGCACCTTCTCTGTGCCTGGGAAGCAGAAGTGTTCACATTGCTTCGCAGAATCGCTTTTGTGCAGAAAACAGTAACACTTGTTCAGAAGGAAAGAAAGCACAGAGCCCCAGATTCTATGTTGTCCTGGAGAGCTTGCAGAGCACTGGGGAAAGGCAGGCAGAGAATTCCCTGCTAGCACCTTCTCTGTGCCTGGGAAGCAGAAGTGTTCACATTGCTTCACAGAATCACTTTTGTGCAGAAAACAGTAACAATTGTTCAGAAGGAAAGAAAGCACAGAGCCCCAGATTCTATGTTGTCCTGGAGAGCTTGCAGAGCACTGGGGAAAGGCAGGCAGAGAATTCCCTGCTAGCACCTTCTCTGTGCCTGGGAAGCAGAAGTGTTCACATTGCTTCGCAAGAATCGCTTTTGTGCAGAAAACAGTAACACTTGTTCAGAAGGAAAGAAAGCACAGAGCCCCAGATTTTATGTTGTCCTGGAGAGCTTGCAGAGCACTGGGGAAAGGCAGGCAGAGAATTCCTTGCTAGCACCTTCTCTGTGCCTGGGAAGCAGAAGTGTTCACATTGCTTCGCAGAATCGCTTTTGTGCAGAAAACAGTAACACTTGTTCAGAAGGAAAGAAAGCACAGAGCCCCAGATTCTATGTTGTCCTGGAGAGCTTGCAGAGCACTGGGGAAAGGCAGGCAGAGAATTCCCTGCTAGCACCTTCTCTGTGCCTGTTCACATTGCTTCGCAGAATCGCTTTTGTGCAGAAAACAGTAACACTTGTTCAGAACGAAAGAAAGCACAGAGCCCCAGATTTGCTGTTGTCCTGGAGAGCTTGCAGAGCACTGGGGAAAGGCAGGCAGAGAATTCCCTGCTAGCACCTTCTCTGTGCCTGGGAAGCAGAAGTGTTCACATTGCTTCGCAAGAATCGCTTTTGTGCAGAAAACAGTAACACTTGTTCAGAAGGAAAGAAAGCACAGAGCCCCAGATTTTATGTTGTCCTGGAGAGCTTGCAGAGCACTGGGGAAAGGCAGGCAGAGAATTCCCTGATAGCACCTTCTCTGTGCCTGTTCACATTGCTTCGCAGAATCGCTTTTGTGCAGAAAACAGTAACACTTGTTCAGAAGGAAAGAAAGCACAGAGCCCCAGATTTTATGTTGTCCTGGAGAGCTTGCAGAGCACTGGGGAAAGGCAGGCAGAGAATTCCCTGCTAGCACCTTCTCTGTGCCTGTTCACATTGTTTCGCAGAATCGCTTTTGTGCAGAAAACAGTAACACTTGTTCAGAACGAAAGAAAGCACAGAGCCCCAGATTCTATGTTGTCCTGGAGAGCTTGCAGAGCACTGGGGAAAGGCAGGCAGAGAATTCCCTGATAGCACCTTCTCTGTGCCTGTTCACATTGCTTCGCAGAATCGCTTTTGTGCAGAAAACAGTAACACTTGTTCAGAAGGAAAGAAAGCACAGAGCCCCAGATTCTATGTTGTCCTGGAGAGCTTGCAGAGCACTGGGGAAAGGTAGGCAGAGAATTCCCTGCTAGCACCTTCTCTGTGCCTGGGAAGCAGAAGTGTTCACATTGCTTCGCAGAATCGTTTTTGTGCAGAAAACAGTAACACTTGTTCAGAACGAAAGAAAGCACAGAGCCCCAGATTCTATGTTGTCCTGGAGAGCTTGCAGAGCACTGGGGAAAGGCAGGCAGAGAATTCCTTGCTAGCACCTTCTCTGTGCCTGGGAAGCAGAAGTGTTCACATTGCTTCGCAAGAATCGCTTTTGTGCAGAAAACAGTAACACTTGTTCAGAAGGAAAGAAAGCACAGAGCCCCAGATTCTATGTTGTCCTGGAGAGCTTGCAGAGCACTGGGGAAAGGCAGGCAGAGAATTCCCTGATAGCACCTTCTCTGTGCCTGTTCACATTGTTTCGCACAATCGCTTTTGTGCAGGAAACAGTAACACTTGTTCAGAACGAAAGAAAGCACAGAGCCCCAGATTTTATGTTGTCCTGGAGAGCTTGCAGAGCACTGGGGAAAGGCAGGCAGAGAATTCCCTGATAGCACCTTCTCTGTGCCTGTTCACATTGCTTCGCAGAATCGCTTTTGTGCAGAAAACAGTAACACTTGTTCAGAAGGAAAGAAAGCACAGAGCCCCAGATTCTATGTTGTCTTGGAGAGCTTGCAGAGCACTGGGGAAAGGCAGGCAGAGAATTCCCTGCTAGCACCTTCTCTGTGCCTGGGAAGCAGAAGTGTTCACATTGCTTCGCAAGAATCGCTTTTGTGCAGAAAACAGTAACACTTGTTCAGAAGGAAAGAAAGCACAGAGCCCCAGATTTGCTGTTGTCCTGGAGAGCTTGCAGAGCACTGGGGAAAGGCAGGCAGAGAATTCCCTGATAGCACCTTCTCTGTGCCTGTTCACATTGCTTCGCAGAATCGCTTTTGTGCAGAAAACAGTAACACTTGTTCAGAAGGAAAGAAAGCACAGAGCCCCAGATTCTATGTTGTCCTGGAGAGCGTGCAGAGCACTGGGGAAAGGCAGGCAGAGAATTCCCTGCTAGCACCTTCTCTGTGCCTGGGAAGCAGAAGTGTTCACATTGCTTCGCAAGAATCGCTTTTGTGCAGAAAACAGTAACACTTGTTCAGAAGGAAAGAAAGCACAGAGCCCCAGATTTGCTGTTGTCCTGGAGAGCTTGCAGAGCACTGGGGAAAGGCAGGCAGAGAATTCCCTGCTAGCACCTTCTCTGTGCCTGGGAAGCAAAAGTGTTCACATTGCTTCACAGAATCGCTTTTGTGCAGAAAACAGTAACACTTGTTCAGAAGGAAAGAAAGCACAGAGCCCCAGATTCTATGTTGTCCTGGAGAGCTTGCAGAGCACTGGGGAAAGGCAGTCAGAGAATTCCCTGCTAGCACCTTCTCTGTGCCTGGGAAGCAGAAGTGTTCACATTGCTTCGCAAGAATCACGTTTGTGCAGAAAACAGTAACACTTTTCAGAAGGAAAGAAAGCACAGAGCCCCATATTCTATGTTGTCCTGGAGAGCTTGCAGAGCACTGGGGAAAGGCAGGCAGAGAATTCCCTGCTAGCACCTTCTCTGTGCCTGGGAAGCAGAAGTGTTCACATTGCTTCGCAAGAATCGCTTTTGTGCAGAAAACAGTAACACTTGTTCAGAATGAAAGAAAGCACAGAGCCCCAGATTTTATGTTGTCCTGGAGAGCTTGCAGAGCACTGGGGAAAGGCAGGCAGAGAATTCCCTGCTAGCACCTTCTCTGTGCCTGGGAAGCAGAAGTGTTCACATTGCTTCGCAGAATCACTTTTGTGCAGAAAACAGTAACAATTGTTCAGAAGGAAAGAAAGCACAGAGCCCCAGATTCTATGTTGTCCTGGAGAGCTTGCAGAGCACTGGGGAAAGGCAGGCAGAGAATTCCCTGATAGCACCTTCTCTGTGCCTGTTCACATTGCTTCGCAGAATCGCTTTTGTGCAGAAAACAGTAACACTTGTTCAGAACGAAAGAAAGCACAGAGCCCCAGATTCTATGTTGTCCTGGAGAGCTTGCAGAGCACTGGGGAAAGGTAGGCAGAGAATTCCCTGCTAGCACCTTCTCTGTGCCTGGGAAGCAGAAGTGTTCACATTGCTTCGCAGAATCGCTTTTGTGCAGAAAACAGTAACACTTGTTCAGAAGGAAAGAAAGCACAGAGCCCCAGATTCTATGTTGTCCTGGAGAGCTTGCAGAGCACTGGGGAAAGGCAGGCAGAGAATTCCCTGCTAGCACCTTCTCTGTGCCTGGGAAGCAGAAGTGTTCACATTGCTTCGCAGAATCGCTTTTGTGCAGAAAACAGTAACAATTGTTCAGAAGGAAAGAAAGCACAGAGCCCCAGATTCTATGTTGTCCTGGAGAGCTTGCAGAGCACTGGGGAAAGGCAGGCAGAGAATTCCCTGCTAGCACCTTCTCTGTGCCTGGGAAGCAGAAGTGTTCACATTGCTTCGCAAGAATCGCTTTTGTGCAGAAAACAGTAACACTTGTTCAGAAGGAAAGAAAGCACAGAGCCCCAGATTTTATGTTGTCCTGGAGAGCTTGCAGAGCACTGGGGAAAGGCAGGCAGAGAATTCCTTGCTAGCACCTTCTCTGTGCCTGGGAAGCAGAAGTGTTCACATTGCTTCGCAGAATCGCTTTTGTGCAGAAAACAGTAACACTTGTTCAGAAGGAAAGAAAGCACAGAGCCCCAGATTCTATGTTGTCCTGGAGAGCTTGCAGAGCACTGGGGAAAGGCAGGCAGAGAATTCCCTGCTAGCACCTTCTCTGTGCCTGTTCACATTGCTTCGCAGAATCGCTTTTGTGCAGAAAACAGTAACACTTGTTCAGAACGAAAGAAAGCACAGAGCCCCAGATTTGCTGTTGTCCTGGAGAGCTTGCAGAGCACTGGGGAAAGGCAGGCAGAGAATTCCCTGCTAGCACCTTCTCTGTGCCTGGGAAGCAGAAGTGTTCACATTGCTTCGCAAGAATCGCTTTTGTGCAGAAAACAGTAACACTTGTTCAGAAGGAAAGAAAGCACAGAGCCCCAGATTTTATGTTGTCCTGGAGAGCTTGCAGAGCACTGGGGAAAGGCAGGCAGAGAATTCCCTGATAGCACCTTCTCTGTGCCTGTTCACATTGCTTCGCAGAATCGCTTTTGTGCAGAAAACAGTAACACTTGTTCAGAAGGAAAGAAAGCACAGAGCCCCAGATTTTATGTTGTCCTGGAGAGCTTGCAGAGCACTGGGGAAAGGCAGGCAGAGAATTCCCTGCTAGCACCTTCTCTGTGCCTGTTCACATTGTTTCGCAGAATCGCTTTTGTGCAGAAAACAGTAACACTTGTTCAGAACGAAAGAAAGCACAGAGCCCCAGATTCTATGTTGTCCTGGAGAGCTTGCAGAGCACTGGGGAAAGGCAGGCAGAGAATTCCCTGATAGCACCTTCTCTGTGCCTGTTCACATTGCTTCGCAGAATCGCTTTTGTGCAGAAAACAGTAACACTTGTTCAGAAGGAAAGAAAGCACAGAGCCCCAGATTCTATGTTGTCCTGGAGAGCTTGCAGAGCACTGGGGAAAGGTAGGCAGAGAATTCCCTGCTAGCACCTTCTCTGTGCCTGGGAAGCAGAAGTGTTCACATTGCTTCGCAGAATCGTTTTTGTGCAGAAAACAGTAACACTTGTTCAGAAGGAAAGAAAGCACAGAGCCCCAGATTCTATGTTGTCCTGGAGAGCTTGCAGAGCACTGGGGAAAGGTAGGCAGAGAATTCCCTGCTAGCACCTTCTCTGTGCCTGTTCATATTGCTTCGCAGAATCGCTTTTGTGCAGAAAACACTAACACTTGTTCAGAACGAAAGAAAGCACAGAGCCCCAGATTCTATGTTGTCCTGGAGAGCTTGCAGAGCACTGGGGAAAGGCAGGCAGAGAATTCCCTGCTAGCACCTTCTCTGTGCCTGTTCATATTGCTTCGCAGAATCGCTTTTGTGCAGAAAACACTAACACTTGTTCAGAACGAAAGAAAGCACAGAGCCCCAGATTCTATGTTGTCCTGGAGAGCTTGCAGAGCACTGGGGAAAGGCAGGCAGAGAATTCGTTGCTAGCACCTTCTCTGTGCCTGGGAAGCAGAAGTGTTCACATTGCTTCGCAAGAATCGCTTTTGTGCAGAAAACAGTAACAGTTGTTCAGAACGAAAGAAAGCACAGAGCCCCAGTTTTTATGTTGTCCTGGAGAGCTTGCAGAGCACTGGGGAAAGGCAGGCAGAGAATTCCCTGATAGCACCTTCTCTGTGCCTGTTCACATTGTTTCGCAGAATCGCTTTTGTGCAGGAAACAGTAACACTTGTTCAGAAGGAAAGAAAGCACAGAGCCCCAGATTTTATGTTGTCCTGGAGAGCTTGCAGAGCACTGGGGAAAGGCAGGCAGAGAATTCCCTGATAGCACCTTCTCTGTGCCTGTTCACATTGCTTCGCAGAATCGCTTTTGTGCAGAAAACAGTAACACTTGTTCAGAAGGAAAGAAAGCACAGAGCCCCAGATTCTATGTTGTCCTGGAGAGCGTGCAGAGCACTGGGGAAAGGCAGGCAGAGAATTCCCTGCTAGCACCTTCTCTGTGCCTGGGAAGCAGAAGTGTTCACATTGCTTCGCAAGAATCGCTTTTGTGCAGAAAACAGTAACACTTGTTCAGAAGGAAAGAAAGCACAGAGCCCCAGATTTGCTGTTGTCCTGGAGAGCTTGCAGAGCACTGGGGAAAGGCAGGCAGAGAATTCCCTGCTAGCACCTTCTCTGTGCCTGGGAAGCAAAAGTGTTCACATTGCTTCACAGAATCGCTTTTGTGCAGAAAACAGTAACACTTGTTCAGAAGGAAAGAAAGCACAGAGCCCCAGATTCTATGTTGTCCTGGAGAGCTTGCAGAGCACTGGGGAAAGGCAGTCAGAGAATTCCCTGCTAGCACCTTCTCTGTGCCTGGGAAGCAGAAGTGTTCACATTGCTTCGCAAGAATCACTTTTGTGCAGAAAACAGTAACACTTGTTCAGAAGGAAAGAAAGCACAGAGCCCCAGATTTTATGTTGTCCTGGAGAGCTTGCAGAGCACTGGGGAAAGGCAGGCAGAGAATTCCCTGCTAGCACCTTCTCTGTGCCTGTTCACATTGCTTCGCAGAATCGCTTTTGTGCAGAAAACAGTAACACTTGTTCAGAACGAAAGAAAGCACAGAGCCCCAGATTTGCTGTTATCCTGGAGAGCTTGCAGAGCACTGGGGAAAGGCAGGCAGAGAATTCCCTGATAGCACCTTCTCTGTGCCTGTTCACATTGCTTCGCAGAATCGCTTTTGTGCAGAAAACAGTAACACTTGTTCAGAACGAAAGAAAGCACAGAGCCCCAGATTCTATGTTGTCCTGGAGAGCTTGCAGAGCACTGGGGAAAGGCAGGCAGAGAATTCGTTGCTAGCACCTTCTCTGTGCCTGGGAAGCAGAAGTGTTCACATTGCTTCGCAAGAATCGCTTTTGTGCAGAAAACAGTAACAGTTGTTCAGAACGAAAGAAAGCACAGAGCCCCAGTATTTATGTTGTCCTGGAGAGCTTGCAGAGCACTGGGGAAAGGCAGGCAGAGAATTCCCTGATAGCACCTTCTCTGTGCCTGTTCACATTGTTTCGCAGAATCGCTTTTGTGCAGGAAACAGTAACACTTGTTCAGAACGAAAGAAAGCACAGAGCCCCAGATTTTATGTTGTCCTGGAGAGCTTGCAGAGCACTGGGGAAAGGCAGGCAGAGAATTCCCTGATAGCACCTTCTCTGTGCCTGTTCACATTGCTTCGCAGAATCGCTTTTGTGCAGAAAACAGTAACACTTGTTCAGAAGGAAAGAAAGCACAGAGCCCCAGATTCTATGTTGTCCTGGAGAGCGTGCAGAGCACTGGGGAAAGGCAGGCAGAGAATTCCCTGCTAGCACCTTCTCTGTGCCTGGGAAGCAGAAGTGTTCACATTGCTTCGCAAGAATCGCTTTTGTGCAGAAAACAGTAACACTTGTTCAGAAGGAAAGAAAGCACAGAGCCCCAGATTTGCTGTTGTCCTGGAGAGCTTGCAGAGCACTGGGGAAAGGCAGGCAGAGAATTCCCTGCTAGCACCTTCTCTGTGCCTGGGAAGCAAAAGTGTTCACATTGCTTCACAGAATCGCTTTTGTGCAGAAAACAGTAACACTTGTTCAGAAGGAAAGAAAGCACAGAGCCCCAGATTCTATGTTGTCCTGGAGAGCTTGCAGAGCACTGGGGAAAGGCAGGCAGAGAATTCCCTGCTAGCACCTTCTCTGTGCCTGGGAAGCAGAAGTGTTCACATTGCTTCGCAAGAATCACTTTTGTGCAGAAAACAGTAACACTTGTTCAGAACGAAAGAAAGCACAGAGCCCCAGATTTTATGTTGTCCTGGAGAGCTTGCAGAGCACTGGGGAAAGGCAGGCAGAGAATTCCCTGATAGCACCTTCTCTGTGCCTGTTCACATTGCTTCGCAGAATCGCTTTTGTGCAGAATACAGTAACACTTGTTCAGAAGGAAAGATAGCACAGCGCCCCAGATTCTATGTTGTCCTGGATAGCTTGCAGAGCACTGGGGAAAGGCAGGCAGAGAATTCCCTGCTAGCACCTTCTCTGTGCCTGGGAAGCAGAAGTGTTCACATTGCTTCGCAAGAATCGCTTTTGTGCAGAAAACAGTAACAGTTGTTCAGAACGAAAGAAAGCACAGAGCCCCAGATTCTATGTTGTCCTGGAGAGCTTGCAGAGCACTGGGGAAAGGCAGGCAGAGAATTCCCTGCTAGCACCTTCTCTGTGCCTGGGAAGCAGAAGTGTTCACATTGCTTCGCAGAATCGCTTTTGTGCAGAAAACTGTAACACTTGTTCAGAAGGAAAGAAAGCACAGAGCCCCAGATTTTATGTTGTCCTGGAGAGCTTGCAGAGCACTGGGGAAAGGCAGGCAGAGAATTCCCTGATAGCACCTTCTCTGTGCCTGTTCACATTGCTTCGCAGAATCGCTTTTGTGCAGAAAACAGTAACAGTTGTTCAGAACGAAAGAAAGCACAGAGTCCCAGATTCTATGTTGTCCTGGAGAGCTTGCAGAGCACTGGGGAAAGGTAGGCAGAGAATTCCCTGCTAGCACCTTCTCTGTGCCTGGGAAGCAGAAGTGTTCACATTGCTTCGCAGAATCGCTTTTGTGCAGAAAACAGTAACACTTGTTCAGAAGGAAAGAAAGCACAGAGCCCCAGATTTTATGTTGTCCTGGAGAGCTTGCAGAGCACTGGGGAAAGGCAGGCAGAGAATTCCCTGCTAGCACCTTCTCTGTGCCTGGGAAGCAGAAGTGTTCACATTGCTTCGCAGAATCGCTTTTGTGCAGAAAACAGTAACACTTGTTCAGAAGGAAAGAAAGCACAGCGCCCCAGATTCTATGTTGTCCTGGAGAGCTTGAAGAGCACTGGGGAAAGGCAGGCAGAGAATTCCCTGCTAGCACCTTCTCTGTGCCTGGGAAGCAGAAGTGTTCACATTGCTTCGCAAGAATCGCTTTTGTGCAGAAAACAGTAACAGTTGTTCAGAACGAAAGAAAGCACAGAGCCCCAGATTCTATGTTGTCCTGGAGAGCTTGCAGAGCACTGGGGAAAGGCAGGCAGAGAATTCCCTGCTAGCACCTTCTCTGTGCCTGGGAAGCAGAAGTGTTCACATTGCTTCGCAGAATCGCTTTTGTGCAGAAAACAGTAACACTTGTTCAGAAGGAAAGAAAGCACAGAGCCCCAGATTCTATGTTGTCCTGGAGAGCTTGCAGAGCACTGGGGAAAGGCAGGCAGAGAATTCCCTGATAGCACCTTCTCTGTGCCTGTTCACATTGCTTCGCAGAATCGCTTTTGTGCAGAAAACAGTAACACTTGTTCAGAAGGAAAGAAAGCACAGAGCCCCAGATTCTATGTTGTCCTGGAGAGCTTGCAGAGCACTGGGGAAAGGTAGGCAGAGAATTCCCTGCTAGCACCTTCTCTGTGCCTGGGAAGCAGAAGTGTTCACATTGCTTCGCAGAATCGTTTTTGTGCAGAAAACAGTAACACTTGTTCAGAAGGAAAGAAAGCACAGAGCCCCAGATTTTATGTTGTCCTGGAGAGCTTGCAGAGCACTGGGGAAAGGCAGGCAGAGAATTCCCTGCTAGCACCTTCTCTGTGCCTGGGAAGCAAAATGTTCACATTGCTTCACAGAATCGCTTTTGTGCAGAAAACAGTAACACTTGTTCAGAAGGAAAGAAAGCACAGAGCCCCAGATTTTATGTTGTCCTGGAGAGCT
Organism: Strix aluco; assembly: GCF_031877795.1. Classification (NCBI taxonomy): domain Eukaryota; kingdom Metazoa; phylum Chordata; class Aves; order Strigiformes; family Strigidae; genus Strix; species Strix aluco. The sequence goes on along the minus strand of NW_027436615.1, from coordinate 1,057,645 downwards.
TGCAGAGCACTGGGGAAAGGCAGGCAGAGAATTCCCTGCTAGCACCTTCTCTGTGCCTGGGAAGCAGAAGTGTTCACATTGCTTCGCAGAATCGCTTTTGTGCAGAAAACAGTAACACTTGTTCAGAATGAAAGAAAGCACAGAGCCCCATATTCTATGTTGTCCTGGAGAGCTTGCAGAGCACTGGGGAAAGGCAGGCAGAGAATTCCCTGCTAGCACCTTCTCTGTGCCTGGGAAGCAGAAGTGTTCACATTGCTTCGCAAGAATCGCTTTTGTGCAGAAAACAGTAACACTTGTTCAGAAGGAAAGAAAGCACAGAGCCCCAGATTTTATGTTGTCCTGGAGAGCTTGCAGAGCACTGGGGAAAGGCAGGCAGAGAATTCCCTGATAGCACCTTCTCTGTGCCTGTTCACATTGTTTCGCAGAATCGCTTTTGTGCAGAAAACAGTAACACTTGTTCAGAACGAAAGAAAGCACAGAGCCCCAGATTCTATGTTGTCCTGGAGAGCTTGCAGAGCACTGGGGAAAGGCAGGCAGAGAATTCCCTGATAGCACCTTCTCTGTGCCTGTTCACATTGCTTCGCAGAATCGCTTTTGTGCAGAAAACACTAACACTTGTTCAGAACGAAAGAAAGCACAGAGCCCCAGATTCTATGTTGTCCTGGAGAGCTTGCAGAGCACTGGGGAAAGGTAGGCAGAGAATTCCCTGCTAGCACCTTCTCTGTGCCTGGGAAGCAGAAGTGTTCACATTGCTTCGCAGAATCGCTTTTGTGCAGAAAACAGTAACACTTGTTCAGAAGGAAAGAAAGCACAGAGCCCCAGATTTGCTGTTGTCCTGGAGAGCTTGCAGAGCACTGGGGAAAGGCAGGCAGAGAATTCCCTGCTAGCACCTTCTCTGTGCCTGGGAAGCAGAAGTGTTCACATTGCTTCGCAGAATCGTTTTTGTGCAGAAAACAGTAACACTTGTTCAGAAGGAAAGAAAGCACAGAGCCCCAGATTTTATGTTGTCCTGGAGAGCTTGCAGAGCACTGGGGAAAGGCAGGCAGAGAATTCCCTGCTAGCACCTTCTCTGTGCCTGGGAAGCAGAAGTGTTCACATTGCTTCGCAAGAATCGCTTTTGTGCAGAAAACAGTAACACTTGTTCAGAAGGAAAGAAAGCACAGAGCCCCAGATTTTATGTTGTCCTGGAGAGCTTGCAGAGCACTGGGGAAAGGCAGGCAGAGAATTCCCTGATAGCACCTTCTCTGTGCCTGTTCACATTGCTTCGCAGAATCGCTTTTGTGCAGAAAACAGTAACACTTGTTCAGAACGAAAGAAAGCACAGAGCCCCAGATTCTATGTTGTCCTGGAGAGCTTGCAGAGCACTGGGGAAAGGCAGGCAGAGAATTCCCTGATAGCACCTTCTCTGTGCCTGTTCACATTGCTTCGCAGAATCGCTTTTGTGCAGAAAACAGTAACACTTGTTCAGAAGGAAAGAAAGCACAGAGCCCCAGATTCTATGTTGTCCTGGAGAGCTTGCAGAGCACTGGGGAAAGGTAGGCAGAGAATTCCCTGCTAGCACCTTCTCTGTGCCTGGGAAGCAGAAGTGTTCACATTGCTTCGCAGAATCGTTTTTGTGCAGAAAACAGTAACACTTGTTCAGAAGGAAAGAAAGCACAGAGCCCCAGATTTTATGTTGTCCTGGAGAGCTTGCAGATCACTGGGGAAAGGCAGGCAGAGAATTCCCTGCTAGCACCTTCTCTGTGCCTGGGAAGCAAAAGTGTTCACATTGCTTCACAGAATCGCTTTTGTGCAGAAAAAAGTAACACTTGTTCAGAAGGAAAGAAAGCACAGAGCCCCAGATTCTATGTTGTCCTGGAGAGCTTGCAGAGCACTGGGGAAAGGCAGGCAGAGAATTCCCTGCTAGCACCTTCTCTGTGCCTGGGAAGCAGAAGTGTTCACATTGCTTCGCAAGAATCGCTTTTGTGCAGAAAACAGTAACACTTGTTCAGAAGGAAAGAAAGCACAGAGCCCCATATTCTATGTTGTCCTGGAGAGCTTGCAGAGCACTGGGGAAAGGCAGGCAGAGAATTCCCTGCTAGCACCTTCTCTGTGCCTGGGAAGCAGAAGTGTTCACATTGCTTCGCAAGAATCGCTTTTGTGCAGAAAACAGTAACACTTGTTCAGAAGGAAAGAAAGCACAGAGCCCCAGATTTTATGTTGTCCTGGAGAGCTTGCAGAGCACTGGGGAAAGGCAGGCAGAGAATTCCCTGCTAGCACCTTCTCTGTGCCTGTTCACATTGTTTCGCAGAATCGCTTTTGTTCAGAAAACAGTAACACTTGTTCAGAACGAAAGAAAGCACAGAGCCCCAGATTCTATGTTGTCCTGGAGAGCTTGCAGAGCACTGGGGAAAGGCAGGCAGAGAATTCCCTGATAGCACCTTCTCTGTGCCTGTTCACATTGCTTCGCAGAATCGCTTTTGTGCAGAAAACAGTAACACTTGTTCAGAACGAAAGAAAGCACAGAGCCCCAGATTCTATGTTGTCCTGGAGAGCTTGCAGAGCACTGGGGAAAGGTAGGCAGAGAATTCCCTGCTAGCACCTTCTCTGTGCCTGGGAAGCAGAAGTGTTCACATTGCTTCGCAGAATCGCTTTTGTGCAGAAAACAGTAACACTTGTTCAGAAGGAAAGAAAGCACAGAGCCCCAGATTTGCTGTTGTCCTGGAGAGCTTGCAGAGCACTGGGGAAAGGCAGGCAGAGAATTCCCTGCTAGCACCTTCTCTGTGCCTGGGAAGCCGAAGTGTTCACATTGCTTCGCAGAATCGTTTTTGTGCAGAAAACAGTAACACTTGTTCAGAAGGAAAGAAAGCACAGAGCCCCAGATTTTATGTTGTCCTGGAGAGCTTGCAGAGCACTGGGGAAAGGCAGGCAGAGAATTCCCTGCTAGCACCTTTTCTGTGCCTGGGAAGCAAAAGTGTTCACATTGCTTCACAGAATCGCTTTTGTGCAGAAAACAGTAACACTTGTTCAGAAGGAAAGAAAGCACAGCGCCCCAGATTCTATGTTGTCCTGGAGAGCTTGCAGAGCACTGGGGAAAGGCAGGCAGAGAATTCCCTGCTAGCACCTTCTCTGTGCCTGGGAAGCAGAAGTGTTCACATTGCTTCGCAAGAATCGCTTTTGTGCAGAAAACAGTAACAGTTGTTCAGAACGAAAGAAAGCACAGAGTCCCAGATTCTATGTTGTCCTGGAGAGCTTGCAGAGCACTGGGGAAAGGCAGGCAGAGAATTCCCTGCTAGCACCTTCTCTGTGCCTGGGAAGCAGAAGTGTTCACATTGCTTCGCAAGAATCGCTTTTGTGCAGAAAACAGTAACACTTGTTCAGAAGGAAAGAAAGCACAGAGCCCCAGATTTTATGTTGTCCTGGAGAGCTTGCAGAGCACTGGGGAAAGGCAGGCAGAGAATTCCCTGCAAGCACCTTCTCTGTGCCTGTTCACATTGTTTCGCAGAATCGCTTTTGTGCAGAAAACAGTAACACTTGTTCAGAACGAAAGAAAGCACAGAGCCCCAGATTCTATGTTGTCCTGGAGAGCTTGCAGAGCACTGGGGAAAGGTAGGCAGAGAATTCCCTGCTAGCACCTTCTCTGTGCCTGGGAAGCAGAAGTGTTCACATTGCTTCGCAGAATCGCTTTTGTGCAGAAAACAGTAACACTTGTTCAGAAGGAAAGAAAGCACAGAGCCCCAGATTTGCTGTTGTCCTGGAGAGCTTGCAGAGCACTGGGGAAAGGCAGGCAGAGAATTCCCTGCTAGCACCTTCTCTGTGCCTGGGAAGCAGAAGTGTTCACATTGCTTCGCAGAATCGTTTTTGTGCAGAAAACAGTAACACTTGTTCAGAAGGAAAGAAAGCACAGAGCCCCAGATTCTATGTTGTCCTGGAGAGCTTGCAGAGCACTGGGGAAAGGTAGGCAGAGAATTCCCTGCTAGCACCTTCTCTGTGCCTGGGAAGCAGAAGTGTTCACATTGCTTCGCAGAATCGTTTTTGTGCAGAAAACAGTAACACTTGTTCAGAAGGAAAGAAAGCACAGAGCCCCAGATTTTATGTTGTCCTGGAGAGCTTGCAGATCACTGGGGAAAGGCAGGCAGAGAATTCCCTGCTAGCACCTTCTCTGTGCCTGGGAAGCAAAAGTGTTCACATTGCTTCACAGAATCGCTTTTGTGCAGAAAACAGTAACACTTGTTCAGAAGGAAAGAAAGCACAGAGCCCCAGATTCTATGTTGTCCTGGAGAGCTTGCAGAGCACTGGGGAAAGGCAGGCAGAGAATTCCCTGCTAGCACCTTCTCTGTGCCTGGGAAGCAGAAGTGTTCACATTGCTTCGCAAGAATCGCTTTTGTGCAGAAAACAGTAACACTTGTTCAGAATGAAAGAAAGCACAGAGCCCCATATTCTATGTTGTCCTGGAGAGCTTGCAGAGCACTGGGGAAAGGCAGGCAGAGAATTCCCTGCTAGCACCTTCTCTGTGCCTGGGAAGCAGAAGTGTTCACATTGCTTCGCAAGAATCGCTTTTGTGCAGAAAACAGTAACACTTGTTCAGAAGGAAAGAAAGCACAGAGCCCCAGATTTTATGTTGTCCTGGAGAGCTTGCAGAGCACTGGGGAAAGGCAGGCAGAGAATTCCCTGATAGCACCTTCTCTGTGCCTGTTCACATTGTTTCGCAGAATCGCTTTTGTTCAGAAAACAGTAACACTTGTTCAGAACGAAAGAAAGCACAGAGCCCCAGATTCTATGTTGTCCTGGAGAGCTTGCAGAGCACTGGGGAAAGGCAGGCAGAGAATTCCCTGATAGCACCTTCTCTGTGCCTGTTCACATTGCTTCGCAGAATCGCTTTTGTGCAGAAAACAGTAACACTTGTTCAGAACGAAAGAAAGCACAGAGCCCCAGATTCTATGTTGTCCTGGAGAGCTTGCAGAGCACTGGGGAAAGGTAGGCAGAGAATTCCCTGCTAGCACCTTCTCTGTGCCTGGGAAGCAGAAGTGTTCACATTGCTTCGCAGAATCGCTTTTGTGCAGAAAACAGTAACACTTGTTCAGAAGGAAAGAAAGCACAGAGCCCCAGATTTGCTGTTGTCCTGGAGAGCTTGCAGAGCACTGGGGAAAGGCAGGCAGAGAATTCCCTGCTAGCACCTTCTCTGTGCCTGGGAAGCAGAAGTGTTCACATTGCTTCACAGAATCGCTTTTGTGCAGAAAACAGTAACACTTGTTCAGAAGGAAAGAAAGCACAGCGCCAAGGATTCTATGTTGTCCTGGAGAGCTTGCAGAGCACTGGGGAAAGGCAGGCAGAGAATTCCCTGCTAGCACCTTCTCTGTGCCTGGGAAGCAGAAGTGTTCACATTGCTTCGCAAGAATCGCTTTTGTGCAGAAAACAGTAACAGTTGTTCAGAACGAAAGAAAGCACAGAGTCCCAGATTCTATGTTGTCCTGGAGAGCTTGCAGAGCACTGGGGAAAGGCAGGCAGAGAATTCCCTGCTAGCACCTTCTCTGTGCCTGGGAAGCAGAAGTGTTCACATTGCTTCGCAAGAATCGCTTTTGTGCAGAAAACAGTAACACTTGTTCAGAAGGAAAGAAAGCACAGAGCCCCAGATTTTATGTTGTCCTGGAGAGCTTGCAGAGCACTGGGGAAAGGCAGGCAGAGAATTCCCTGCAAGCACCTTCTCTGTGCCTGTTCACATTGTTTCGCAGAATCGCTTTTGTGCAGAAAACAGTAACACTTGTTCAGAACGAAAGAAAGCACAGAGCCCCAGATTCTATGTTGTCCTGGAGAGCTTGCAGAGCACTGGGGAAAGGCAGGCAGAGAATTCCCTGCTAGCACCTTCTCTGTGCCTGTTCACATTGCTTCGCAGAATCGCTTTTGTGCAGAAAACAGTAACACTTGTTCAGAACGAAAGAAAGCACAGAGCCCCAGATTCTATGTTGTCCTGGAGAGCTTGCAGAGCACTGGGGAAAGGTAGGCAGAGAATTCCCTGCTAGCACCTTCTCTGTGCCTGGGAAGCAGAAGTGTTCACATTGCTTCGCAGAATCGTTTTTGTGCAGAAAACAGTAACACTTGTTCAGAAGGAAAGAAAGCACAGAGCCCCAGATTTTATGTTGTCCTGGAGAGCTTGCAGAGCACTGGGGAAAGGCAGGCAGAGAATTCCCTGCTAGCACCTTCTCTGTGCCTGGGAAGCAGAAGTGTTCACATTGCTTCGCAGAATCGCTTTTGTGCAGAAAACAGTAACACTTGTTCAGAAGGAAAGAAAGCACAGCGCCCCAGATTCTATGTTGTCCTGGAGAGCTTGCAGAGCACTGGGGAAAGGCAGGCAGAGAATTCCCTGCTAGCACCTTCTCTGTGCCTGGGAAGCAGAAGTGTTCACATTGCTTCGCAAGAATCGCTTTTGTGCAGAAAACAGTAACACTTGTTCAGAAGGAAAGAAAGCACAGAGCCCCAGATTTTATGTTGTCCTGGAGAGCTTGCAGAGCACTGGGGAAAGGCAGGCAGAGAATTCCCTGATAGCACCTTCTCTGTGCCTGTTCACATTGCTTCGCAGAATCGCTTTTGTGCAGAAAACAGTAACACTTGTTCAGAACGAAAGAAAGCACAGAGCCCCAGATTCTATGTTGTCCTGGAGAGCTTGCAGAGCACTGGGGAAAGGTAGGCAGAGAATTCCCTGCTAGCACCTTCTCTGTGCCTGGGAAGCAGAAGTGTTCACATTGCTTCGCAGAATCGTTTTTGTGCAGAAAACAGTAACACTTGTTCAGAACGAAAGAAAGCACAGAGCCCCAGATTCTATGTTGTCCTGGAGAGCTTGCAGAGCACTGGGGAAAGGTAGGCAGAGAATTCCCTGCTAGCACCTTCTCTGTGCCTGGGAAGCAGAAGTGTTCACATTGCTTCGCAGAATCGTTTTTGTGCAGAAAACAGTAACACTTGTTCAGAAGGAAAGAAAGCACAGCGCCCCAGATTCTATGTTGTCCTGGAGAGCTTGCAGAGCACTGGGGAAAGGCAGGCAGAGAATTCCCTGCTAGCACCTTCTCTGTGCCTGGGAAGCAGAAGTGTTCACATTGCTTCGCAAGAATCGCTTTTGTGCAGAAAACAGTAACAGTTGTTCAGAACGAAAGAAAGCACAGAGTCCCAGATTCTATGTTGTCCTGGAGAGCTTGCAGAGCACTGGGGAAAGGCAGGCAGAGAATTCCCTGCTAGCACCTTCTCTGTGCCTGGGAAGCAGAAGTGTTCACATTGCTTCGCAAGAATCGCTTTTGTGCAGAAAACAGTAACACTTGTTCAGAAGGAAAGAAAGCACAGAGCCCCAGATTTTATGTTGTCCTGGAGAGCTTGCAGAGCACTGGGGAAAGGCAGGCAGAGAATTCCCTGCAAGCACCTTCTCTGTGCCTGTTCACATTGTTTCGCAGAATCGCTTTTGTGCAGAAAACAGTAACACTTGTTCAGAACGAAAGAAAGCACAGAGCCCCAGATTCTATGTTGTCCTGGAGAGCTTGCAGAGCACTGGGGAAAGGCAGGCAGAGAATTCCCTGATAGCACCTTCTCTGTGCCTGTTCACATTGCTTCGCAGAATCGCTTTTGTGCAGAAAACAGTAACACTTGTTCAGAACGAAAGAAAGCACAGAGCCCCAGATTCTATGTTGTCCTGGAGAGCTTGCAGAGCACTGGGGAAAGGTAGGCAGAGAATTCCCTGCTAGCACCTTCTCTGTGCCTGGGAAGCAGAAGTGTTCACATTGCTTCGCAGAATCGCTTTTGTGCAGAAAACAGTAACACTTGTTCAGAAGGAAAGAAAGCACAGAGCCCCAGATTCTATGTTGTCCTGGAGAGCTTGCAGAGCACTGGGGAAAGGCAGGCAGAGAATTCCCTGCTAGCACCTTCTCTGTGCCTGGGAAGCAGAAGTGTTCACATTGCTTCGCAGAATCGCTTTTGTGCAGAAAACAGTAACACTTGTTCAAAACGAAAGAAAGCACAGAGCCCCAGATTCTATGTTGTCCTGGAGAGCTTGCAGAGCACTGGGGAAAGGCAGGCAGAGAATTCCCTGATAGCACCTTCTCTGTGCCTGTTCACATTGCTTCGCAGAATCACTTTTGTGCAGAAAACAGTAACACTTGTTCAGAACGAAAGAAAGCACAGAGCCCCAGATTCTATGTTGTCCTGGAGAGCTTGCAGAGCACTGGGGAAAGGTAGGCAGAGAATTCCCTGCTAGCACCTTCTCTGTGCCTGGGAAGCAGAAGTGTTCACATTGCTTCGCAGAATCGCTTTTGTGCAGAAAACAGTAACACTTGTTCAGAAGGAAAGAAAGCACAGAGCCCCAGATTTTATGTTGTCCTGGAGAGCTTGCAGAGCACTGGGGAAAGGCAGGCAGAGAATTCCCTGCTAGCACCTTCTCTGTGCCTGGGAAGCAGAAGTGTTCACATTGCTTCGCAGAATCGCTTTTGTGCAGAAAACAGTAACACTTGTTCAGAAGGAAAGAAAGCACAGCGCCCCAGATTCTATGTTGTCCTGGAGAGCTTGCAGAGCACTGGGGAAAGGCAGGCAGAGAATTCCCTGCTAGCACCTTCTCTGTGCCTGGGAAGCAGAAGTGTTCACATTGCTTCGCAAGAATCGCTTTTGTGCAGAAAACAGTAACACTTGTTCAGAAGGAAAGAAAGCACAGAGCCCCAGATTTTATGTTGTCCTGGAGAGCTTGCAGAGCACTGGGGAAAGGCAGGCAGAGAATTCCCTGATAGCACCTTCTCTGTGCCTGTTCACATTGCTTCGCAGAATCGCTTTTGTGCAGAAAACAGTAACACTTGTTCAGAGCGAAAGAAAGCACAGAGCCCCAGATTCTATGTTGTCCTGGAGAGCTTGCAGAGCACTGGGGAAAGGTAGGCAGAGAATTCCCTGCTAGCACCTTCTCTGTGCCTGGGAAGCAGAAGTGTTCACATTGCTTCGCAGAATCGCTTTTGTGCAGAAAACAGTAACACTTGTTCAGAAGGAAAGAAAGCACAGAGCCCCAGATTCTATGTTGTCCTGGAGAGCTTGCAGAGCACTGGGGAAAGGCAGGCAGAGAATTCCCTGCTAGCACCTTCTCTGTGCCTGGGAAGCAGAAGTGTTCACATTGCTTCGCAGAATCGTTTTTGTGCAGAAAACAGTAACACTTGTTCAGAAGGAAAGAAAGCACAGAGCCCCAGATTTGCTGTTGTCCTGGAGAGCTTGCAGAGCACTGGGGAAAGGCAGGCAGAGAATTCCCTGATAGCACCATCTCTGTGCCTGTTCACATTGTTTCGCAGAATCGCTTATGTGCAGAAAACAGTAACACTTGTTCAGAAGGAAAGAAAGCACAGAGCCCCAGATTCTATGTTGTCCTGGAGAGCTTGCAGAGCACTGGGGAAAGGCAGGCAGAGAATTCCCTGATAGCACCTTCTCTGTGCCTGTTCACATTGCTTCGCAGAATCGCTTTTGTGCAGAAAACAGTAACACTTGTTCAGAAGGAAAGAAAGCACAGAGCCCCAGATTCTATGTTGTCCTGGAGAGCTTGCAGAGCACTGGGGAAAGGCAGGCAGAGAATTCCCTGATAGCACCTTCTCTGTGCCTGTTCACATTGCTTCGCAGAATCGCTTTTGTGCAGAAAACAGTAACACTTGTTCAGAAGGAAAGAAAGCACAGCGCCCCAGATTCTATGTTGTCCTGGAGAGCTTGCAGAGCACTGGGGAAAGGCAGGCAGAGAATTCCCTGCTAGCACCTTCTCTGTGCCTGGGAAGCAGAAGTGTTCACATTGCTTCGCAAGAATCGCTTTTGTGCAGAAAACAGTAACAGTTGTTCAGAACGAAAGAAAGCACAGAGTCCCAGATTCTGTGTTGTCCTGGAGAGCTTGCAGAGCACTGGGGAAAGGCAGGCAGAGAATTCCCTGCTAGCACCTTCTCTGTGCCTGGGAAGCAGAAGTGTTCACATTGCTTCGCAAGAATCGCTTTTGTGCAGAAAACAGTAACACTTGTTCAGAAGGAAAGAAAGCACAGAGCCCCAGATTTTATGTTGTCCTGGAGAGCTTGCAGAGCACTGGGGAAAGGCAGGCAGAGAATTCCCTGCAAGCACCTTCTCTGTGCCTGTTCACATTGTTTCGCAGAATCGCTTTTGTGCAGAAAACAGTAACACTTGTTCAGAACGAAAGAAAGCACAGAGCCCCAGATTCTATGTTGTCCTGGAGAGCTTGCAGAGCACTGGGGAAAGGCAGGCAGAGAATTCCCTGATAGCACCTTCTCTGTGCCTGTTCACATTGCTTCGCAGAATCGCTTTTGTGCAGAAAACAGTAACACTTGTTCAGAACGAAAGAAAGCACAGAGCCCCAGATTCTATGTTGTCCTGGAGAGCTTGCAGAGCACTGGGGAAAGGTAGGCAGAGAATTCCCTGCTAGCACCTTCTCTGTGCCTGGGAAGCAGAAGTGTTCACATTGCTTCGCAGAATCGCTTTTGTGCAGAAAACAGTAACACTTGTTCAGAAGGAAAGAAAGCACAGAGCCCCAGATTTTATGTTGTCCTGGAGAGCTTGCAGAGCACTGGGGAAAGGCAGGCAGAGAATTCCCTGCTAGCACCTTCTCTGTGCCTGGGAAGCAGAAGTGTTCACATTGCTTCGCAGAATCGCTTTTGTGCAGAAAACAGTAACACTTGTTCAGAAGGAAAGAAAGCACAGCGCCCCAGATTCTATGTTGTCCTGGAGAGCTTGCAGAGCACTGGGGAAAGGCAGGCAGAGAATTCCCTGCTAGCACCTTCTCTGTGCCTGGGAAGCAGAAGTGTTCACATTGCTTCGCAAGAATCGCTTTTGTGCAGAAAACAGTAACACTTGTTCAGAAGGAAAGAAAGCACAGAGCCCCAGATTTTATGTTGTCCTGGAGAGCTTGCAGAGCACTGGGGAAAGGCAGGCAGAGAATTCCCTGATAGCACCTTCTCTGTGCCTGTTCACATTGCTTCGCAGAATCGCTTTTGTGCAGAAAACAGTAACACTTGTTCAGAACGAAAGAAAGCACAGAGCCCCAGATTCTATGTTGTCCTGGAGAGCTTGCAGAGCACTGGGGAAAGGTAGGCAGAGAATTCCCTGCTAGCACCTTCTCTGTGCCTGGGAAGCAGAAGTGTTCACATTGCTTCGCAGAATCGTTTTTGTGCAGAAAACAGTAACACTTGTTCAGTAGGAAAGAAAGCACAGAGCCCCAGATTTGCTGTTGTCCTGGAGAGCTTGCAGAGCACTGGGGAAAGGCAGGCAGAGAATTCCCTGCTAGCACCTTCTCTGTGCCTGGGAAGCAGAAGTGTTCACATTGCTTCGCAGAATCGCTTTTGTGCAGAAAACAGTAACACTTGTTCAGAAGGAAAGAAAGCACAGAGCCCCAGATTCTATGTTGTCCTGGAGAGCTTGCAGAGCACTGGGGAAAGGCAGGCAGAGAATTCCCTGATAGCACCTTCTCTGTGCCTGGGAAGCAGAAGTGTTCACATTGCTTCGCAAGAATCGCTTTTGTGCAGAAAACAGTAACACTTGTTCAGAAGGAAAGAAAGCACAGAGCCCCAGATTTTATGTTGTCCTGGAGAGCTTGCAGAGCACTGGGGAAAGGCAGGCAGAGAATTCCCTGCTAACACCTTCTCTGTGCCTGTTCACATTGCTTCGCAGAATCGCTTTTGTGCAGAAAACAGTAACACTTGTTCAGAACGAAAGAAAGCACAGAGCCCCAGATTCTATGTTGTCCTGGAGAGCTTGCAGAGCACTGGGGAAAGGTAGGCAGAGAATTCCCTGCTAGCACCTTCTCTGTGCCTGGGAAGCAGAAGTGTTCACATTGCTTCGCAGAATCGTTTTTGTGCAGAAAACAGTAACACTTGTTCAGAAGGAAAGAAAGCACAGAGCCCCAGATTTTATGTTGTCCTGGAGAGCTTGCAGAGCACTGGGGAAAGGCAGGCAGAGAATTCCCTGCTAGCACCTTCTCTGTGCCTGGGAAGCAGAAGTGTTCACATTGCTTCGCAGAATCACTTTTGTGCAGAAAACAGTAACACTTGTTCAGAAGGAAAGAAAGCACAGAGCCCCAGATTCTATGTTGTCCTGGAGAGCTTGCAGAGCACTGGGGAAAGGCAGGCAGAGAATTCCCTGCTAGCACCTTCTCTGTGCCTGGGAAGCAGAAGTGTTCACATTGCTTCGCAAGAATCGCTTTTGTGCAGAAAACAGTAACACTTGTTCAGAAGGAAAGAAAGCACAGAGCCCCAGATTTTATGTTGTCCTGGAGAGCTTGCAGAGCACTGGGGAAAGGCAGGCAGAGAATTCCCTGCTAGCACCTTCTCTGTGCCTGGGAAGCAGAAGTGTTCACATTGCTTCGCAGAATCGCTTCTGTGCAGAAAACAGTAACACTTGTTCAGAAGGAAAGAAAGCACAGAGCCCCAGATTCTATGTTGTCCTGGAGAGCTTGCAGAGCACTGGGGAAAGGCAGGCAGAGAATTCCCTGCTAGCACCTTCTCTGTGCCTGTTCACATTGCTTCGCAGAATCGCTTTTGTGCAGAAAACAGTAACAGTTGTTCAGAACGAAAGAAAGCACAGAGCCCCAGATTTTATGTTGTCCTGGAGAGCTTGCAGAGCACTGGGGAAAGGCAGGCAGAGAATTCCCTGCTAGCACCTTCTCTGTGCCTGGGAAGCAGAAGTGTTCACATTGCTTCGCAAGAAACGCTTTTGTGCAGAAAACAGTAACACTTGTTCAGAAGGAAAGAAAGCACAGAGCACCAGATTTTATGTTGTCCTGGAGAGCTTGCAGAGCACTGGGGAAAGGCAGGCAGAGAATTCCTTGCTAGCACCTTCTCTGTGCCTGGGAAGCAGAAGTGTTCACATTGCTTCGCAGAATCGCTTTTGTGCAGAAAACAGTAACACTTGTTCAGAAGGAAAGAAAGCACAGAGCCCCAGATTCTATGTTGTCCTGGAGAGCTTGCAGAGCACTGGGGAAAGGCAGGCAGAGAATTCCCTGATAGCACCTTCTCTGTGCCTGTTCACATTGCTTCGCAGAATCGCTTTTGTGCAGAAAACAGTAACACTTGTTCAGAACGAAAGAAAGCACAGAGCCCCAGATTCTATGTTGTCCTGGAGAGCTTGCAGAGCACTGGGGAAAGGCAGGCAGAGAATTCCCTGCTAGCACCTTCTCTGTGCCTGGGAAGCAGAAGTGTTCACATTGCTTCGCAGAATCGTTTTTGTGCAGAAAACAGTAACACTTGTTCAGTAGGAAAGAAAGCACAGAGCCCCAGATTTGCTGTTGTCCTGGAGAGCTTGCAGAGCACTGGGGAAAGGCAGGCAGAGAATTCCCTGCTAGCACCTTCTCTGTGCCTGGGAAGCAGAAGTGTTCACATTTCTTCGCAGAATCGCTTTTGTGCAGAAAACAGTAACACTTGTTCAGAAGGAAAGAAAGCACAGAGCCCCAGATTTTATGTTGTCCTGGAGAGCTTGCAGAGCACTGGGGAAAGGCAGGCAGAGAATTCCCTGATAGCACCTTCTCTGTGCCTGGGAAGCAGAAGTGTTCACATTGCTTCGCAAGAATCGCTTTTGTGCAGAAAACAGTAACACTTGTTCAGAAGGAAAGAAAGCACAGAGCCCCAGATTTTATGTTGTCCTGGAGAGCTTGCAGAGCACTGGGGAAAGGCAGGCAGAGAATTCCCTGATAGCACCTTCTCTGTGCCTGTTCACATTGCTTCGCAGAATCGCTTTTGTGCAGAAAACAGTAACACTTGTTCAGAACGAAAGAAAGCACAGAGCCCCAGATTCTATGTTGTCCTGGAGAGCTTGCAGAGCACTGGGGAAAGGTAGGCAGAGAATTCCCTGCTAGCACCTTCTCTGTGCCTGGGAAGCAGAAGTGTTCACATTGCTTCGCAGAATCGTTTTTGTGCAGAAAACAGTAACACTTGTTCAGAAGGAAAGAAAGCACAGAGCCCCAGATTTTATGTTGTCCTGGAGAGCTTGCAGAGCACTGGGGAAAGGCAGGCAGAGAATTCCCTGCTAGCACCTTCTCTGTGCCTGGGAAGCAGAAGTGTTCACATTGCTTCGCAGAATCACTTTTGTGCAGAAAACAGTAACACTTGTTCAGAAGGAAAGAAAGCACAGAGCCCCAGATTCTATGTTGTCCTGGAGAGCTTGCAGAGCACTGGGGAAAGGCAGGCAGAGAATTCCCTGCTAGCACCTTCTCTGTGCCTGGGAAGCAGAAGTGTTCACATTGCTTCGCAAGAATCGCTTTTGTGCAGAAAACAGTAACACTTGTTCAGAAGGAAAGAAAGCACAGAGCCCCAGATTTTATGTTGTCCTGGAGAGCTTGCAGAGCACTGGGGAAAGGCAGGCAGAGAATTCCCTGCTAGCACCTTCTCTGTGCCTGGGAAGCAGAAGTGTTCACATTGCTTCGCAGAATCGCTTCTGTGCAGAAAACAGTAACACTTGTTCAGAAGGAAAGAAAGCACAGAGCCCCAGATTCTATGTTGTCCTGGAGAGCTTGCAGAGCACTGGGGAAAGGCAGGCAGAGAATTCCCTGCTAGCACCTTCTCTGTGCCTGTTCACATTGCTTCGCAGAATCGCTTTTGTGCAGAAAACAGTAACAGTTGTTCAGAACGAAAGAAAGCACAGAGCCCCAGATTTTATGTTGTCCTGGAGAGCTTGCAGAGCACTGGGGAAAGGCAGGCAGAGAATTCCCTGCTAGCACCTTCTCTGTGCCTGGGAAGCAGAAGTGTTCACATTGCTTCGCAAGAAACGCTTTTGTGCAGAAAACAGTAACACTTGTTCAGAAGGAAAGAAAGCACAGAGCACCAGATTTTATGTTGTCCTGGAGAGCTTGCAGAGCACTGGGGAAAGGCAGGCAGAGAATTCCTTGCTAGCACCTTCTCTGTGCCTGGGAAGCAGAAGTGTTCACATTGCTTCGCAGAATCGCTTTTGTGCAGAAAACAGTAACACTTGTTCAGAAGGAAAGAAAGCACAGAGCCCCAGATTCTATGTTGTCCTGGAGAGCTTGCAGAGCACTGGGGAAAGGCAGGCAGAGAATTCCCTGATAGCACCTTCTCTGTGCCTGTTCACATTGCTTCGCAGAATCGCTTTTGTGCAGAAAACAGTAACACTTGTTCAGAACGAAAGAAAGCACAGAGCCCCAGATTCTATGTTGTCCTGGAGAGCTTGCAGAGCACTGGGGAAAGGCAGGCAGAGAATTCCCTGCTAGCACCTTCTCTGTGCCTGGGAAGCAGAAGTGTTCACATTGCTTCGCAAGAATCGCTTTTGTGCAGAAAACAGTAACACTTGTTCAGAAGGAAAGAAAGCACAGAGCCCCAGATTTGCTGTTGTCCTGGAGAGCTTGCAGAGCACTGGGGAAAGGCAGGCAGAGAATTCCTTGCTAGCACCTTCTCTGTGCCTGGGAAGCAAAAGTGTTCACATTGCTTCACAGAATCGCTTTTGTGCAGAAAACAGTAACACTTGTTCAGAAGGAAAGAAAGCACAGAGCCCCAGATTCTATGTTGTCCTGGAGAGCTTGCAGAGCACTGGGGAAAGGCAGGCAGAGAATTCCCTGCTAGCACCTTCTCTGTGCCTGGGAAGCAGAAGTGTTCACATTGCTTCGCAAGAATCGCTTTTGTGCAGAAAACAGTAACACTTGTTCAGAAGGAAAGAAAGCACAGAGCCCCAGATTCTATGTTGTCCTGGAGAGCTTGCAGAGCACTGGGGAAAGGTAGGCAGAGAATTCCCTGCTAGCACCTTCTCTGTGCCTGGGAAGCAGAAGTGTTCACATTGCTTCGCAAGAATCGCTTTTGTGCAGAAAACAGTAACAGTTGTTCAGAACGAAAGAAAGCACAGAGCCCCAGTTTTTATGTTGTCCTTGAGAGCTTGCAGAGCACTGGGGAAAGGCAGGCAGAGAATTCCCTGCTAGCACCTTCTCTGTGCCTGGGAAGCAGAAGTGTTCACATTGCTTCGCAAGAATCGCTTTTGTGCAGAAAACAGTAACACTTGTTCAGAACGAAAGAAAGCACAGAGCCCCAGATTTGCTGTTGTCCCGGAGAGCTTGCAGAGCACTGGGGAAAGGCAGGCAGAGAATTCCCTGCTAGCACCTTCTCTGTGCCTGTTCACATTGCTTCGCAGAATCGCTTTTGTGCAGAAAACAGTAACAGTTGTTCAGAACGAAAGAAAGCACAGAGCCCCAGATTTTATGTTGTCCTGGAGAGCTTGCAGAGCACTGGGGAAAGGCAGGCAGAGAATTCCCTGCTAGCACCTTCTCTGTGCCTGGGAAGCAGAAGTGTTCACATTGCTTCGCAAGAAACGCTTTTGTGCAGAAAACAGTAACACTTGTTCAGAAGGAAAGAAAGCACAGAGCACCAGATTTTATGTTGTCCTGGAGAGCTTGCAGAGCACTGGGGAAAGGCAGGCAGAGAATTCCTTGCTAGCACCTTCTCTGTGCCTGGGAAGCAGAAGTGTTCACATTGCTTCGCAGAATCGCTTTTGTGCAGAAAACAGTAACACTTGTTCAGAAGGAAAGAAAGCACAGAGCCCCAGATTCTATGTTGTCCTGGAGAGCTTGCAGAGCACTGGGGAAAGGCAGGCAGAGAATTCCCTGATAGCACCTTCTCTGTGCCTGTTCACATTGCTTCGCAGAATCGCTTTTGTGCAGAAAACAGTAACACTTGTTCAGAACGAAAGAAAGCACAGAGCCCCAGATTCTATGTTGTCCTGGAGAGCTTGCAGAGCACTGGGGAAAGGCAGGCAGAGAATTCCCTGCTAGCACCTTCTCTGTGCCTGGGAAGCAGAAGTGTTCACATTGCTTCGCAAGAATCGCTTTTGTGCAGAAAACAGTAACACTTGTTCAGAAGGAAAGAAAGCACAGAGCCCCAGATTTGCTGTTGTCCTGGAGAGCTTGCAGAGCACTGGGGAAAGGCAGGCAGAGAATTCCTTGCTAGCACCTTCTCTGTGCCTGGGAAGCAAAAGTGTTCACATTGCTTCACAGAATCGCTTTTGTGCAGAAAACAGTAACACTTGTTCAGAAGGAAAGAAAGCACAGAGCCCCAGATTCTATGTTGTCCTGGAGAGCTTGCAGAGCACTGGGGAAAGGCAGGCAGAGAATTCCCTGCTAGCACCTTCTCTGTGCCTGGGAAGCAGAAGTGTTCACATTGCTTCGCAAGAATCGCTTTTGTGCAGAAAACAGTAACACTTGTTCAGAAGGAAAGAAAGCACAGAGCCCCAGATTCTATGTTGTCCTGGAGAGCTTGCAGAGCACTGGGGAAAGGTAGGCAGAGAATTCCCTGCTAGCACCTTCTCTGTGCCTGGGAAGCAGAAGTGTTCACATTGCTTCGCAAGAATCGCTTTTGTGCAGAAAACAGTAACAGTTGTTCAGAACGAAAGAAAGCACAGAGCCCCAGTTTTTATGTTGTCCTTGAGAGCTTGCAGAGCACTGGGGAAAGGCAGGCAGAGAATTCCCTGCTAGCACCTTCTCTGTGCCTGGGAAGCAGAAGTGTTCACATTGCTTCGCAGAATCGCTTTTGTGCAGAAAACAGTAACACTTGTTCAGAAGGAAAGAAAGCACAGAGCCCCAGATTTGCTGTTGTCCCGGAGAGCTTGCAGAGCACTGGGGAAAGGCAGGCAGAGAATTCCCTGCTAGCACCTTCTCTGTGCCTGTTCACATTGCTTCGCAGAATCGCTTTTGTGCAGAAAACAGTAACACTTGTTCAGAAGGAAAGAAAGCACAGAGCCCCAGATTCTATGTTGTCCTGGAGAGCTTGCAGAGCACTGGGGAAAGGTAGGCAGAGAATTCCCTGCTAGCACCTTCTCTGTGCCTGGGAAGCAGAAGTGTTCACATTGCTTCGCAGAATCGTTTTTGTGCAGAAAACAGTAACACTTGTTCAGAAGGAAAGAAAGCACAGAGCCCCAGATTTTATGTTGTCCTGGAGAGCTTGCAGAGCACTGGGGAAAGGCAGGCAGAGAATTCCCTGCTAGCACCTTCTCTGTGCCTGGGAAGCAGAAGTGTTCACATTGCTTCGCAGAATCGCTTTTGTGCAGAAAACAGTAACACTTGTTCAGAAGGAAAGAAAGCACAGAGCCCCAGATTCTATGTTGTCCTGGAGAGCTTGCAGAGCACTGGGGAAAGGCAGGCAGAGAATTCCCTGCTAGCACCTTCTCTGTGCCTGGGAAGCAGAAGTGTTCACATTGCTTCGCAGAATCGCTTTTGTGCAGAAAACAGTAACACTTGTTCAGAAGGAAAGAAAGCACAGAGCCCCAGATTCTATGTTGTCCTGGAGAGCTTGCAGAGCACTGGGGAAAGGCAGGCAGAGAATTCCCTGCTAGCACCTTCTCTGTGCCTGGGAAGCAGAAGTGTTCACATTGCTTCGCAGAATCGCTTTTGTGCAGAAAACAGTAACACTTGTTCAGAAGGAAAGAAAGCACAGCGCCCCAGATTCTATGTTGTCCTGGAGAGCTTGCAGAGCACTGGGGAAAGGCAGGCAGAGAATTCCCTGCTAGCACCTTCTCTGTGCCTGTTCACATTGCTTCGCAGAATCGCTTTTGTGCAGAAAACAGTAACACTTGTTCAGAAGGAAAGAAAGCACAGAGCCCCACATTTTATGTTGTCCTGGAGAGCTTGCAGAGCACTGGGGAAAGGCAGGCAGAGAATTCCCTGCTAGCACCTTCTCTGTGCCTGGGAAGCAGAAGTGTTCACATTGCTTCGCAAGAAACGCTTTTGTGCAGAAAACAGTAACACTTGTTCAGAAGGAAAGAAAGCACAGAGCCCCAGATTTTATGTTGTCCTGGAGAGCTTGCAGAGACCTGGGGAAAGGCAGGCAGAGAATTCCTTGCTAGCACCTTCTCTGTGCCTGGGAAGCAGAAGTGTTCACATTGCTTCGCAGAATCGCTTTTGTGCAGAAAACAGTAACACTTGTTCAGAAGGAAAGAAAGCACAGAGCCCCACATTTTATGTTGTCCTGGAGAGCTTGCAGAGCACTGGGGAAAGGCAGGCAGAGAATTCCCTGATAGCACCTTCTCTGTGCCTGTTCACATTGCTTCGCAGAATCGCTTTTGTGCAGAAAACAGTAACACTTGTTCAGAACGAAAGAAAGCACAGAGCCCCAGATTCTATGTTGTCCTGGAGAGCTTGCAGAGCACTGGGGAAAGGCAGGCAGAGAATTCCCTGCTAGCACCTTCTCTGTGCCTGGGAAGCAGAAGTGTTCACATTGCTTCGCAAGAATCGCTTTTGTGCAGAAAACAGTAACACTTGTTCAGAAGGAAAGAAAGCACAGAGCCCCAGATTTGCTGTTGTCCTGGAGAGCTTGCAGAGCACTGGGGAAAGGCAGGCAGAGAATTCCTTGCTAGCACCTTCTCTGTGCCTGGGAAGCAAAAGTGTTCACATTGCTTCACAGAATCGCTTTTGTGCAGAAAACAGTAACACTTGTTCAGAAGGAAAGAAAGCACAGAGCCCCAGATTCTATGTTGTCCTGGAGAGCTTGCAGAGCACTGGGGAAAGGCAGGCAGAGAATTCCCTGCTAGCACCTTCTCTGTGCCTGGGAAGCAGAAGTGTTCACATTGCTTCGCAAGAATCGCTTTTGTGCAGAAAACAGTAACACTTGTTCAGAAGGAAAGAAAGCACAGAGCCCCAGATTCTATGTTGTCCTGGAGAGCTTGCAGAGCACTGGGGAAAGGTAGGCAGAGAATTCCCTGCTAGCACCTTCTCTGTGCCTGGGAAGCAGAAGTGTTCACATTGCTTCGCAAGAATCGCTTTTGTGCAGAAAACAGTAACAGTTGTTCAGAACGAAAGAAAGCACAGAGCCCCAGTTTTTATGTTGTCCTTGAGAGCTTGCAGAGCACTGGGGAAAGGCAGGCAGAGAATTCCCTGCTAGCACCTTCTCTGTGCCTGGGAAGCAGAAGTGTTCACATTGCTTCGCAAGAATCGCTTTTGTGCAGAAAACAGTAACACTTGTTCAGAACGAAAGAAAGCACAGAGCCCCAGATTTGCTGTTGTCCCGGAGAGCTTGCAGAGCACTGGGGAAAGGCAGGCAGAGAATTCCCTGCTAGCACCTTCTCTGTGCCTGTTCACATTGCTTCGCAGAATCGCTTTTGTGCAGAAAACAGTAACACTTGTTCAGAAGGAAAGAAAGCACAGAGCCCCAGATTCTATGTTGTCCTGGAGAGCTTGCAGAGCACTGGGGAAAGGTAGGCAGAGAATTCCCTGCTAGCACCTTCTCTGTGCCTGGGAAGCAGAAGTGTTCACATTGCTTCGCAGAATCGTTTTTGTGCAGAAAACAGTAACACTTGTTCAGAAGGAAAGAAAGCACAGAGCCCCAGATTTTATGTTGTCCTGGAGAGCTTGCAGAGCACTGGGGAAAGGCAGGCAGAGAATTCCCTGCTAGCACCTTCTCTGTGCCTGGGAAGCAGAAGTGTTCACATTGCTTCGCAGAATCGCTTTTGTGCAGAAAACAGTAACACTTGTTCAGAAGGAAAGAAAGCACAGAGCCCCAGATTCTATGTTGTCCTGGAGAGCTTGCAGAGCACTGGGGAAAGGCAGGCAGAGAATTCCCTGCTAGCACCTTCTCTGTGCCTGGGAAGCAGAAGTGTTCACATTGCTTCGCAGAATCGCTTTTGTGCAGAAAACAGTAACACTTGTTCAGAAGGAAAGAAAGCACAGAGCCCCAGATTCTATGTTGTCCTGGAGAGCTTGCAGAGCACTGGGGAAAGGCAGGCAGAGAATTCCCTGCTAGCACCTTCTCTGTGCCTGGGAAGCAGAAGTGTTCACATTGCTTCGCAGAATCGCTTTTGTGCAGAGAACAGTAACACTTGTTCAGAAGGAAAGAAAGCACAGAGCCCCAGATTCTATGTTGTCCTGGAGAGCTTGCAGAGCACTGGGGAAAGGCAGGCAGAGAATTCCCTGATAGCACCTTCTCTGTGCCTGGGAAGCAGAAGTGTTCACATTGCTTCGCAAGAATCGCTTTTGTGCAGAAAACAGTAACACTTGTTCAGAAGGAAAGAAAGCACAGCGCCCCAGATTCTATGTTGTCCTGGAGAGCTTGCAGAGCACTGGGGAAAGGCAGGCAGAGAATTCCCTGCTAGCACCTTCTCTGTGCCTGTTCACATTGCTTCGCAGAATCGCTTTTGTGCAGAAAACAGTAACACTTGTTCAGAAGGAAAGAAAGCACAGAGCCCCACATTTTATGTTGTCCTGGAGAGCTTGCAGAGCACTGGGGAAAGGCAGGCAGAGAATTCCCTGCTAGCACCTTCTCTGTGCCTGGGAAGCAGAAGTGTTCACATTGCTTCGCAAGAAACGCTTTTGTGCAGAAAACAGTAACACTTGTTCAGAAGGAAAGAAAGCACAGAGCCCCAGATTTTATGTTGTCCTGGAGAGCTTGCAGAGACCTGGGGAAAGGCAGGCAGAGAATTCCTTGCTAGCACCTTCTCTGTGCCTGGGAAGCAGAAGTGTTCACATTGCTTCGCAGAATCGCTTTTGTGCAGAAAACAGTAACACTTGTTCAGAAGGAAAGAAAGCACAGAGCCCCAGATTCTATGTTGTCCTGGAGAGCTTGCAGAGCACTGGGGAAAGGCAGGCAGAGAATTCCCTGATAGCACCTTCTCTGTGCCTGTTCACATTGCTTCGCAGAATCGCTTTTGTGCAGAAAACAGTAACACTTGTTCAGAACGAAAGAAAGCACAGAGCCCCAGATTCTATGTTGTCCTGGAGAGCTTGCAGAGCACTGGGGAAAGGCAGGCAGAGAATTCCCTGCTAGCACCTTCTCTGTGCCTGGGAAGCAGAAGTGTTCACATTGCTTCGCAAGAATCGCTTTTGTGCAGAAAACAGTAACACTTGTTCAGAACGAAAGAAAGCACAGAGCCCCAGATTTGCTGTTGTCCTGGAGAGCTTGCAGAGCACTGGGGAAAGGCAGGCAGAGAATTCCTTGCTAGCACCTTCTCTGTGCCTGGGAAGCAAAAGTGTTCACATTGCTTCACAGAATCGCTTTTGTGCAGAAAACAGTAACACTTGTTCAGAAGGAAAGAAAGCACAGAGCCCCAGATTCTATGTTTTCCTGGAGAGCTTGCAGAGCACTGGGGAAAGGCAGGCAGAGAATTCCCTGCTAGCACCTTCTCTGTGCCTGGGAAGCAGAAGTGTTCACATTGCTTCGCAAGAATCGCTTTTGTGCAGAAAACAGTAACACTTGTTCAGAAGGAAAGAAAGCACAGAGCCCCAGATTTTATGTTGTCCTGGAGAGCTTGCAGAGCACTGGGGAAAGGCAGGCAGAGAATTCCCTGATAGCACCTTCTCTGTGCCTGTTCACATTGCTTCGCAGAATCGCTTTTGTGCAGAAAACAGTAACACTTGTTCAGAAGGAAAGAAAGCACAGAGCCCCAGATTCTATGTTGTCCTGGAGAGCTTGCAGAGCACTGGGGAAAGGCAGGCAGAGAATTCCCTGCTAGCACCTTCTCTGTGCCTGTTCACATTGCTTCGCAGAATCGCTTTTGTGCAGAAAACAGTAACACTTGTTCAGAAGGAAAGAAAGCACAGAGCCCCAGATTCTATCTTGTCCTGGAGAGCTTGCAGAGCACTGGGGAAAGGTAGGCAGAGAATTCCCTGCTAGCACCTTCTCTGTGCCTGGGAAGCAGAAGTGTTCACATTGCTTCGCAAGAATCGCTTTTGTGCAGAAAACAGTAACAGTTGTTCAGAACGAAAGAAAGCACAGAGCCCCAGTTTTTATGTTGTCCTTGAGAGCTTGCAGAGCACTGGGGAAAGGCAGGCAGAGATTTCCCTGATAGCACCTTCTCTGTGCCTGTTCACATTGTTTCGCAGAATCGCTTTTGTGCAGAAAACAGTAACACTTGTTCAGAACGAAAGAAAGCACAGAGCCCCAGATTCTATGTTGTCCTGGAGAGCTTGCAGAGCACTGGGGAAAGGCAGGCAGAGAATTCCCTGATAGCACCTTCTCTGTGCCTGTTCACATTGCTTCGCAGAATCGCTTTTGTGCAGAAAACAGTAACACTTGTTCAGAAGGAAAGAAAGCACAGAGCCCCAGATTCTATGTTGTCTTCGAGAGCTTGCAGAGCACTGGGGAAAGGCAGGCAGAGAATTCCCTGCTAGCACCTTCTCTGTGCCTGGGAAGCAGAAGTGTTCACATTGCTTCGCAGAATCGCTTTTGTGCAGAAAACAGTAACACTTGTTCAGAAGGAAAGAAAGCACAGAGCCCCAGATTCTATGTTGTCCTGGAGAGCTTGCAGAGCACTGGGGAAAGGCAGGCAGAGAATTCCCTGCTAGCACCTTCTCTGTGCCTGGGAAGCAGAAGTGTTCACATTGCTTCGCAAGAATCGCTTTTGTGCAGAAAACAGTAACACTTGTTCAGAAGGAAAGAAAGCACAGAGCCCCAGATTTGCTGTTGTCCTGGAGAGCTTGCAGAGCACTGGGGAAAGGCAGGCAGAGAATTCCCTGATAACACCTTCTCTGTGCCTTTTCACATTGCTTCGCAGAATCGCTTTTGTGCAGAAAACAGTAACACTTGTTCAGAAGGAAAGAAAGCACAGAGCCCCAGATTCTATGTTGTCCTGGAGAGCTTGCAGAGCACTGGGGAAAGGCAGGCAGAGAATTCCCTGCTAGCACCTTCTCTGTGCCTGTTCACATTGCTTCGCAGAATCGCTTTTGTGCAGAAAACAGTAACACTTGTTCAGAAGGAAAGAAAGCACAGAGCCCCAGATTCTATGTTGTCCTGGAGAGCTTGCAGAGCACTGGGGAAAGGCAGGCAGAGAATTCCCTGCTAGCACCTTCTCTGTGCCTGGGAAGCAGAAGTGTTCACATTGCTTCGCAAGAATCGCTTTTGTGCAGAAAACAGTAACACTTGTTCAGAAGGAAAGAAAGCACAGAGCCCCAGATTCTATGTTGTCCTGGAGAGCTTCCAGAGCACTGGGGAAAGGTAGGCAGAGAATTCCCTGCTAGCACCTTCTCTGTGCCTGGGAAGCAGAAGTGTTCACATTGCTTCGCAAGAATCGCTTTTGTGCAGAAAACAGTAACACTTGTTCAGAACGAAAGAAAGCACAGAGCCCCAGATTTGCTGTTGTCCTGGAGAGCTTGCAGAGCACTGGGGAAAGGCAGGCAGAGAATTCCTTGCTAGCACCTTCTCTGTGCCTGGGAAGCAAAAGTGTTCACATTGCTTCGCAAGAATCGCTTTTGTGCAGAAAACAGTAACACTTGTTCAGAACGAAAGAAAGCACAGAGCCCCAGATTTGCTGTTGTCCCGGAGAGCTTGCAGAGCACTGGGGAAAGGCAGGCAGAGAATTCCCTGCTAGCACCTTCTCTGTGCCTGTTCACATTGCTTCGCAGAATCGCTTTTGTGCAGAAAACAGTAACACTTGTTCAGAAGGAAAGAAAGCACAGAGCCCCAGATTCTATGTTGTCCTGGAGAGCTTGCAGAGCACTGGGGAAAGGTAGGCAGAGAATTCCCTGCTAGCACCTTCTCTGTGCCTGGGAAGCAGAAGTGTTCACATTGCTTCGCAGAATCGTTTTTGTGCAGAAAACAGTAACACTTGTTCAGAAGGAAAGAAAGCACAGAGCCCCAGATTTTATGTTGTCCTGGAGAGCTTGCAGAGCACTGGGGAAAGGCAGGCAGAGAATTCCCTGCTAGCACCTTCTCTGTGCCTGGGAAGCAGAAGTGTTCACATTGCTTCGCAGAATCGCTTTTGTGCAGAAAACAGTAACACTTGTTCAGAAGGAAAGAAAGCACAGAGCCCCAGATTCTATGTTGTCCTGGAGAGCTTGCAGAGCACTGGGGAAAGGCAGGCAGAGAATTCCCTGCTAGCACCTTCTCTGTGCCTGGGAAGCAGAAGTGTTCACATTGCTTCGCAAGAATCGCTTTTGTGCAGAAAACAGTAACACTTGTTCAGAAGGAAAGAAAGCACAGAGCCCCAGATTTTATGTTGTCCTGGAGAGCTTGCAGAGCACTGGGGAAAGGCAGGCAGAGAATTCCCTGCTAGCACCTTCTCTGTGCCTGTTCACATTGCTTCGCAGAATCGCTTTTGTGCAGAAAACAGTAACACTTGTTCAGAAGGAAAGAAAGCACAGAGCCCCACATTTTATGTTGTCCTGGAGAGCTTGCAGAGCACTGGGGAAAGGCAGGCAGAGAATTCCCTGCTAGCACCTTCTCTGTGCCTGGGAAGCAGAAGTGTTCACATTGCTTCGCAGAATCGTTTTTGTGCAGAAAACAGTAACACTTGTTCAGAACGAAAGAAAGCACAGAGCCCCAGATTCTATGTTGTCCTGGAGAGCTTGCAGAGACCTGGGGAAAGGCAGGCAGAGAATTCCTTGCTAGCACCTTCTCTGTGCCTGGGAAGCAGAAGTGTTCACATTGCTTCGCAGAATCGCTTTTGTGCAGAAAACAGTAACACTTGTTCAGAAGGAAAGAAAGCACAGAGCCCCAGATTCTATGTTGTCCTGGAGAGCTTGCAGAGCACTGGGGAAAGGCAGGCAGAGAATTCCCTGATAGCACCTTCTCTGTGCCTGTTCACATTGCTTCGCAGAATCGCTTTTGTGCAGAAAACAGTAACACTTGTTCAGAACGAAAGAAAGCACAGAGCCCCAGATTCTATGTTGTCCTGGAGAGCTTGCAGAGCACTGGGGAAAGGCAGGCAGAGAATTCCCTGCTAGCACCTTCTCTGTGCCTGGGAAGCAGAAGTGTTCACATTGCTTCGCAAGAATCGCTTTTGTGCAGAAAACAGTAACACTTGTTCAGAACGAAAGAAAGCACAGAGCCCCAGATTTGCTGTTGTCCTGGAGAGCTTGCAGAGCACTGGGGAAAGGCAGGCAGAGAATTCCTTGCTAGCACCTTCTCTGTGCCTGGGAAGCAAAAGTGTTCACATTGCTTCACAGAATCGCTTTTGTGCAGAAAACAGTAACACTTGTTCAGAAGGAAAGAAAGCACAGAGCCCCAGATTCTATGTTTTCCTGGAGAGCTTGCAGAGCACTGGGGAAAGGCAGGCAGAGAATTCCCTGCTAGCACCTTCTCTGTGCCTGGGAAGCAGAAGTGTTCACATTGCTTCGCAAGAATCGCTTTTGTGCAGAAAACAGTAACACTTGTTCAGAAGGAAAGAAAGCACAGAGCCCCAGATTTGCTGTTGTCCTGGAGAGCTTGCAGAGCACTGGGGAAAGGCAGGCAGAGAATTCCCTGATAGCACCTTCTCTGTGCCTGTTCACATTGCTTCGCAGAATCGCTTTTGTGCAGAAAACAGTAACACTTGTTCAGAAGGAAAGAAAGCACAGAGCCCCAGATTCTATGTTGTCCTGGAGAGCTTGCAGAGCACTGGGGAAAGGCAGGCAGAGAATTCCCTGCTAGCACCTTCTCTGTGCCTGTTCACATTGCTTCGCAGAATCGCTTTTGTGCAGAAAACAGTAACACTTGTTCAGAAGGAAAGAAAGCACAGAGCCCCAGATTCTATGTTGTCCTGGAGAGCTTGCAGAGCACTGGGGAAAGGTAGGCAGAGAATTCCCTGCTAGCACCTTCTCTGTGCCTGGGAAGCAGAAGTGTTCACATTGCTTCGCAAGAATCGCTTTTGTGCAGAAAACAGTAACAGTTGTTCAGAACGAAAGAAAGCACAGAGCCCCAGTTTTTATGTTGTCCTTGAGAGCTTGCAGAGCACTGGGGAAAGGCAGGCAGAGATTTCCCTGATAGCACCTTCTCTGTGCCTGTTCACATTGTTTCGCAGAATCGCTTTTGTGCAGAAAACAGTAACACTTGTTCAGAAGGAAAGAAAGCACAGAGCCCCAGATTTGCTGTTGTCCCGGAGAGCTTGCAGAGCACTGGGGAAAGGCAGGCAGAGAATTCCCTGATAGCACCTTCTCTGTGCCTGTTCACATTGCTTCGCAGAATCGCTTTTGTGCAGAAAACAGTAACACTTGTTCAGAAGGAAAGAAAGCACAGAGCCCCAGATTCTATGTTGTCTTCGAGAGCTTGCAGAGCACTGGGGAAAGGCAGGCAGAGAATTCCCTGCTAGCACCTTCTCTGTGCCTGGGAAGCAGAAGTGTTCACATTGCTTCGCAAGAATCGCTTTTGTGCAGAAAACAGTAACACTTGTTCAGAAGGAAAGAAAGCACAGAGCCCCAGATTCTATGTTGTCCTGGAGAGCTTGCAGAGCACTGGGGAAAGGCAGGCAGAGAATTCCCTGCTAGCACCTTCTCTGTGCCTGGGAAGCAGAAGTGTTCACATTGCTTCGCAAGAATCGCTTTTGTGCAGAAAACAGTAACACTTGTTCAGAAGGAAAGAAAGCACAGAGCCCCAGATTTGCTGTTGTCCTGGAGAGCTTGCAGAGCACTGGGGAAAGGCAGGCAGAGAATTCCCTGATAACACCTTCTCTGTGCCTTTTCACATTGCTTCGCAGAATCGCTTTTGTGCAGAAAACAGTAACACTTGTTCAGAAGGAAAGAAAGCACAGAGCCCCAGATTCTATGTTGTCCTGGAGAGCTTGCAGAGCACTGGGGAAAGGCAGGCAGAGAATTCCCTGCTAGCACCTTCTCTGTGCCTGTTCACATTGCTTCGCAAGAATCGCTTTTGTGCAGAAAACAGTAACACTTGTTCAGAAGGAAAGAAAGCACAGAGCCCCAGATTCTATGTTGTCCTGGAGAGCTTGCAGAGCACTGGGGAAAGGTAGGCAGAGAATTCCCTGCTAGCACCTTCTCTGTGCCTGGGAAGCAGAAGTGTTCACATTGCTTCGCAGAATCGTTTTTGTGCAGAAAACAGTAACACTTGTTCAGAAGGAAAGAAAGCACAGAGCCCCAGATTTTATGTTGTCCTGGAGAGCTTGCAGAGCACTGGGGAAAGGCAGGCAGAGAATTCCCTGCTAGCACCTTCTCTGTGCCTGGGAAGCAGAAGTGTTCACATTGCTTCGCAAGAATCGCTTTTGTGCAGAAAACAGTAACACTTGTTCAGAACGAAAGAAAGCACAGAGCCCCAGATTTGCTGTTGTCCTGGAGAGCTTGCAGAGCACTGGGGAAAGGCAGGCAGAGAATTCCTTGCTAGCACCTTCTCTGTGCCTGGGAAGCAAAAGTGTTCACATTGCTTCACAGAATCGCTTTTGTGCAGAAAACAGTAACACTTGTTCAGAAGGAAAGAAAGAACAGAGCCCCAGATTCTATGTTTTCCTGGAGAGCTTGCAGAGCACTGGGGAAAGGCAGGCAGAGAATTCCCTGCTAGCACCTTCTCTGTGCCTGGGAAGCAGAAGTGTTCACATTGCTTCGCAAGAATCGCTTTTGTGCAGAAAACAGTAACACTTGTTCAGAAGGAAAGAAAGCACAGAGCCCCAGATTTTATGTTGTCCTGGAGAGCTTGCAGAGCACTGGGGAAAGGCAGGCAGAGAATTCCCTGCTAGCACCTTCTCTGTGCCTGTTCACATTGCTTCGCAGAATCGCTTTTGTGCAGAAAACAGTAACAGTTGTTCAGAACGAAAGAAAGCACAGAGCCCCAGATTTTATGTTGTCCTGGAGAGCTTGCAGAGCACTGGGGAAAGGCAGGCAGAGAATTCCCTGATAGCACCTTCTCTGTGCCTGTTCACATTGTTTCGCAGAATCGCTTTTGTGCAGAAAACACTAACACTTGTTCAGAAGGAAAGAAAGCACAGAGCCCCAGATTCTATGTTGTCCTGGAGAGCTTGCAGAGCACTGGGGAAAGGCAGGCAGAGAATTCCCTGCTAGCACCTTCTCTGTGCCTGGGAAGCAGAAGTGTTCACATTGCTTCGCAAGAATCGCTTTTGTGCAGAAAACAGTAACACTTGTTCAGAACGAAAGAAAGCACAGAGCCCCAGATTTGCTGTTGTCCTGGAGAGCTTGCAGAGCACTGGGGAAAGGCAGGCAGAGAATTCCTTGCTAGCACCTTCTCTGTGCCTGGGAAGCAGAAGTGTTCACATTGCTTCGCAAGAATCGCTTTTGTGCAGAAAACATTAACAGTTGTTCAGAACGAAAGAAAGCACAGAGCCCCAGATTCTATGTTGTCCTGGAGAGCTTGCAGAGCACTGGGGAAAGGCAGGCAGAGAATTCCCTGCTAGCACCTTCTCTGTGCCTGGGAAGCAGAAGTGTTCACATTGCTTCGCAAGAATCGCTTTTGTGCAGAAAACAGTAACACTTGTTCAGAAGGAAAGAAAGCACAGAGCCCCAGATTTTATGTTGTCCTGGAGAGCTTGCAGAGCACTGGGGAAAGGCAGGCAGAGAATTCCCTGCTAGCACCTTCTCTGTGCCTGGGAAGCAGAAGTGTTCACATTGCTTCGCAAGAATCGCTTTTGTGCAGAAAACAGTAACACTTGTTCAGAAGGAAAGAAAGCACAGAGCCCCAGATTCTATGTTGTCCTGGAGAGCTTGCAGAGCACTGGGGAAAGGCAGGCAGAGAATTCCCTGCTAGCACCTTCTCTGTGCCTGGGAAGCAGAAGTGTTCACATTGCTTCACAGAATCGCTTTTGTGCAGAAAACAGTAACACTTGTTCAGAAGGAAAGAAAGCACAGCGCCCCAGATTCTATGTTGTCCTGGAGAGCTTGCAGAGCACTGGGGAAAGGCAGGCAGAGAATTCCCTGCTAGCACCTTCTCTGTGCCTGGGAAGCAGAAGTGTTCACATTGCTTCGCAAGAATCGCTTTTGTGCAGAAAACAGTAACACTTGTTCAGAACGAAAGAAAGCACAGAGCCCCAGATTCTATGTTGTCCTGGAGAGCGTGCAGAGCACTGGGGAAAGGCAGGCAGAGAATTCCTTGCTAGCACCTTCTCTGTGCCTGGGAAGCAGAAGTGTTCACATTGCTTCGCAAGAATCGCTTTTGTGCAGAAAACAGTAACACTTGTTCAGAAGGAAAGAAAGCACAGAGCCCCAGATTCTATGTTGTCCTGGAGAGCTTGCAGAGCACTGGGGAAAGGCAGGCAGAGAATTCCCTGCTAGCACCTTCTCTGTGCCTGGGAAGCAGAAGTGTTCACATTGCTTCGCAAGAATCGCTTTTGTGCAGAAAACAGTAACACTTGTTCAGAAGGAAAGAAAGCACAGAGCCCCAGATTTGCTGTTGACCTGGAGAGCTTGCAGAGCACTGGGGAAAGGCAGGCAGAGAATTCCCTGCTAGCACCTTCTCTGTGCCTGTTCACATTGCTTCGCAGAATCGCTTTTGTGCAGAAAACAGTAACACTTGTTCAGAACGAAAGAAAGCACAGAGCCCCAGATTCTATGTTGTCCTGGAGAGCTTGCAGAGCACTGGGGAAAGGTAGGCAGAAAATTCCCTGCTAGCACCTTCTCTGTGCCTGGGAAGCAGAAGTGTTCACATTGCTTCGCAGAATCGCTTTTGTGCAGAAAACAGTAACACTTGTTCAGAAGGAAAGAAAGCACAGAGCCCCAGATTTTATGTTGTCCTGGAGAGCTTGCAGAGCACTGGGGAAAGGCAGGCAGAGAATTCCCTGATAGCACCTTCTCTGTGCCTGTTCACATTGCTTCGCAGAATCGCTTTTGTGCAGAAAACAGTAACACTTGTTCAGAAGGAAAGAAAGCACAGAGCCCCAGATTCTATGTTGTCCTGGAGAGCTTGCAGAGCACTGGGGAAAGGCAGGCAGAGAATTCCCTGCTAGCACCTTCTCTGTGCCTGGGAAGCAGAAGTGTTCACATTGCTTCGCAAGAATCGCTTTTGTGCAGAAAACAGTAACACTTGTTCAGAACGAAAGAAAGCACAGAGCCCCAGATTTGCTGTTGTCCTGGAGAGCTTGCAGAGCACTGGGGAAAGGCAGGCAGAGAATTCCTTGCTAGCACCTTCTCTGTGCCTGGGAAGCAGAAGTGTTCACATTGCTTCGCAAGAATCGCTTTTGTGCAGAAAACATTAACAGTTGTTCAGAACGAAAGAAAGCACAGAGCCCCAGATTCTATGTTGTCCTGGAGAGCTTGCAGAGCACTGGGGAAAGGCAGGCAGAGAATTCCCTGCTAGCACCTTCTCTGTGCCTGGGAAGCAGAAGTGTTCACATTGCTTCGCAAGAATCGCTTTTGTGCAGAAAACAGTAACACTTGTTCAGAAGGAAAGAAAGCACAGAGCCCCAGATTTTATGTTGTCCTGGAGAGCTTGCAGAGCACTGGGGAAAGGCAGGCAGAGAATTCCCTGCTAGCACCTTCTCTGTGCCTGGGAAGCAGAAGTGTTCACATTGCTTCGCAAGAATCGCTTTTGTGCAGAAAACAGTAACACTTGTTCAGAAGGAAAGAAAGCACAGAGCCCCAGATTCTATGTTGTCCTGGAGAGCTTGCAGAGCACTGGGGAAAGGCAGGCAGAGAATTCCCTGCTAGCACCTTCTCTGTGCCTGGGAAGCAGAAGTGTTCACATTGCTTCACAGAATCGCTTTTGTGCAGAAAACAGTAACACTTGTTCAGAAGGAAAGAAAGCACAGCGCCCCAGATTCTATGTTGTCCTGGAGAGCTTGCAGAGCACTGGGGAAAGGCAGGCAGAGAATTCCCTGCTAGCACCTTCTCTGTGCCTGGGAAGCAGAAGTGTTCACATTGCTTCGCAAGAATCGCTTTTGTGCAGAAAACAGTAACACTTGTTCAGAACGAAAGAAAGCACAGAGCCCCAGATTTGCTGTTGTCCTGGAGAGCTTGCAGAGCACTGGGGAAAGGCAGGCAGAGAATTCCTTGCTAGCACCTTCTCTGTGCCTGGGAAGCAGAAGTGTTCACATTGCTTCGCAAGAATCGCTTTTGTGCAGAAAACAGTAACACTTGTTCAGAAGGAAAGAAAGCACAGAGCCCCAGATTCTATGTTGTCCTGGAGAGCTTGCAGAGCACTGGGGAAAGGCAGGCAGAGAATTCCCTGCTAGCACCTTCTCTGTGCCTGGGAAGCAGAAGTGTTCACATTGCTTCGCAAGAATCGCTTTTGTGCAGAAAACAGTAACACTTGTTCAGAAGGAAAGAAAGCACAGAGCCCCAGATTTGCTGTTGACCTGGAGAGCTTGCAGAGCACTGGGGAAAGGCAGGCAGAGAATTCCCTGCTAGCACCTTCTCTGTGCCTGTTCACATTGCTTCGCAGAATCGCTTTTGTGCAGAAAACAGTAACACTTGTTCAGAACGAAAGAAAGCACAGAGCCCCAGATTCTATGTTGTCCTGGAGAGCTTGCAGAGCACTGGGGAAAGGTAGGCAGAAAATTCCCTGCTAGCACCTTCTCTGTGCCTGGGAAGCAGAAGTGTTCACATTGCTTCGCAGAATCGCTTTTGTGCAGAAAACAGTAACACTTGTTCAGAAGGAAAGAAAGCACAGAGCCCCAGATTTTATGTTGTCCTGGAGAGCTTGCAGAGCACTGGGGAAAGGCAGGCAGAGAATTCCCTGATAGCACCTTCTCTGTGCCTGTTCACATTGCTTCGCAGAATCGCTTTTGTGCAGAAAACAGTAACACTTGTTCAGAAGGAAAGAAAGCACAGAGCCCCAGATTCTATGTTGTCCTGGAGAGCTTGCAGAGCACTGGGGAAAGGCAGGCAGAGAATTCCCTGCTAGCACCTTCTCTGTGCCTGTTCACATTGCTTCGCAGAATCGCTTTTGTGCAGAAAACAGTAACACTTGTTCAGAAGGAAAGAAAGCACAGAGCCCCAGATTCTATGTTGTCCTGGAGAGCTTGCAGAGCACTGGGGAAAGGTAGGCAGAGAATTCCCTGCTAGCACCTTCTCTGTGCCTGGGAAGCAGAAGTGTTCACATTGCTTCGCAAGAATCGCTTTTGTGCAGAAAACAGTAACAGTTGTTCAGAACGAAAGAAAGCACAGAGCCCCAGATTTTATGTTGTCCTGGAGAGCTTGCAGAGCACTGGGGAAAGGCAGGCAGAGAATTCCCTGATAGCACCTTCTCTGTGCCTGTTCACATTGTTTCGCAGAATCGCTTTTGTGCAGAAAACAGTAACACTTGTTCAGAACGAAAGAAAGCACAGAGCCCCAGATTCTATGTTGTCCTGGAGAGCTTGCAGAGCACTGGGGAAAGGCAGGCAGAGAATTCCCTGATAGCACCTTCTCTGTGCCTGTTCACATTGCTTCGCAGAATCGCTTTTGTGCAGAAAACAGTAACACTTGTTCAGAAGGAAAGAAAGCACAGAGCCCCAGATTTTATGTTGTCCTGGAGAGCTTGCAGAGCACTGGGGAAAGGCAGGCAGAGAATTCCCTGATAACACCTTCTCTGTGCCTTTTCACATTGCTTCGCAAGAATCGCTTTTGTGCAGAAAACAGTAACACTTGTTCAGAAGGAAAGAAAGCACAGAGCCCCAGATTTGCTGTTGTCCCGGAGAGCTTGCAGAGCACTGGGGAAAGGCAGGCAGAGAATTCCCTGCTAGCACCTTCTCTGTGCCTGTTCACATTGCTTCGCAGAATTGCTTTTGTGCAGAAAACAGTAACACTTGTTCAGAAGGAAAGAAAGCACAGAGCCCCAGATTCTATGTTGTCCTGGAGAGCTTGCAGAGCACTGGGGAAAGGTAGGCAGAGAATTCCCTGCTAGCACCTTCTCTGTGCCTGGGAAGCAGAAGTGTTCACATTGCTTCGCAGAATCGTTTTTGTGCAGAAAACAGTAACACTTGTTCAGAAGGAAAGAAAGCACAGAGCCCCAGATTCTATGTTGTCCTGGAGAGCTTGCAGAGCACTGGGGAAAGGCAGGCAGAGAATTCCCTGCTAGCACCTTCTCTGTGCCTGGGAAGCAGAAGTGTTCACATTGCTTCGCAAGAATCGCTTTTGTGCAGAAAACAGTAACACTTGTTCAGAAGGAAAGAAAGCACAGAGCCCCAGATTTGCTGTTGACCTGGAGAGCTTGCAGAGCACTGGGGAAAGGCAGGCAGAGAATTCCCTGCTAGCACCTTCTCTGTGCCTGTTCACATTGCTTCGCAGAATCGCTTTTGTGCAGAAAACAGTAACACTTGTTCAGAACGAAAGAAAGCACAGAGCCCCAGATTCTATGTTGTCCTGGAGAGCTTGCAGAGCACTGGGGAAAGGTAGGCAGAAAATTCCCTGCTAGCACCTTCTCTGTGCCTGGGAAGCAGAAGTGTTCACATTGCTTCGCAGAATCGCTTTTGTGCAGAAAACAGTAACACTTGTTCAGAAGGAAAGAAAGCACAGAGCCCCAGATTTTATGTTGTCCTGGAGAGCTTGCAGAGCACTGGGGAAAGGCAGGCAGAGAATTCCCTGATAGCACCTTCTCTGTGCCTGTTCACATTGCTTCGCAGAATCGCTTTTGTGCAGAAAACAGTAACACTTGTTCAGAAGGAAAGAAAGCACAGAGCCCCAGATTCTATGTTGTCCTGGAGAGCTTGCAGAGCACTGGGGAAAGGCAGGCAGAGAATTCCCTGCTAGCACCTTCTCTGTGCCTGTTCACATTGCTTCGCAGAATCGCTTTTGTGCAGAAAACAGTAACACTTGTTCAGAAGGAAAGAAAGCACAGAGCCCCAGATTCTATGTTGTCCTGGAGAGCTTGCAGAGCACTGGGGAAAGGTAGGCAGAGAATTCCCTGCTAGCACCTTCTCTGTGCCTGGGAAGCAGAAGTGTTCACATTGCTTCGCAAGAATCGCTTTTGTGCAGAAAACAGTAACAGTTGTTCAGAACGAAAGAAAGCACAGAGCCCCAGATTTTATGTTGTCCTGGAGAGCTTGCAGAGCACTGGGGAAAGGCAGGCAGAGAATTCCCTGATAGCACCTTCTCTGTGCCTGTTCACATTGTTTCGCAGAATCGCTTTTGTGCAGAAAACAGTAACACTTGTTCAGAACGAAAGAAAGCACAGAGCCCCAGATTCTATGTTGTCCTGGAGAGCTTGCAGAGCACTGGGGAAAGGCAGGCAGAGAATTCCCTGATAGCACCTTCTCTGTGCCTGTTCACATTGCTTCGCAGAATCGCTTTTGTGCAGAAAACAGTAACACTTGTTCAGAAGGAAAGAAAGCACAGAGCCCCAGATTTTATGTTGTCCTGGAGAGCTTGCAGAGCACTGGGGAAAGGCAGGCAGAGAATTCCCTGATAACACCTTCTCTGTGCCTTTTCACATTGCTTCGCAAGAATCGCTTTTGTGCAGAAAACAGTAACACTTGTTCAGAAGGAAAGAAAGCACAGAGCCCCAGATTTGCTGTTGTCCCGGAGAGCTTGCAGAGCACTGGGGAAAGGCAGGCAGAGAATTCCCTGCTAGCACCTTCTCTGTGCCTGTTCACATTGCTTCGCAGAATTGCTTTTGTGCAGAAAACAGTAACACTTGTTCAGAAGGAAAGAAAGCACAGAGCCCCAGATTCTATGTTGTCCTGGAGAGCTTGCAGAGCACTGGGGAAAGGTAGGCAGAGAATTCCCTGCTAGCACCTTCTCTGTGCCTGGGAAGCAGAAGTGTTCACATTGCTTCGCAGAATCGTTTTTGTGCAGAAAACAGTAACACTTGTTCAGAAGGAAAGAAAGCACAGAGCCCCAGATTTTATGTTGTCCTGGAGAGCTTGCAGAGCACTGGGGAAAGGCAGGCAGAGAATTCCCTGCTAGCACCTTCTCTGTGCCTGGGAAGCAGAAGTGTTCACATTGCTTCACAGAATCGCTTTTGTGCAGAAAACAGTAACACTTGTTCAGAAGGAAAGAAAGCACAGAGCCCCAGATTCTATGTTGTCCTGGAGAGCTTGCAGAGCACTGGGGAAAGGTAGGCAGAGAATTCCCTGCTAGCACCTTCTCTGTGCCTGGGAAGCAGAAGTGTTCACATTGCTTCGCAAGAATCGCTTTTGAGCAGAAAACAGTAACAGTTGTTCAGAACGAAAGAAAGCACAGAGCCCCAGTTTTTATGTTGTCCTTGAGAGCTTGCAGAGCACTGGGGAAAGGCAGGCAGAGATTTCCCTGATAGCACCTTCTCTGTGCCTGTTCACATTGTTTCGCAGAATCGCTTTTGTGCAGAAAACATTAACACTTGTTCAGAACGAAAGAAAGCACAGAGCCCCAGATTCTATGTTGTCCTGGAGAGCTTGCAGAGCACTGGGGAAAGGCAGGCAGAGAATTCCTTGCTAGCACCTTCTCTGTGCCTGGGAAGCAGAAGTGTTCACATTGCTTCGCAGAATCGCTTTTGTGCAGAAAACAGTAACACTTGTTCAGAAGGAAAGAAAGCACAGAGCCCCAGATTTTATGTTGTCCTGGAGAGCTTGCAGAGCACTGGGGAAAGGCAGGCAGAGAATTCCCTGCTAGCACCTTCTCTGTGCCTGGGAAGCAGAAGTGTTCACATTGCTTCGCAAGAATCGCTTTTGTGCAGAAAACAGTAACAGTTGTTCAGAACGAAAGAAAGCACAGAGCCCCAGATTCTATATTGTCCTGGAGAGCTTGCAGAGCACTGGGGAAAGGCAGGCAGAGAATTCCCTGATAGCACCTTCTCTGTGCCTGGGAAGCAGAAGTGTTCACATTGCTTCGCAGAATCGCTTTTGTGCAGAAAACAGTAACACTTGTTCAGAAGGAAAGAAAGCACAGAGCCCCAGATTCTATGTTGTCCTGGAGAGCTTGCAGAGCACTGGGGAAAGGCAGGCAGAGAATTCCCTGATAGCACCTTCTCTGTGCCCGTTCACATTGCTTCGCAGAATCGCTTTTGTGCAGAAAACAGTAACACTTGTTCAGAACGAAAGAAAGCACAGAGCCCCAGATTCTATGTTGTCCTGGAGAGCTTGCAGAGCACTGGGGAAAGGCAGGCAGAGAATTCCCTGATAGCACCTTCTCTGTGCCTGGGAAGCAGAAGTGTTCACATTGCTTCGCAGAATCGCTTTTGTGCAGAAAACAGTAACACTTGTTCAGAAGGAAAGAAAGCACAGAGCCCCAGATTTGCTGTTGTCCTGGAGAGCTTGCAGAGCACTGGGGAAAGGCAGGCAGAGAATTCCCTGCTAGCACCTTCTCTGTGCCTGGGAAGCAGAAGTGTTCACATTGCTTCGCAGAATCGTTTTTGTGCAGAAAACAGTAACACTTGTTCAGAAGGAAAGAAAGCACAGAGCCCCAGATTTTATGTTGTCCTGGAGAGCTTGCAGAGCACTGGGGAAAGGCAGGCAGAGAATTCCCTGCTAGCACCTTTTCTGTGCCTGGGAAGCAAAAGTGTTCGCATTGCTTCACAGAATCGCTTTTCTGCAGAAAACAGTAACACTTGTTCAGAAGGAAAGAAAGCACAGCGCCCCAGATTCTATGTTGTCCTGGAGAGCTTGCAGAGCACTGGGGAAAGGCAGGCAGAGAATTCCCTGCTAGCACCTTCTCTGTGCCTGGGAAGCAGAAGTGTTCACATTGCTTCGCAAGAATCGCTTTTGTGCAGAAAACAGTAACAGTTGTTCAGAACGAAAGAAAGCACAGAGTCCCAGATTCTATGTTGTCCTGGAGAGCTTGCAGAGCACTGGGGAAAGGCAGGCAGAGAATTCCCTGCTAGCACCTTCTCTGTGCCTGGGAAGCAGAAGTGTTCACATTGCTTCGCAAGAATCGCTTTTGTGCAGAAAACAGTAACACTTGTTCAGAAGGAAAGAAAGCACAGAGCCCCAGATTTTATGTTGTCCTGGAGAGCTTGCAGAGCACTGGGGAAAGGCAGGCAGAGAATTCCCTGCAAGCACCTTCTCTGTGCCTGTTCACATTGTTTCGCAGAATCGCTTTTGTGCAGAAAACAGTAACACTTGTTCAGAACGAAAGAAAGCACAGAGCCCCAGATTCTATGTTGTCCTGGAGAGCTTGCAGAGCACTGGGGAAAGGCAGGCAGAGAATTCCCTGATAGCACCTTCTCTGTGCCTGTTCACATTGCTTCGCAGAATCGCTTTTGTGCAGAAAACAGTAACACTTGTTCAGAACGAAAGAAAGCACAGAGCCCCAGATTCTATGTTGTCCTGGAGAGCTTGCAGAGCACTGGGGAAAGGTAGGCAGAGAATTCCCTGCTAGCACCTTCTCTGTGCCTGGAAAGCAGAAGTGTTCACATTGCTTCGCAGAATCGCTTTTGTGCAGAAAACAGTAACACTTGTTCAGAAGGAAAGAAAGCACAGAGCCCCAGATTTTATGTTGTCCTGGAGAGCTTGCAGAGCACTGGGGAAAGGCAGGCAGAGAATTCCCTGCTAGCACCTTCTCTGTGCCTGGGAAGCAGAAGTGTTCACATTGCTTCGCAGAATCGTTTTTGTGCAGAAAACAGTAACACTTGTTCAGAAGGAAAGAAAGCACAGAGCCCCAGATTTGCTGTTGTCCTGGAGAGCTTGCAGAGCACTGGGGAAAGGCAGGCAGAGAATTCCCTGATAGCACCTTCTCTGTGCCTGTTCACATTGTTTCGCAGAATCGCTTTTGTGCAGAAAACAGTAACACTTGTTCAGAACGAAAGAAAGCACAGAGCCCCAGATTCTATGTTGTCCTGGAGAGCTTGCAGAGCACTGGGGAAAGGCAGGCAGAGAATTCCCTGATAGCACCTTCTCTGTGCCTGTTCACATTGCTTCGCAGAATCGCTTTTGTGCAGAAAACAGTAACACTTGTTCAGAAGGAAAGAAAGCACAGAGCCCCAGATTCTATGTTGTCCTGGAGAGCTTGCAGAGCACTGGGGAAAGGCAGGCAGAGAATTCCCTGCTAGCACCTTCTCTGTGCCTGTTCACATTGCTTCGCAGAATCGCTTTTGTGCAGAAAACAGTAACAGTTGTTCAGAACGAAAGAAAGCACAGAGCCCCAGATTTTATGTTGTCCTGGAGAGCTTGCAGAGCACTGGGGAAAGGCAGGCAGAGAATTCCCTGCTAGCACCTTCTCTGTGCCTGGGAAGCAGAAGTGTTCACATTGCTTCGCAAGAAACGCTTTTGTGCAGAAAACAGTAACACTTGTTCAGAAGGAAAGAAAGCACAGAGCCCCAGATTTTATGTTGTCCTGGAGAGCTTGCAGAGCACTGGGGAAAGGCAGGCAGAGAATTCCTTGCTAGCACCTTCTCTGTGCCTGGGAAGCAGAAGTGTTCACATTGCTTCGCAGAATCGCTTTTGTGCAGAAAACAGTAACACTTGTTCAGAAGGAAAGAAAGCACAGAGCCCCAGATTCTATGTTGTCCTGGAGAGCTTGCAGAGCACTGGGGAAAGGCAGGCAGAGAATTCCCTGATAGCACCTTCTCTGTGCCTGTTCACATTGCTTCGCAGAATCGCTTTTGTGCAGAAAACAGTAACACTTGTTCAGAACGAAAGAAAGCACAGAGCCCCAGATTCTATGTTGTCCTGGAGAGCTTGCAGAGCACTGGGGAAAGGCAGGCAGAGAATTCCCTGCTAGCACCTTCTCTGTGCCTGGGAAGCAGAAGTGTTCACATTGCTTCGCAAGAATCGCTTTTGTGCAGAAAACAGTAACACTTGTTCAGAAGGAAAGAAAGCACAGAGCCCCAGATTTGCTGTTGTCCTGGAGAGCTTGCAGAGCACTGGGGAAAGGCAGGCAGAGAATTCCTTGCTAGCACCTTCTCTGTGCCTGGGAAGCAGAAGTGTTCACATTGCTTCGCAAGAATCGCTTTTGTGCAGAAAACAGTAACACTTGTTCAGAAGGAAAGAAAGCACAGAGCCCCAGATTCTATGTTGTCCTGGAGAGCTTGCAGAGCACTGGGGAAAGGCAGGCAGAGAATTCCCTGCTAGCACCTTCTCTGTGCCTGGGAAGCAGAAGTGTTCACATTGCTTCGCAAGAATCGCTTTTGTGCAGAAAACAGTAACACTTGTTCAGAAGGAAAGAAAGCACAGAGCCCCAGATTCTATGTTGTCCTGGAGAGCTTGCAGAGCACTGGGGAAAGGTAGGCAGAGAATTCCCTGCTAGCACCTTCTCTATGCCTTGGAAGCAGAAGTGTTTCCATTGCTTCGCAAGAATCGCTTTTGTGCAGAAAACATTAACAGTTGTTCAGAACGAAAGAAAGCACAGAGCCCCAGTTTTTATGTTGTCCTTGAGAGCTTGCAGAGCACTGGGGAAAGGCAGGCAGAGAATTCCCTGCTAGCACCTTCTCTGTGCCTGGGAAGCAGAAGTGTTCACATTGCTTCGCAAGAATCGCTTTTGTGCAGAAAACAGTAACACTTGTTCAGAAGGAAAGAAAGCACAGAGCCCCAGATTTGCTGTTGTCCCGGAGAGCTTGCAGAGCACTGGGGAAAGGCAGGCAGAGAATTCCCTGCTAGCACCTTCTCTGTGCCTGTTCACATTGCTTCGCAGAATCGCTTTTGTGCAGAAAACAGTAACACTTGTTCAGAAGGAAAGAAAGCACAGAGCCCCAGATTCTATGTTGTCCTGGAGAGCTTGCAGAGCACTGGGGAAAGGCAGGCAGAGAATTCCCTGATAGCACCTTCTCTGTGCCTGTTCACATTGCTTCGCAGAATCGCTTTTGTGCAGAAAACAGTAACACTTGTTCAGAACGAAAGAAAGCACAGAGCCCCAGATTCTATGTTGTCCTGGAGAGCTTGCAGAGCACTGGGGAAAGGCAGGCAGAGAATTCCCTGCTAGCACCTTCTCTGTGCCTGGGAAGCAGAAGTGTTCACATTGCTTCGCAAGAATCGCTTTTGTGCAGAAAACAGTAACACTTGTTCAGAAGGAAAGAAAGCACAGAGCCCCAGATTCTATGTTGTCCTGGAGAGCTTGCAGAGCACTGGGGAAAGGCAGGCAGAGAATTCCCTGATAGCACGTTCTCTGTGCCTGTTCATATTGCTTCGCAGAATCGCTTTTGTGCAGAAAACACTAACACTTGTTCAGAACGAAAGAAAGCACAGAGCCCCAGATTCTATGTTGTCCTGGAGAGCTTGCAGAGCACTGGGGAAAGGCAGGCAGAGAATTCCTTGCTAGCACCTTCTCTGTGCCTGGGAAGCAGAAGTGTTCACATTGCTTCGCAAGAATCGCTTTTGTGCAGAAAACAGTAACACTTGTTCAGAAGGAAAGAAAGCACAGAGCCCCAGATTCTATGTTGTCCTGGAGAGCTTGCAGAGCACTGGGGAAAGGCAGGCAGAGAATTCCCTGCTAGCACCTTCTCTGTGCCTGGGAAGCACAAGTGTTCACATTGCTTCGCAAGAATCGCTTTTGTGCAGAAAACAGTAACACTTGTTCAGAAGGAAAGAAAGCACAGAGCCCCAGATTCTATGTTGTCCTGGAGAGCTTGCAGAGCACTGGGGAAAGGTAGGCAGAGAATTCCCTGCTAGCACCTTCTCTATGCCTTGGAAGCAGAAGTGTTTCCATTGCTTCGCAAGAATCGCTTTTGTGCAGAAAACATTAACAGTTGTTCAGAACGAAAGAAAGCACAGAGCCCCAGTTTTTATGTTGTCCTTGAGAGCTTGCAGAGCACTGGGGAAAGGCAGGCAGA
The DNA here is from genome assembly GCF_031877795.1 of Strix aluco. Taxonomy (NCBI): domain Eukaryota; kingdom Metazoa; phylum Chordata; class Aves; order Strigiformes; family Strigidae; genus Strix; species Strix aluco. Next base: position 1,016,462 of record NW_027436615.1, on the reverse strand, counting down.
GAATTCCCTGCTAGCACCTTCTCTGTGCCTGGGAAGCAGAAGTGTTCACATTGCTTCGCAGAATCGCTTTTGTGCAGAAAACAGTAACACTTGTTCAGAAGGAAAGAAAGCACAGAGCCCCAGATTCTATGTTGTCCTGGAGAGCTTGCAGAGCACTGGGGAAAGGCAGGCAGAGAATTCCCTGCTAGCACCTTCTCTGTGCCTGGGAAGCAGAAGTGTTCACATTGCTTCGCAAGAATCGCTTTTGTGCAGAAAACAGTAACACTTGTTCAGAAGGAAAGAAAGCACAGAGCCCCAGATTCTATGTTGTCCTGGAGAGCTTGCAGAGCACTGGGGAAAGGCAGGCAGAGAATTCCCTGCTAGCACCTTCTCTGTGCCTGTTCACATTGCTTCGCAGAATCGCTTTTGTGCAGAAAACAGTAACAGTTGTTCAGAACGAAAGAAAGCACAGAGCCCCAGATTTTATGTTGTCCTGGAGAGCTTGCAGAGCACTGGGGAAAGGCAGGCAGAGAATTCCCTGCTAGCACCTTCTCTGTGCCTGGGAAGCAGAAGTGTTCACATTGCTTCGCAAGAAACGCTTTTGTGCAGAAAACAGTAACACTTGTTCAGAAGGAAAGAAAGCACAGAGCCCCAGATTTTATGTTGTCCTGGAGAGCTTGCAGAGCACTGGGGAAAGGCAGGCAGAGAATTCCTTGCTAGCACCTTCTCTGTGCCTGGGAAGCAGAAGTGTTCACATTGCTTCGCAGAATCGCTTTTGTGCAGAAAACAGTAACACTTGTTCAGAAGGAAAGAAAGCACAGAGCCCCAGATTCTATGTTGTCCTGGAGAGCTTGCAGAGCACTGGGGAAAGGCAGGCAGAGAATTCCCTGATAGCACCTTCTCTGTGCCTGTTCACATTGCTTCGCAGAATCGCTTTTGTGCAGAAAACAGTAACACTTGTTCAGAACGAAAGAAAGCACAGAGCCCCAGATTCTATGTTGTCCTGGAGAGCTTGCAGAGCACTGGGGAAAGGCAGGCAGAGAATTCCCTGCTAGCACCTTCTCTGTGCCTGGGAAGCAGAAGTGTTCACATTGCTTCGCAAGAATCGCTTTTGTGCAGAAAACAGTAACACTTGTTCAGAAGGAAAGAAAGCACAGAGCCCCAGATTTGCTGTTGTCCTGGAGAGCTTGCAGAGCACTGGGGAAAGGCAGGCAGAGAATTCCTTGCTAGCACCTTCTCTGTGCCTGGGAAGCAGAAGTGTTCACATTGCTTCGCAAGAATCGCTTTTGTGCAGAAAACAGTAACACTTGTTCAGAAGGAAAGAAAGCACAGAGCCCCAGATTCTATGTTGTCCTGGAGAGCTTGCAGAGCACTGGGGAAAGGCAGGCAGAGAATTCCCTGCTAGCACCTTCTCTGTGCCTGGGAAGCAGAAGTGTTCACATTGCTTCGCAAGAATCGCTTTTGTGCAGAAAACAGTAACACTTGTTCAGAAGGAAAGAAAGCACAGAGCCCCAGATTCTATGTTGTCCTGGAGAGCTTGCAGAGCACTGGGGAAAGGTAGGCAGAGAATTCCCTGCTAGCACCTTCTCTATGCCTTGGAAGCAGAAGTGTTTCCATTGCTTCGCAAGAATCGCTTTTGTGCAGAAAACATTAACAGTTGTTCAGAACGAAAGAAAGCACAGAGCCCCAGTTTTTATGTTGTCCTTGAGAGCTTGCAGAGCACTGGGGAAAGGCAGGCAGAGAATTCCCTGCTAGCACCTTCTCTGTGCCTGGGAAGCAGAAGTGTTCACATTGCTTCGCAAGAATCGCTTTTGTGCAGAAAACAGTAACACTTGTTCAGAAGGAAAGAAAGCACAGAGCCCCAGATTTGCTGTTGTCCCGGAGAGCTTGCAGAGCACTGGGGAAAGGCAGGCAGAGAATTCCCTGCTAGCACCTTCTCTGTGCCTGTTCACATTGCTTCGCAGAATCGCTTTTGTGCAGAAAACAGTAACACTTGTTCAGAAGGAAAGAAAGCACAGAGCCCCAGATTCTATGTTGTCCTGGAGAGCTTGCAGAGCACTGGGGAAAGGCAGGCAGAGAATTCCCTGATAGCACCTTCTCTGTGCCTGTTCACATTGCTTCGCAGAATCGCTTTTGTGCAGAAAACAGTAACACTTGTTCAGAACGAAAGAAAGCACAGAGCCCCAGATTCTATGTTGTCCTGGAGAGCTTGCAGAGCACTGGGGAAAGGCAGGCAGAGAATTCCCTGCTAGCACCTTCTCTGTGCCTGGGAAGCAGAAGTGTTCACATTGCTTCGCAAGAATCGCTTTTGTGCAGAAAACAGTAACACTTGTTCAGAAGGAAAGAAAGCACAGAGCCCCAGATTCTATGTTGTCCTGGAGAGCTTGCAGAGCACTGGGGAAAGGCAGGCAGAGAATTCCCTGATAGCACGTTCTCTGTGCCTGTTCATATTGCTTCGCAGAATCGCTTTTGTGCAGAAAACACTAACACTTGTTCAGAACGAAAGAAAGCACAGAGCCCCAGATTCTATGTTGTCCTGGAGAGCTTGCAGAGCACTGGGGAAAGGCAGGCAGAGAATTCGTTGCTAGCACCTTCTCTGTGCCTGGGAAGCAGAAGTGTTCACATTGCTTCGCAAGAATCGCTTTTGTGCAGAAAACAGTAACAGTTGTTCAGAACGAAAGAAAGCACAGAGCCCCAGATTTTATGTTGTCCTGGAGAGCTTGCAGAGCACTGGGGAAAGGCAGGCAGAGAATTCCCTGATAGCACCTTCTCTGTGCCTGTTCACATTGTTTCGCAGAATCGCTTTTGTGCAGGAAACAGTAACACTTGTTCAGAAGGAAAGAAAGCACAGAGCCCCAGATTTGCTGTTGTCCTGGAGAGCTTGCAGAGCACTGGGGAAAGGCAGGCAGAGAATTCCTTGCTAGCACCTTCTCTGTGCCTGGGAAGCAGAAGTGTTCACATTGCTTCGCAAGAATCGCTTTTGTGCAGAAAACAGTAACACTTGTTCAGAAGGAAAGAAAGCACAGAGCCCCAGATTCTATGTTGTCCTGGAGAGCTTGCAGAGCACTGGGGAAAGGCAGGCAGAGAATTCCCTGCTAGCACCTTCTCTGTGCCTGGGAAGCAGAAGTGTTCACATTGCTTCGCAAGAATCGCTTTTGTGCAGAAAACAGTAACACTTGTTCAGAAGGAAAGAAAGCACAGAGCCCCAGATTCTATGTTGTCCTGGAGAGCTTGCAGAGCACTGGGGAAAGGTAGGCAGAGAATTCCCTGCTAGCACCTTCTCTATGCCTTGGAAGCAGAAGTGTTTCCATTGCTTCGCAAGAATCGCTTTTGTGCAGAAAACATTAACAGTTGTTCAGAACGAAAGAAAGCACAGAGCCCCAGTTTTTATGTTGTCCTTGAGAGCTTGCAGAGCACTGGGGAAAGGCAGGCAGAGAATTCCCTGCTAGCACCTTCTCTGTGCCTGGGAAGCAGAAGTGTTCACATTGCTTCGCAGAATCGCTTTTGTGCAGAAAACAGTAACACTTGTTCAGAAGGAAAGAAAGCACAGAGCCCCAGATTCTATGTTGTCCTGGAGAGCTTGCAGAGCACTGGGGAAAGGCAGGCAGAGAATTCCCTGCTAGCACCTTCTCTGTGCCTGGGAAGCAGAAGTGTTCACATTGCTTCGCAAGAATCGCTTTTGTGCAGAAAACAGTAACACTTGTTCAGAAGGAAAGAAAGCACAGAGCCCCAGATTCTATGTTGTCCTGGAGAGCTTGCAGAGCACTGGGGAAAGGCAGGCAGAGAATTCCCTGCTAGCACCTTCTCTGTGCCTGTTCACATTGCTTCGCAGAATCGCTTTTGTGCAGAAAACAGTAACAGTTGTTCAGAACGAAAGAAAGCACAGAGCCCCAGATTTTATGTTGTCCTGGAGAGCTTGCAGAGCACTGGGGAAAGGCAGGCAGAGAATTCCCTGCTAGCACCTTCTCTGTGCCTGGGAAGCAGAAGTGTTCACATTGCTTCGCAAGAAACGCTTTTGTGCAGAAAACAGTAACACTTGTTCAGAAGGAAAGAAAGCACAGAGCCCCAGATTTTATGTTGTCCTGGAGAGCTTGCAGAGCACTGGGGAAAGGCAGGCAGAGAATTCCTTGCTAGCACCTTCTCTGTGCCTGGGAAGCAGAAGTGTTCACATTGCTTCGCAGAATCGCTTTTGTGCAGAAAACAGTAACACTTGTTCAGAAGGAAAGAAAGCACAGAGCCCCAGATTCTATGTTGTCCTGGAGAGCTTGCAGAGCACTGGGGAAAGGCAGGCAGAGAATTCCCTGATAGCACCTTCTCTGTGCCTGTTCACATTGCTTCGCAGAATCGCTTTTGTGCAGAAAACAGTAACACTTGTTCAGAACGAAAGAAAGCACAGAGCCCCAGATTCTATGTTGTCCTGGAGAGCTTGCAGAGCACTGGGGAAAGGCAGGCAGAGAATTCCCTGCTAGCACCTTCTCTGTGCCTGGGAAGCAGAAGTGTTCACATTGCTTCGCAAGAATCGCTTTTGTGCAGAAAACAGTAACACTTGTTCAGAAGGAAAGAAAGCACAGAGCCCCAGATTTGCTGTTGTCCTGGAGAGCTTGCAGAGCACTGGGGAAAGGCAGGCAGAGAATTCCTTGCTAGCACCTTCTCTGTGCCTGGGAAGCAGAAGTGTTCACATTGCTTCGCAAGAATCGCTTTTGTGCAGAAAACAGTAACACTTGTTCAGAAGGAAAGAAAGCACAGAGCCCCAGATTCTATGTTGTCCTGGAGAGCTTGCAGAGCACTGGGGAAAGGCAGGCAGAGAATTCCCTGCTAGCACCTTCTCTGTGCCTGGGAAGCAGAAGTGTTCACATTGCTTCGCAAGAATCGCTTTTGTGCAGAAAACAGTAACACTTGTTCAGAAGGAAAGAAAGCACAGAGCCCCAGATTCTATGTTGTCCTGGAGAGCTTGCAGAGCACTGGGGAAAGGTAGGCAGAGAATTCCCTGCTAGCACCTTCTCTATGCCTTGGAAGCAGAAGTGTTTCCATTGCTTCGCAAGAATCGCTTTTGTGCAGAAAACATTAACAGTTGTTCAGAACGAAAGAAAGCACAGAGCCCCAGTTTTTATGTTGTCCTTGAGAGCTTGCAGAGCACTGGGGAAAGGCAGGCAGAGAATTCCCTGCTAGCACCTTCTCTGTGCCTGGGAAGCAGAAGTGTTCACATTGCTTCGCAAGAATCGCTTTTGTGCAGAAAACAGTAACACTTGTTCAGAAGGAAAGAAAGCACAGAGCCCCAGATTTGCTGTTGTCCCGGAGAGCTTGCAGAGCACTGGGGAAAGGCAGGCAGAGAATTCCCTGCTAGCACCTTCTCTGTGCCTGTTCACATTGCTTCGCAGAATCGCTTTTGTGCAGAAAACAGTAACACTTGTTCAGAAGGAAAGAAAGCACAGAGCCCCAGATTCTATGTTGTCCTGGAGAGCTTGCAGAGCACTGGGGAAAGGCAGGCAGAGAATTCCCTGATAGCACCTTCTCTGTGCCTGTTCACATTGCTTCGCAGAATCGCTTTTGTGCAGAAAACAGTAACACTTGTTCAGAACGAAAGAAAGCACAGAGCCCCAGATTCTATGTTGTCCTGGAGAGCTTGCAGAGCACTGGGGAAAGGCAGGCAGAGAATTCCCTGCTAGCACCTTCTCTGTGCCTGGGAAGCAGAAGTGTTCACATTGCTTCGCAGAATCGTTTTTGTGCAGAAAACAGTAACACTTGTTCAGAAGGAAAGAAAGCACAGAGCCCCAGATTTTATGTTGTCCTGGAGAGCTTGCAGAGCACTGGGGAAAGGCAGGCAGAGAATTCCCTGCTAGCACCTTTTCTGTGCCTGGGAAGCAAAAGTGTTCGCATTGCTTCACAGAATCGCTTTTCTGCAGAAAACAGTAACACTTGTTCAGAAGGAAAGAAAGCACAGCGCCCCAGATTCTATGTTGTCCTGGAGAGCTTGCAGAGCACTGGGGAAAGGCAGGCAGAGAATTCCCTGCTAGCACCTTCTCTGTGCCTGGGAAGCAGAAGTGTTCACATTGCTTCGCAAGAATCGCTTTTGTGCAGAAAACAGTAACAGTTGTTCAGAACGAAAGAAAGCACAGAGTCCCAGATTCTATGTTGTCCTGGAGAGCTTGCAGAGCACTGGGGAAAGGCAGGCAGAGAATTCCCTGCTAGCACCTTCTCTGTGCCTGGGAAGCAGAAGTGTTCACATTGCTTCGCAAGAATCGCTTTTGTGCAGAAAACAGTAACACTTGTTCAGAAGGAAAGAAAGCACAGAGCCCCAGATTTTATGTTGTCCTGGAGAGCTTGCAGAGCACTGGGGAAAGGCAGGCAGAGAATTCCCTGCAAGCACCTTCTCTGTGCCTGTTCACATTGTTTCGCAGAATCGCTTTTGTGCAGAAAACAGTAACACTTGTTCAGAACGAAAGAAAGCACAGAGCCCCAGATTCTATGTTGTCCTGGAGAGCTTGCAGAGCACTGGGGAAAGGCAGGCAGAGAATTCCCTGATAGCACCTTCTCTGTGCCTGTTCACATTGCTTCGCAGAATCGCTTTTGTGCAGAAAACAGTAACACTTGTTCAGAACGAAAGAAAGCACAGAGCCCCAGATTCTATGTTGTCCTGGAGAGCTTGCAGAGCACTGGGGAAAGGTAGGCAGAGAATTCCCTGCTAGCACCTTCTCTGTGCCTGGAAAGCAGAAGTGTTCACATTGCTTCGCAGAATCGCTTTTGTGCAGAAAACAGTAACACTTGTTCAGAAGGAAAGAAAGCACAGAGCCCCAGATTTTATGTTGTCCTGGAGAGCTTGCAGAGCACTGGGGAAAGGCAGGCAGAGAATTCCCTGCTAGCACCTTCTCTGTGCCTGGGAAGCAGAAGTGTTCACATTGCTTCGCAGAATCGTTTTTGTGCAGAAAACAGTAACACTTGTTCAGAAGGAAAGAAAGCACAGAGCCCCAGATTTGCTGTTGTCCTGGAGAGCTTGCAGAGCACTGGGGAAAGGCAGGCAGAGAATTCCCTGATAGCACCTTCTCTGTGCCTGTTCACATTGTTTCGCAGAATCGCTTTTGTGCAGAAAACAGTAACACTTGTTCAGAACGAAAGAAAGCACAGAGCCCCAGATTCTATGTTGTCCTGGAGAGCTTGCAGAGCACTGGGGAAAGGCAGGCAGAGAATTCCCTGATAGCACCTTCTCTGTGCCTGTTCACATTGCTTCGCAGAATCGCTTTTGTGCAGAAAACAGTAACACTTGTTCAGAAGGAAAGAAAGCACAGAGCCCCAGATTCTATGTTGTCCTGGAGAGCTTGCAGAGCACTGGGGAAAGGCAGGCAGAGAATTCCCTGCTAGCACCTTCTCTGTGCCTGTTCACATTGCTTCGCAGAATCGCTTTTGTGCAGAAAACAGTAACAGTTGTTCAGAACGAAAGAAAGCACAGAGCCCCAGATTTTATGTTGTCCTGGAGAGCTTGCAGAGCACTGGGGAAAGGCAGGCAGAGAATTCCCTGCTAGCACCTTCTCTGTGCCTGGGAAGCAGAAGTGTTCACATTGCTTCGCAAGAAACGCTTTTGTGCAGAAAACAGTAACACTTGTTCAGAAGGAAAGAAAGCACAGAGCCCCAGATTTTATGTTGTCCTGGAGAGCTTGCAGAGCACTGGGGAAAGGCAGGCAGAGAATTCCTTGCTAGCACCTTCTCTGTGCCTGGGAAGCAGAAGTGTTCACATTGCTTCGCAGAATCGCTTTTGTGCAGAAAACAGTAACACTTGTTCAGAAGGAAAGAAAGCACAGAGCCCCAGATTCTATGTTGTCCTGGAGAGCTTGCAGAGCACTGGGGAAAGGCAGGCAGAGAATTCCCTGATAGCACCTTCTCTGTGCCTGTTCACATTGCTTCGCAGAATCGCTTTTGTGCAGAAAACAGTAACACTTGTTCAGAACGAAAGAAAGCACAGAGCCCCAGATTCTATGTTGTCCTGGAGAGCTTGCAGAGCACTGGGGAAAGGCAGGCAGAGAATTCCCTGCTAGCACCTTCTCTGTGCCTGGGAAGCAGAAGTGTTCACATTGCTTCGCAAGAATCGCTTTTGTGCAGAAAACAGTAACACTTGTTCAGAAGGAAAGAAAGCACAGAGCCCCAGATTTGCTGTTGTCCTGGAGAGCTTGCAGAGCACTGGGGAAAGGCAGGCAGAGAATTCCTTGCTAGCACCTTCTCTGTGCCTGGGAAGCAGAAGTGTTCACATTGCTTCGCAAGAATCGCTTTTGTGCAGAAAACAGTAACACTTGTTCAGAAGGAAAGAAAGCACAGAGCCCCAGATTCTATGTTGTCCTGGAGAGCTTGCAGAGCACTGGGGAAAGGCAGGCAGAGAATTCCCTGCTAGCACCTTCTCTGTGCCTGGGAAGCAGAAGTGTTCACATTGCTTCGCAAGAATCGCTTTTGTGCAGAAAACAGTAACACTTGTTCAGAAGGAAAGAAAGCACAGAGCCCCAGATTCTATGTTGTCCTGGAGAGCTTGCAGAGCACTGGGGAAAGGTAGGCAGAGAATTCCCTGCTAGCACCTTCTCTATGCCTTGGAAGCAGAAGTGTTTCCATTGCTTCGCAAGAATCGCTTTTGTGCAGAAAACATTAACAGTTGTTCAGAACGAAAGAAAGCACAGAGCCCCAGTTTTTATGTTGTCCTTGAGAGCTTGCAGAGCACTGGGGAAAGGCAGGCAGAGAATTCCCTGCTAGCACCTTCTCTGTGCCTGGGAAGCAGAAGTGTTCACATTGCTTCGCAAGAATCGCTTTTGTGCAGAAAACAGTAACACTTGTTCAGAAGGAAAGAAAGCACAGAGCCCCAGATTTGCTGTTGTCCCGGAGAGCTTGCAGAGCACTGGGGAAAGGCAGGCAGAGAATTCCCTGCTAGCACCTTCTCTGTGCCTGTTCACATTGCTTCGCAGAATCGCTTTTGTGCAGAAAACAGTAACACTTGTTCAGAAGGAAAGAAAGCACAGAGCCCCAGATTCTATGTTGTCCTGGAGAGCTTGCAGAGCACTGGGGAAAGGCAGGCAGAGAATTCCCTGATAGCACCTTCTCTGTGCCTGTTCACATTGCTTCGCAGAATCGCTTTTGTGCAGAAAACAGTAACACTTGTTCAGAACGAAAGAAAGCACAGAGCCCCAGATTCTATGTTGTCCTGGAGAGCTTGCAGAGCACTGGGGAAAGGCAGGCAGAGAATTCCCTGCTAGCACCTTCTCTGTGCCTGGGAAGCAGAAGTGTTCACATTGCTTCGCAAGAATCGCTTTTGTGCAGAAAACAGTAACACTTGTTCAGAAGGAAAGAAAGCACAGAGCCCCAGATTCTATGTTGTCCTGGAGAGCTTGCAGAGCACTGGGGAAAGGCAGGCAGAGAATTCCCTGATAGCACGTTCTCTGTGCCTGTTCATATTGCTTCGCAGAATCGCTTTTGTGCAGAAAACACTAACACTTGTTCAGAACGAAAGAAAGCACAGAGCCCCAGATTCTATGTTGTCCTGGAGAGCTTGCAGAGCACTGGGGAAAGGCAGGCAGAGAATTCCTTGCTAGCACCTTCTCTGTGCCTGGGAAGCAGAAGTGTTCACATTGCTTCGCAAGAATCGCTTTTGTGCAGAAAACAGTAACACTTGTTCAGAAGGAAAGAAAGCACAGAGCCCCAGATTCTATGTTGTCCTGGAGAGCTTGCAGAGCACTGGGGAAAGGCAGGCAGAGAATTCCCTGCTAGCACCTTCTCTGTGCCTGGGAAGCACAAGTGTTCACATTGCTTCGCAAGAATCGCTTTTGTGCAGAAAACAGTAACACTTGTTCAGAAGGAAAGAAAGCACAGAGCCCCAGATTCTATGTTGTCCTGGAGAGCTTGCAGAGCACTGGGGAAAGGTAGGCAGAGAATTCCCTGCTAGCACCTTCTCTATGCCTTGGAAGCAGAAGTGTTTCCATTGCTTCGCAAGAATCGCTTTTGTGCAGAAAACATTAACAGTTGTTCAGAACGAAAGAAAGCACAGAGCCCCAGTTTTTATGTTGTCCTTGAGAGCTTGCAGAGCACTGGGGAAAGGCAGGCAGAGAATTCCCTGCTAGCACCTTCTCTGTGCCTGGGAAGCAGAAGTGTTCACATTGCTTCGCAGAATCGCTTTTGTGCAGAAAACAGTAACACTTGTTCAGAAGGAAAGAAAGCACAGAGCCCCAGATTCTATGTTGTCCTGGAGAGCTTGCAGAGCACTGGGGAAAGGCAGGCAGAGAATTCCCTGCTAGCACCTTCTCTGTGCCTGGGAAGCAGAAGTGTTCACATTGCTTCGCAAGAATCGCTTTTGTGCAGAAAACAGTAACACTTGTTCAGAAGGAAAGAAAGCACAGAGCCCCAGATTCTATGTTGTCCTGGAGAGCTTGCAGAGCACTGGGGAAAGGCAGGCAGAGAATTCCCTGCTAGCACCTTCTCTGTGCCTGTTCACATTGCTTCGCAGAATCGCTTTTGTGCAGAAAACAGTAACAGTTGTTCAGAACGAAAGAAAGCACAGAGCCCCAGATTTTATGTTGTCCTGGAGAGCTTGCAGAGCACTGGGGAAAGGCAGGCAGAGAATTCCCTGCTAGCACCTTCTCTGTGCCTGGGAAGCAGAAGTGTTCACATTGCTTCGCAAGAAACGCTTTTGTGCAGAAAACAGTAACACTTGTTCAGAAGGAAAGAAAGCACAGAGCCCCAGATTTTATGTTGTCCTGGAGAGCTTGCAGAGCACTGGGGAAAGGCAGGCAGAGAATTCCTTGCTAGCACCTTCTCTGTGCCTGGGAAGCAGAAGTGTTCACATTGCTTCGCAGAATCGCTTTTGTGCAGAAAACAGTAACACTTGTTCAGAAGGAAAGAAAGCACAGAGCCCCAGATTCTATGTTGTCCTGGAGAGCTTGCAGAGCACTGGGGAAAGGCAGGCAGAGAATTCCCTGATAGCACCTTCTCTGTGCCTGTTCACATTGCTTCGCAGAATCGCTTTTGTGCAGAAAACAGTAACACTTGTTCAGAACGAAAGAAAGCACAGAGCCCCAGATTCTATGTTGTCCTGGAGAGCTTGCAGAGCACTGGGGAAAGGCAGGCAGAGAATTCCCTGCTAGCACCTTCTCTGTGCCTGGGAAGCAGAAGTGTTCACATTGCTTCGCAAGAATCGCTTTTGTGCAGAAAACAGTAACACTTGTTCAGAAGGAAAGAAAGCACAGAGCCCCAGATTTGCTGTTGTCCTGGAGAGCTTGCAGAGCACTGGGGAAAGGCAGGCAGAGAATTCCTTGCTAGCACCTTCTCTGTGCCTGGGAAGCAGAAGTGTTCACATTGCTTCGCAAGAATCGCTTTTGTGCAGAAAACAGTAACACTTGTTCAGAAGGAAAGAAAGCACAGAGCCCCAGATTCTATGTTGTCCTGGAGAGCTTGCAGAGCACTGGGGAAAGGCAGGCAGAGAATTCCCTGCTAGCACCTTCTCTGTGCCTGGGAAGCAGAAGTGTTCACATTGCTTCGCAAGAATCGCTTTTGTGCAGAAAACAGTAACACTTGTTCAGAAGGAAAGAAAGCACAGAGCCCCAGATTCTATGTTGTCCTGGAGAGCTTGCAGAGCACTGGGGAAAGGTAGGCAGAGAATTCCCTGCTAGCACCTTCTCTATGCCTTGGAAGCAGAAGTGTTTCCATTGCTTCGCAAGAATCGCTTTTGTGCAGAAAACATTAACAGTTGTTCAGAACGAAAGAAAGCACAGAGCCCCAGTTTTTATGTTGTCCTTGAGAGCTTGCAGAGCACTGGGGAAAGGCAGGCAGAGAATTCCCTGCTAGCACCTTCTCTGTGCCTGGGAAGCAGAAGTGTTCACATTGCTTCGCAAGAATCGCTTTTGTGCAGAAAACAGTAACACTTGTTCAGAAGGAAAGAAAGCACAGAGCCCCAGATTTGCTGTTGTCCCGGAGAGCTTGCAGAGCACTGGGGAAAGGCAGGCAGAGAATTCCCTGCTAGCACCTTCTCTGTGCCTGTTCACATTGCTTCGCAGAATCGCTTTTGTGCAGAAAACAGTAACACTTGTTCAGAAGGAAAGAAAGCACAGAGCCCCAGATTCTATGTTGTCCTGGAGAGCTTGCAGAGCACTGGGGAAAGGCAGGCAGAGAATTCCCTGATAGCACCTTCTCTGTGCCTGTTCACATTGCTTCGCAGAATCGCTTTTGTGCAGAAAACAGTAACACTTGTTCAGAACGAAAGAAAGCACAGAGCCCCAGATTCTATGTTGTCCTGGAGAGCTTGCAGAGCACTGGGGAAAGGCAGGCAGAGAATTCCCTGCTAGCACCTTCTCTGTGCCTGGGAAGCAGAAGTGTTCACATTGCTTCGCAAGAATCGCTTTTGTGCAGAAAACAGTAACACTTGTTCAGAAGGAAAGAAAGCACAGAGCCCCAGATTCTATGTTGTCCTGGAGAGCTTGCAGAGCACTGGGGAAAGGCAGGCAGAGAATTCCCTGATAGCACGTTCTCTGTGCCTGTTCATATTGCTTCGCAGAATCGCTTTTGTGCAGAAAACACTAACACTTGTTCAGAACGAAAGAAAGCACAGAGCCCCAGATTCTATGTTGTCCTGGAGAGCTTGCAGAGCACTGGGGAAAGGCAGGCAGAGAATTCGTTGCTAGCACCTTCTCTGTGCCTGGGAAGCAGAAGTGTTCACATTGCTTCGCAAGAATCGCTTTTGTGCAGAAAACAGTAACAGTTGTTCAGAACGAAAGAAAGCACAGAGCCCCAGATTTTATGTTGTCCTGGAGAGCTTGCAGAGCACTGGGGAAAGGCAGGCAGAGAATTCCCTGATAGCACCTTCTCTGTGCCTGTTCACATTGTTTCGCAGAATCGCTTTTGTGCAGGAAACAGTAACACTTGTTCAGAAGGAAAGAAAGCACAGAGCCCCAGATTTGCTGTTGTCCTGGAGAGCTTGCAGAGCACTGGGGAAAGGCAGGCAGAGAATTCCTTGCTAGCACCTTCTCTGTGCCTGGGAAGCAGAAGTGTTCACATTGCTTCGCAAGAATCGCTTTTGTGCAGAAAACAGTAACACTTGTTCAGAAGGAAAGAAAGCACAGAGCCCCAGATTCTATGTTGTCCTGGAGAGCTTGCAGAGCACTGGGGAAAGGCAGGCAGAGAATTCCCTGCTAGCACCTTCTCTGTGCCTGGGAAGCAGAAGTGTTCACATTGCTTCGCAAGAATCGCTTTTGTGCAGAAAACAGTAACACTTGTTCAGAAGGAAAGAAAGCACAGAGCCCCAGATTCTATGTTGTCCTGGAGAGCTTGCAGAGCACTGGGGAAAGGTAGGCAGAGAATTCCCTGCTAGCACCTTCTCTATGCCTTGGAAGCAGAAGTGTTTCCATTGCTTCGCAAGAATCGCTTTTGTGCAGAAAACATTAACAGTTGTTCAGAACGAAAGAAAGCACAGAGCCCCAGTTTTTATGTTGTCCTTGAGAGCTTGCAGAGCACTGGGGAAAGGCAGGCAGAGAATTCCCTGCTAGCACCTTCTCTGTGCCTGGGAAGCAGAAGTGTTCACATTGCTTCGCAGAATCGCTTTTGTGCAGAAAACAGTAACACTTGTTCAGAAGGAAAGAAAGCACAGAGCCCCAGATTCTATGTTGTCCTGGAGAGCTTGCAGAGCACTGGGGAAAGGCAGGCAGAGAATTCCCTGCTAGCACCTTCTCTGTGCCTGGGAAGCAGAAGTGTTCACATTGCTTCGCAAGAATCGCTTTTGTGCAGAAAACAGTAACACTTGTTCAGAAGGAAAGAAAGCACAGAGCCCCAGATTCTATGTTGTCCTGGAGAGCTTGCAGAGCACTGGGGAAAGGCAGGCAGAGAATTCCCTGCTAGCACCTTCTCTGTGCCTGTTCACATTGCTTCGCAGAATCGCTTTTGTGCAGAAAACAGTAACAGTTGTTCAGAACGAAAGAAAGCACAGAGCCCCAGATTTTATGTTGTCCTGGAGAGCTTGCAGAGCACTGGGGAAAGGCAGGCAGAGAATTCCCTGCTAGCACCTTCTCTGTGCCTGGGAAGCAGAAGTGTTCACATTGCTTCGCAAGAAACGCTTTTGTGCAGAAAACAGTAACACTTGTTCAGAAGGAAAGAAAGCACAGAGCCCCAGATTTTATGTTGTCCTGGAGAGCTTGCAGAGCACTGGGGAAAGGCAGGCAGAGAATTCCTTGCTAGCACCTTCTCTGTGCCTGGGAAGCAGAAGTGTTCACATTGCTTCGCAGAATCGCTTTTGTGCAGAAAACAGTAACACTTGTTCAGAAGGAAAGAAAGCACAGAGCCCCAGATTCTATGTTGTCCTGGAGAGCTTGCAGAGCACTGGGGAAAGGCAGGCAGAGAATTCCCTGATAGCACCTTCTCTGTGCCTGTTCACATTGCTTCGCAGAATCGCTTTTGTGCAGAAAACAGTAACACTTGTTCAGAACGAAAGAAAGCACAGAGCCCCAGATTCTATGTTGTCCTGGAGAGCTTGCAGAGCACTGGGGAAAGGCAGGCAGAGAATTCCCTGCTAGCACCTTCTCTGTGCCTGGGAAGCAGAAGTGTTCACATTGCTTCGCAAGAATCGCTTTTGTGCAGAAAACAGTAACACTTGTTCAGAAGGAAAGAAAGCACAGAGCCCCAGATTTGCTGTTGTCCTGGAGAGCTTGCAGAGCACTGGGGAAAGGCAGGCAGAGAATTCCTTGCTAGCACCTTCTCTGTGCCTGGGAAGCAGAAGTGTTCACATTGCTTCGCAAGAATCGCTTTTGTGCAGAAAACAGTAACACTTGTTCAGAAGGAAAGAAAGCACAGAGCCCCAGATTCTATGTTGTCCTGGAGAGCTTGCAGAGCACTGGGGAAAGGCAGGCAGAGAATTCCCTGCTAGCACCTTCTCTGTGCCTGGGAAGCAGAAGTGTTCACATTGCTTCGCAAGAATCGCTTTTGTGCAGAAAACAGTAACACTTGTTCAGAAGGAAAGAAAGCACAGAGCCCCAGATTCTATGTTGTCCTGGAGAGCTTGCAGAGCACTGGGGAAAGGTAGGCAGAGAATTCCCTGCTAGCACCTTCTCTATGCCTTGGAAGCAGAAGTGTTTCCATTGCTTCGCAAGAATCGCTTTTGTGCAGAAAACATTAACAGTTGTTCAGAACGAAAGAAAGCACAGAGCCCCAGTTTTTATGTTGTCCTTGAGAGCTTGCAGAGCACTGGGGAAAGGCAGGCAGAGAATTCCCTGCTAGCACCTTCTCTGTGCCTGGGAAGCAGAAGTGTTCACATTGCTTCGCAAGAATCGCTTTTGTGCAGAAAACAGTAACACTTGTTCAGAAGGAAAGAAAGCACAGAGCCCCAGATTTGCTGTTGTCCCGGAGAGCTTGCAGAGCACTGGGGAAAGGCAGGCAGAGAATTCCCTGCTAGCACCTTCTCTGTGCCTGTTCACATTGCTTCGCAGAATCGCTTTTGTGCAGAAAACAGTAACACTTGTTCAGAAGGAAAGAAAGCACAGAGCCCCAGATTCTATGTTGTCCTGGAGAGCTTGCAGAGCACTGGGGAAAGGCAGGCAGAGAATTCCCTGATAGCACCTTCTCTGTGCCTGTTCACATTGCTTCGCAGAATCGCTTTTGTGCAGAAAACAGTAACACTTGTTCAGAACGAAAGAAAGCACAGAGCCCCAGATTCTATGTTGTCCTGGAGAGCTTGCAGAGCACTGGGGAAAGGCAGGCAGAGAATTCCCTGCTAGCACCTTCTCTGTGCCTGGGAAGCAGAAGTGTTCACATTGCTTCGCAAGAATCGCTTTTGTGCAGAAAACAGTAACACTTGTTCAGAAGGAAAGAAAGCACAGAGCCCCAGATTCTATGTTGTCCTGGAGAGCTTGCAGAGCACTGGGGAAAGGCAGGCAGAGAATTCCCTGATAGCACGTTCTCTGTGCCTGTTCATATTGCTTCGCAGAATCGCTTTTGTGCAGAAAACACTAACACTTGTTCAGAACGAAAGAAAGCACAGAGCCCCAGATTCTATGTTGTCCTGGAGAGCTTGCAGAGCACTGGGGAAAGGCAGGCAGAGAATTCGTTGCTAGCACCTTCTCTGTGCCTGGGAAGCAGAAGTGTTCACATTGCTTCGCAAGAATCGCTTTTGTGCAGAAAACAGTAACAGTTGTTCAGAACGAAAGAAAGCACAGAGCCCCAGATTTTATGTTGTCCTGGAGAGCTTGCAGAGCACTGGGGAAAGGCAGGCAGAGAATTCCCTGATAGCACCTTCTCTGTGCCTGTTCACATTGTTTCGCAGAATCGCTTTTGTGCAGGAAACAGTAACACTTGTTCAGAACGAAAGAAAGCACAGAGCCCCAGATTTTATGTTGTCCTGGAGAGCTTGCAGAGCACTGGGGAAAGGCAGGCAGAGAATTCCCTGCTAGCACCTTCTCTGTGCCTGGGAAGCAGAAGTGTTCACATTGCTTCGCAAGAATCGCTTTTGTGCAGAAAACAGTAACACTTGTTCAGAAGGAAAGAAAGCACAGAGCCCCAGATTTTATGTTGTCCTGGAGAGCTTGCAGAGCACTGGGGAAAGGCAGGCAGAGAATTCCCTGCTAGCACCTTCTCTGTGCCTGGGAAGCAGAAGTGTTCACATTGCTTCGCAGAATCGCTTTTGTGCAGAAAACAGTAACACTTGTTCAGAACGAAAGAAAGCACAGAGCCCCAGATTCTATGTTGTCCTGGAGAGCTTGCAGAGCACTGGGGAAAGGCAGGCAGAGAATTCCCTGCTAGCACCTTCTCTGTGCCTGGGAAGCAGAAGTGTTCACATTGCTTCGCAAGAATCGCTTTTGTGCAGAAAACAGTAACACTTGTTCAGAAGGAAAGAAAGCACAGAGCCCCAGATTCTATGTTGTCCTGGAGAGCTTGCAGAGCACTGGGGAAAGGCAGGCAGAGAATTCCCTGATAGCACGTTCTCTGTGCCTGTTCATATTGCTTCGCAGAATCGCTTTTGTGCAGAAAACACTAACACTTGTTCAGAACGAAAGAAAGCACAGAGCCCCAGATTCTATGTTGTCCTGGAGAGCTTGCAGAGCACTGGGGAAAGGCAGGCAGAGAATTCGTTGCTAGCACCTTCTCTGTGCCTGGGAAGCAGAAGTGTTCACATTGCTTCGCAAGAATCGCTTTTGTGCAGAAAACAGTAACAGTTGTTCAGAACGAAAGAGAGCACAGAGCCCCAGATTTTATGTTGTCCTGGAGAGCTTGCAGAGCACTGGGGAAAGGCAGGCAGAGAATTCCCTGATAGCACCTTCTCTGTGCCTGTTCACATTGTTTCGCAGAATCGCTTTTGTGCAGGAAACAGTAACACTTGTTCAGAACGAAAGAAAGCACAGAGCCCCAGATTTTATGTTGTCCTGGAGAGCTTGCAGAGCACTGGGGAAAGGCAGGCAGAGAATTCCCTGCTAGCACCTTCTCTGTGCCTGGGAAGCAGAAGTGTTCACATTGCTTCGCAAGAATCGCTTTTGTGCAGAAAACAGTAACACTTGTTCAGAAGGAAAGAAAGCACAGAGCCCCAGATTTTATGTTGTCCTGGAGAGCTTGCAGAGCACTGGGGAAAGGCAGGCAGAGAATTCCCTGCTAGCACCTTCTCTGTGCCTGGGAAGCAGAAGTGTTCACATTGCTTCGCAGAATCGCTTTTGTGCAGAAAACAGTAACACTTGTTCAGAAGGAAAGAAAGCACAGAGCCCCAGATTCTATGTTGTCCTGGAGAGCTTGCAGAGCACTGGGGAAAGGCAGGCAGAGAATTCCCTGCTAGCACCTTCTCTGTGCCTGGGAAGCAGAAGTGTTCACATTGCTTCGCAAGAATCGCTTTTGTGCAGAAAACAGTAACACTTGTTCAGAAGGAAAGAAAGCACAGAGCCCCAGATTCTATGTTGTCCTGGAGAGCTTGCAGAGCACTGGGGAAAGGCAGGCAGAGAATTCCCTGCTAGCACCTTCTCTGTGCCTGTTCACATTGCTTCGCAGAATCGCTTTTGTGCAGAAAACAGTAACAGTTGTTCAGAACGAAAGAAAGCACAGAGCCCCAGATTTTATGTTGTCCTGGAGAGCTTGCAGAGCACTGGGGAAAGGCAGGCAGAGAATTCCCTGCTAGCACCTTCTCTGTGCCTGGGAAGCAGAAGTGTTCACATTGCTTCGCAAGAAACGCTTTTGTGCAGAAAACAGTAACACTTGTTCAGAAGGAAAGAAAGCACAGAGCCCCAGATTTTATGTTGTCCTGGAGAGCTTGCAGAGCACTGGGGAAAGGCAGGCAGAGAATTCCTTGCTAGCACCTTCTCTGTGCCTGGGAAGCAGAAGTGTTCACATTGCTTCGCAGAATCGCTTTTGTGCAGAAAACAGTAACACTTGTTCAGAAGGAAAGAAAGCACAGAGCCCCAGATTCTATGTTGTCCTGGAGAGCTTGCAGAGCACTGGGGAAAGGCAGGCAGAGAATTCCCTGATAGCACCTTCTCTGTGCCTGTTCACATTGCTTCGCAGAATCGCTTTTGTGCAGAAAACAGTAACACTTGTTCAGAACGAAAGAAAGCACAGAGCCCCAGATTCTATGTTGTCCTGGAGAGCTTGCAGAGCACTGGGGAAAGGCAGGCAGAGAATTCCCTGCTAGCACCTTCTCTGTGCCTGGGAAGCAGAAGTGTTCACATTGCTTCGCAAGAATCGCTTTTGTGCAGAAAACAGTAACACTTGTTCAGAAGGAAAGAAAGCACAGAGCCCCAGATTTGCTGTTGTCCTGGAGAGCTTGCAGAGCACTGGGGAAAGGCAGGCAGAGAATTCCTTGCTAGCACCTTCTCTGTGCCTGGGAAGCAGAAGTGTTCACATTGCTTCGCAAGAATCGCTTTTGTGCAGAAAACAGTAACACTTGTTCAGAAGGAAAGAAAGCACAGAGCCCCAGATTCTATGTTGTCCTGGAGAGCTTGCAGAGCACTGGGGAAAGGCAGGCAGAGAATTCCCTGCTAGCACCTTCTCTGTGCCTGGGAAGCAGAAGTGTTCACATTGCTTCGCAAGAATCGCTTTTGTGCAGAAAACAGTAACACTTGTTCAGAAGGAAAGAAAGCACAGAGCCCCAGATTCTATGTTGTCCTGGAGAGCTTGCAGAGCACTGGGGAAAGGTAGGCAGAGAATTCCCTGCTAGCACCTTCTCTATGCCTTGGAAGCAGAAGTGTTTCCATTGCTTCGCAAGAATCGCTTTTGTGCAGAAAACATTAACAGTTGTTCAGAACGAAAGAAAGCACAGAGCCCCAGTTTTTATGTTGTCCTTGAGAGCTTGCAGAGCACTGGGGAAAGGCAGGCAGAGAATTCCCTGCTAGCACCTTCTCTGTGCCTGGGAAGCAGAAGTGTTCACATTGCTTCGCAAGAATCGCTTTTGTGCAGAAAACAGTAACACTTGTTCAGAAGGAAAGAAAGCACAGAGCCCCAGATTTGCTGTTGTCCCGGAGAGCTTGCAGAGCACTGGGGAAAGGCAGGCAGAGAATTCCCTGCTAGCACCTTCTCTGTGCCTGTTCACATTGCTTCGCAGAATCGCTTTTGTGCAGAAAACAGTAACACTTGTTCAGAAGGAAAGAAAGCACAGAGCCCCAGATTCTATGTTGTCCTGGAGAGCTTGCAGAGCACTGGGGAAAGGCAGGCAGAGAATTCCCTGCTAGCACCTTCTCTGTGCCTGGGAAGCAGAAGTGTTCACATTGCTTCGCAAGAATCGCTTTTGTGCAGAAAACAGTAACACTTGTTCAGAAGGAAAGAAAGCACAGAGCCCCACATTTTATGTTGTCCTGGAGAGCTTGCAGAGCACTGGGGAAAGGCAGGCAGAGAATTCCCTGCTAGCACCTTCTCTGTGCCTGGGAAGCAGAAGTGTTCACATTGCTTCGCAGAATCGCTTTTGTGCAGAAAACAGTAACACTTGTTCAGAAGGAAAGAAAGCACAGAGCCCCAGATTCTATGTTGTCCTGGAGAGCTTGCAGAGCACTGGGGAAAGGCAGGCAGAGAATTCCCTGATAGCACCTTCTCTGTGCCTGGGAAGCAGAAGTGTTCACATTGCTTCGCAAGAATCGCTTTTGTGCAGAAAACAGTAACACTTGTTCAGAAGGAAAGAAAGCACAGCGCCCCAGATTCTATGTTGTCCTGGAGAGCTTGCAGAGCACTGGGGAAAGGCAGGCAGAGAATTCCCTGCTAGCACCTTCTCTGTGCCTGTTCACATTGCTTCGCAGAATCGCTTTTGTGCAGAAAACAGTAACACTTGTTCAGAAGGAAAGAAAGCACAGAGCCCCACATTTTATGTTGTCCTGGAGAGCTTGCAGAGCACTGGGGAAAGGCAGGCAGAGAATTCCCTGATAGCACCTTCTCTGTGCCTGGGAAGCAGAAGTGTTCACATTGCTTCGCAAGAAACGCTTTTGTGCAGAAAACAGTAACACTTGTTCAGAAGGAAAGAAAGCACAGAGCCCCAGATTTTATGTTGTCCTGGAGAGCTTGCAGAGCACTGGGGAAAGGCAGGCAGAGAATTCCTTGCTAGCACCTTCTCTGTGCCTGGGAAGCAGAAGTGTTCACATTGCTTCGCAGAATCGCTTTTGTGCAGAAAACAGTAACACTTGTTCAGAAGGAAAGAAAGCACAGAGCCCCAGATTCTATGTTGTCCTGGAGAGCTTGCAGAGCACTGGGGAAAGGCAGGCAGAGAATTCCCTGCTAGCACCTTCTCTGTGCCTGTTCACATTGCTTCGCAGAATCGCTTTTGTGCAGAAAACAGTAACACTTGTTCAGAAGGAAAGAAAGCACAGAGCCCCAGATTCTATGTTGTCCTGGAGAGCTTGCAGAGCACTGGGGAAAGGTAGGCAGAGAATTCCCTGCTAGCACCTTCTCTGTGCCTGGGAAGCAGAAGTGTTCACATTGCTTCGCAAGAATCGCTTTTGTGCAGAAAACAGTAACACTTGTTCAGAAGGAAAGAAAGCACAGCGCCCCAGATTCTATGTTGTCCTGGAGAGCTTGCAGAGCACTGGGGAAAGGCAGGCAGAGAATTCCCTGCTAGCACCTTCTCTGTGCCTGTTCACATTGCTTCGCAGAATCGCTTTTGTGCAGAAAACAGTAACACTTGTTCAGAAGGAAAGAAAGCACAGAGCCCCACATTTTATGTTGTCCTGGAGAGCTTGCAGAGCACTGGGGAAAGGCAGGCAGAGAATTCCCTGATAGCACCTTCTCTGTGCCTGGGAAGCAGAAGTGTTCACATTGCTTCGCAAGAAACGCTTTTGTGCAGAAAACAGTAACACTTGTTCAGAAGGAAAGAAAGCACAGAGCCCCAGATTTTATGTTGTCCTGGAGAGCTTGCAGAGACCTGGGGAAAGGCAGGCAGAGAATTCCTTGCTAGCACCTTCTCTGTGCCTGGGAAGCAGAAGTGTTCACATTGCTTCGCAGAATCGCTTTTGTGCAGAAAACAGTAACACTTGTTCAGAAGGAAAGAAAGCACAGAGCCCCAGATTCTATGTTGTCCTGGAGAGCTTGCAGAGCACTGGGGAAAGGCAGGCAGAGAATTCCCTGATAGCACCTTCTCTGTGCCTGTTCACATTGCTTCGCCGAATCGCTTTTGTGCAGAAAACAGTAACACTTGTTCAGAACGAAAGAAAGCACAGAGCCCCAGATTCTATGTTGTCCTGGAGAGCTTGCAGAGCACTGGGGAAAGGCAGGCAGAGAATTCCCTGCTAGCACCTTCTCTGTGCCTGGGAAGCAGAAGTGTTCACATTGCTTCGCAAGAATCGCTTTTGTGCAGAAAACAGTAACACTTGTTCAGAACGAAAGAAAGCACAGAGCCCCAGATTCTATGTTGTCCTGGAGAGCTTGCAGAGCACTGGGGAAAGGCAGGCAGAGAATTCCTTGCTAGCACCTTCTCCGTGCCTGGGAAGCAAAGGTGTTCACATTGCTTCACAGAATCGCTTTTGTGCAGAAAACAGTAACACTTGTTCAGAAGGAAAGAAAGCACAGAGCCCCAGATTCTATGTTGTCCTGGAGAGCTTGCAGAGCACTGGGGAAAGGCAGGCAGAGAATTCCCTGCTAGCACCTTCTCTGTGCCTGTTCACATTGCTTCGCAGAATCGCTTTTGTGCAGAAAACAGTAACACTTGTTCAGAAGGAAAGAAAGCACAGAGCCCCAGATTCTATGTTGTCCTGGAGAGCTTGCAGAGCACTGGGGAAAGGCAGGCAGAGAATTCCCTGCTAGCACCTTCTCTGTGCCTGTTCACATTGCTTCGCAGAATCGCTTTTGTGCAGAAAACAGTAACACTTGTTCAGAAGGAAAGAAAGCACAGAGCCCCAGATTCTATGTTGTCCTGGAGAGCTTGCAGAGCACTGGGGAAAGGCAGGCAGAGAATTCCCTGCTAGCACCTTCTCTGTGCCTGGGAAGCAGAAGTGTTCACATTGCTTCGCAAGAATCGCTTTTGTGCAGAAAACAGTAACACTTGTTCAGAAGGAAAGAAAGCACAGAGCCCCAGATTCTATGTTGTCCTGGAGAGCTTGCAGAGCACTGGGGAAAGGCAGGCAGAGAATTCCCTGCTAGCACCTTCTCTGTGCCTGGGAAGCAGAAGTGTTCACATTGCTTCGCAAGAATCGCTTTTGTGCAGAAAACAGTAACACTTGTTCAGAAGGAAAGAAAGCACAGAGCCCCAGATTTGCTGTTGTCCTGGAGAGCTTGCAGAGCACTGGGGAAAGGCAGGCAGAGAATTCCCTGATAACACCTTCTCTGTGCCTTTTCACATTGCTTCGCAGAATCGCTTTTGTGCAGAAAACAGTAACACTTGTTCAGAAGGAAAGAAAGCACAGAGCCCCAGATTCTATGTTGTCCTGGAGAGCTTGCAGAGCACTGGGGAAAGGCAGGCAGAGAATTCCCTGCTAGCACCTTCTCTGTGCCTGTTCACATTGCTTCGCAGAATCGCTTTTGTGCAGAAAACAGTAACAGTTGTTCAGAACGAAAGAAAGCACAGAGCCCCAGATTCTATGTTGTCCTGGAGAGCTTGCAGAGCACTGGGGAAAGGTAGGCAGAGAATTCCCTGCTAGCACCTTCTCTGTGCCTGGGAAGCAGAAGTGTTCACATTGCTTCGCAGAATCGCTTTTGTGCAGAAAACAGTAACACTTGTTCAGAAGGAAAGAAAGCACAGAGCCCCAGATTTTATGTTGTCCTGGAGAGCTTGCAGAGCACTGGGGAAAGGCAGGCAGAGAATTCCCTGCTAGCACCTTCTCTGTGCCTGGGAAGCAGAAGTGTTCACATTGCTTCGCAGAATCGCTTTTGTGCAGAAAACAGTAACACTTGTTCAGAAGGAAAGAAAGCACAGAGCCCCAGATTCTATGTTGTCCTGGAGAGCTTGCAGAGCACTGGGGAAAGGCAGGCAGAGAATTCCCTGCTAGCACCTTCTCTGTGCCTGGGAAGCAGAAGTGTTCACATTGCTTCGCAAGAATCGCTTTTGTGCAGAAAACAGTAACACTTGTTCAGAAGGAAAGAAAGCACAGAGCCCCAGATTCTATGTTGTCCTGGAGAGCTTGCAGAGCACTGGGGAAAGGCAGGCAGAGAATTCCCTGCTAGCACCTTCTCTGTGCCTGTTCACATTGCTTCGCAGAATCGCTTTTGTGCAGAAAACAGTAACAGTTGTTCAGAACGAAAGAAAGCACAGAGCCCCAGATTTTATGTTGTCCTGGAGAGCTTGCAGAGCACTGGGGAAAGGCAGGCAGAGAATTCCCTGCTAGCACCTTCTCTGTGCCTGGGAAGCAGAAGTGTTCACATTGCTTCGCAAGAAACGCTTTTGTGCAGAAAACAGTAACACTTGTTCAGAAGGAAAGAAAGCACAGAGCCCCAGATTTTATGTTGTCCTGGAGAGCTTGCAGAGCACTGGGGAAAGGCAGGCAGAGAATTCCTTGCTAGCACCTTCTCTGTGCCTGGGAAGCAGAAGTGTTCACATTGCTTCGCAGAATCGCTTTTGTGCAGAAAACAGTAACACTTGTTCAGAAGGAAAGAAAGCACAGAGCCCCGATTCTATGTTGTCCTGGAGAGCTTGCAGAGCACTGGGGAAAGGCAGGCAGAGAATTCCCTGATAGCACCTTCTCTGTGCCTGTTCACATTGCTTCGCAGAATCGCTTTTGTGCAGAAAACAGTAACACTTGTTCAGAACGAAAGAAAGCACAGAGCCCCAGATTCTATGTTGTCCTGGAGAGCTTGCAGAGCACTGGGGAAAGGCAGGCAGAGAATTCCCTGCTAGCACCTTCTCTGTGCCTGGGAAGCAGAAGTGTTCACATTGCTTCGCAAGAATCGCTTTTGTGCAGAAAACAGTAACACTTGTTCAGAAGGAAAGAAAGCACAGAGCCCCAGATTTGCTGTTGTCCTGGAGAGCTTGCAGAGCACTGGGGAAAGGCAGGCAGAGAATTCCTTGCTAGCACCTTCTCTGTGCCTGGGAAGCAGAAGTGTTCACATTGCTTCGCAAGAATCGCTTTTGTGCAGAAAACAGTAACACTTGTTCAGAAGGAAAGAAAGCACAGAGCCCCAGATTCTATGTTGTCCTGGAGAGCTTGCAGAGCACTGGGGAAAGGCAGGCAGAGAATTCCCTGCTAGCACCTTCTCTGTGCCTGGGAAGCAGAAGTGTTCACATTGCTTCGCAAGAATCGCTTTTGTGCAGAAAACAGTAACACTTGTTCAGAAGGAAAGAAAGCACAGAGCCCCAGATTCTATGTTGTCCTGGAGAGCTTGCAGAGCACTGGGGAAAGGTAGGCAGAGAATTCCCTGCTAGCACCTTCTCTATGCCTTGGAAGCAGAAGTGTTTCCATTGCTTAGCAAGAATCGCTTTTGTGCAGAAAACAGTAACAGTTGTTCAGAACGAAAGAAAGCACAGAGCCCCAGTTTTTATGTTGTCCTTGAGAGCTTGCAGAGCACTGGGGAAAGGCAGGCAGAGAATTCCCTGCTAGCACCTTCTCTGTGCCTGGGAAGCAGAAGTGTTCACATTGCTTCGCAAGAATCACTTTTGTGCAGAAAACAGTAACACTTGTTCAGAAGGAAAGAAAGCACAGAGCCCCAGATTTGCTGTTGTCCCGGAGAGCTTGCAGAGCACTGGGGAAAGGCAGGCAGAGAATTCCCTGCTAGCACCTTCTCTGTGCCTGTTCACATTGCTTCGCAGAATCGCTTTTGTGCAGAAAACAGTAACACTTGTTCAGAAGGAAAGAAAGCACAGAGCCCCAGATTCTATGTTGTCCTGGAGAGCTTGCAGAGCACTGGGGAAAGGTAGGCAGAGAATTCCCTGCTAGCACCTTCTCTGTGCCTGGGAAGCAGAATTGTTCACATTGCTTCGCAGAATCGTTTTTGTGCAGAAAACAGTAACACTTGTTCAGAAGGAAAGAAAGCACAGAGCCCCAGATTTTATGTTGTCCTGGAGAGCTTGCAGAGCACTGGGGAAAGGCAGGCAGAGAATTCCCTGCTAGCACCTTCTCTGTGCCTGGGAAGCAGAAGTGTTCACATTGCTTCGCAGAATCGCTTTTGTGCAGAAAACAGTAACACTTGTTCAGAAGGAAAGAAAGCACAGAGCCCCAGATTCTATGTTGTCCTGGAGAGCTTGCAGAGCACTGGGGAAAGGCAGGCAGAGAATTCCCTGCTAGCACCTTCTCTGTGCCTGGGAAGCAGAAGTGTTCACATTGCTTCGCAAGAATCGCTTTTGTGCAGAAAACAGTAACACTTGTTCAGAAGGAAAGAAAGCACAGAGCCCCAGATTTTATGTTGTCCTGGAGAGCTTGCAGAGCACTGGGGAAAGGCAGGCAGAGAATTCCCTGCTAGCACCTTCTCTGTGCCTGGGAAGCAGAAGTGTTCACATTGCTTCGCAGAATCGCTTTTGTGCAGAAAACAGTAACACTTGTTCAGAAGGAAAGAAAGCACAGAGCCCCAGATTCTATGTTGTCCTGGAGAGCTTGCAGAGCACTGGGGAAAGGCAGGCAGAGAATTCCCTGATAGCACCTTCTCTGTGCCTGGGAAGCAGAAGTGTTCACATTGCTTCGCAAGAATCGCTTTTGTGCAGAAAACAGTAACACTTGTTCAGAAGGAAAGAAAGCACAGCGCCCCAGATTCTATGTTGTCCTGGAGAGCTTGCAGAGCACTGGGGAAAGGCAGGCAGAGAATTCCCTGCTAGCACCTTCTCTGTGCCTGGGAAGCAGAAGTGTTCACATTGCTTCGCAAGAAACGCTTTTGTGCAGAAAACAGTAACACTTGTTCAGAAGGAAAGAAAGCACAGAGCCCCAGATTTTATGTTGTCCTGGAGAGCTTGCAGAGACCTGGGGAAAGGCAGGCAGAGAATTCCTTGCTAGCACCTTCTCTGTGCCTGGGAAGCAGAAGTGTTCACATTGCTTCGCAGAATCGCTTTTGTGCAGAAAACAGTAACACTTGTTCAGAAGGAAAGAAAGCACAGAGCCCCAGATTCTATGTTGTCCTGGAGAGCTTGCAGAGCACTGGGGAAAGGCAGGCAGAGAATTCCCTGATAGCACCTTCTCTGTGCCTGTTCACATTGCTTCGCAGAATCGCTTTTGTGCAGAAAACAGTAACACTTGTTCAGAACGAAAGAAAGCACAGAGCCCCAGATTCTATGTTGTCCTGGAGAGCTTGCAGAGCACTGGGGAAAGGCAGGCAGAGAATTCCCTGCTAGCACCTTCTCTGTGCCTGGGAAGCAGAAGTGTTCACATTGCTTCGCAAGAATCGCTTTTGTGCAGAAAACAGTAACACTTGTTCAGAACGAAAGAAAGCACAGAGCCCCAGATTCTATGTTGTCCTGGAGAGCTTGCAGAGCACTGGGGAAAGGCAGGCAGAGAATTCCTTGCTAGCACCTTCTCCGTGCCTGGGAAGCAAAGGTGTTCACATTGCTTCACAGAATCGCTTTTGTGCAGAAAACAGTAACACTTGTTCAGAAGGAAAGAAAGCACAGAGCCCCAGATTCTATGTTGTCCTGGAGAGCTTGCAGAGCACTGGGGAAAGGCAGGCAGAGAATTCCCTGCTAGCACCTTCTCTGTGCCTGGGAAGCAGAAGTGTTCACATTGCTTCGCAGAATCGCTTTTGTGCAGAAAACAGTAACACTTGTTCAGAAGGAAAGAAAGCACAGAGCCCCAGATTCTATGTTGTCCTGGAGAGCTTGCAGAGCACTGGGGAAAGGCAGGCAGAGAATTCCCTGCTAGCACCTTCTCTGTGCCTGGGAAGCAGAAGTGTTCACATTGCTTCGCAAGAATCGCTTTTGTGCAGAAAACAGTAACACTTGTTCAGAAGGAAAGAAAGCACAGAGCCCCAGATTCTATGTTGTCCTGGAGAGCTTGCAGAGCACTGGGGAAAGGCAGGCAGAGAATTCCCTGCTAGCACCTTCTCTGTGCCTGTTCACATTGCTTCGCAGAATCGCTTTTGTGCAGAAAACAGTAACAGTTGTTCAGAACGAAAGAAAGCACAGAGCCCCAGATTTTATGTTGTCCTGGAGAGCTTGCAGAGCACTGGGGAAAGGCAGGCAGAGAATTCCCTGCTAGCACCTTCTCTGTGCCTGGGAAGCAGAAGTGTTCACATTGCTTCGCAAGAAACGCTTTTGTGCAGAAAACAGTAACACTTGTTCAGAAGGAAAGAAAGCACAGAGCCCCAGATTTTATGTTGTCCTGGAGAGCTTGCAGAGCACTGGGGAAAGGCAGGCAGAGAATTCCTTGCTAGCACCTTCTCTGTGCCTGGGAAGCAGAAGTGTTCACATTGCTTCGCAGAATCGCTTTTGTGCAGAAAACAGTAACACTTGTTCAGAAGGAAAGAAAGCACAGAGCCCCGATTCTATGTTGTCCTGGAGAGCTTGCAGAGCACTGGGGAAAGGCAGGCAGAGAATTCCCTGATAGCACCTTCTCTGTGCCTGTTCACATTGCTTCGCAGAATCGCTTTTGTGCAGAAAACAGTAACACTTGTTCAGAACGAAAGAAAGCACAGAGCCCCAGATTCTATGTTGTCCTGGAGAGCTTGCAGAGCACTGGGGAAAGGCAGGCAGAGAATTCCCTGCTAGCACCTTCTCTGTGCCTGGGAAGCAGAAGTGTTCACATTGCTTCGCAAGAATCGCTTTTGTGCAGAAAACAGTAACACTTGTTCAGAAGGAAAGAAAGCACAGAGCCCCAGATTTGCTGTTGTCCTGGAGAGCTTGCAGAGCACTGGGGAAAGGCAGGCAGAGAATTCCTTGCTAGCACCTTCTCTGTGCCTGGGAAGCAGAAGTGTTCACATTGCTTCGCAAGAATCGCTTTTGTGCAGAAAACAGTAACACTTGTTCAGAAGGAAAGAAAGCACAGAGCCCCAGATTCTATGTTGTCCTGGAGAGCTTGCAGAGCACTGGGGAAAGGCAGGCAGAGAATTCCCTGCTAGCACCTTCTCTGTGCCTGGGAAGCAGAAGTGTTCACATTGCTTCGCAAGAATCGCTTTTGTGCAGAAAACAGTAACACTTGTTCAGAAGGAAAGAAAGCACAGAGCCCCAGATTCTATGTTGTCCTGGAGAGCTTGCAGAGCACTGGGGAAAGGTAGGCAGAGAATTCCCTGCTAGCACCTTCTCTATGCCTTGGAAGCAGAAGTGTTTCCATTGCTTCGCAAGAATCGCTTTTGTGCAGAAAACAGTAACAGTTGTTCAGAACGAAAGAAAGCACAGAGCCCCAGTTTTTATGTTGTCCTTGAGAGCTTGCAGAGCACTGGGGAAAGGCAGGCAGAGAATTCCCTGCTAGCACCTTCTCTGTGCCTGGGAAGCAGAAGTGTTCACATTGCTTCGCAAGAATCGCTTTTGTGCAGAAAACAGTAACACTTGTTCAGAAGGAAAGAAAGCACAGAGCCCCAGATTTGCTGTTGTCCCGGAGAGCTTGCAGAGCACTGGGGAAAGGCAGGCAGAGAATTCCCTGCTAGCACCTTCTCTGTGCCTGTTCACATTGCTTCGCAGAATCGCTTTTGTGCAGAAAACAGTAACACTTGTTCAGAAGGAAAGAAAGCACAGAGCCCCAGATTCTATGTTGTCCTGGAGAGCTTGCAGAGCACTGGGGAAAGGTAGGCAGAGAATTCCCTGCTAGCACCTTCTCTGTGCCTGGGAAGCAGAATTGTTCACATTGCTTCGCAGAATCGTTTTTGTGTAGAAAACAGTAACACTTGTTCAGAAGGAAAGAAAGCACAGAGCCCCAGATTTTATGTTGTCCTGGAGAGCTTGCAGAGCACTGGGGAAAGGCAGGCAGAGAATTCCCTGCTAGCACCTTCTCTGTGCCTGGGAAGCAGAAGTGTTCACATTGCTTCGCAGAATCGCTTTTGTGCAGAAAACAGTAACACTTGTTCAGAAGGAAAGAAAGCACAGAGCCCCAGATTCTATGTTGTCCTGGAGAGCTTGCAGAGCACTGGGGAAAGGCAGGCAGAGAATTCCCTGCTAGCACCTTCTCTGTGCCTGGGAAGCAGAAGTGTTCACATTGCTTCGCAAGAATCGCTTTTGTGCAGAAAACAGTAACACTTGTTCAGAAGGAAAGAAAGCACAGAGCCCCAGATTTTATGTTGTCCTGGAGAGCTTGCAGAGCACTGGGGAAAGGCAGGCAGAGAATTCCCTGCTAGCACCTTCTCTGTGCCTGGGAAGCAGAAGTGTTCACATTGCTTCGCAGAATCGCTTTTGTGCAGAAAACAGTAACACTTGTTCAGAAGGAAAGAAAGCACAGAGCCCCAGATTCTATGTTGTCCTGGAGAGCTTGCAGAGCACTGGGGAAAGGCAGGCAGAGAATTCCCTGATAGCACCTTCTCTGTGCCTGGGAAGCAGAAGTGTTCACATTGCTTCGCAAGAATCGCTTTTGTGCAGAAAACAGTAACACTTGTTCAGAAGGAAAGAAAGCACAGAGCCCCAGATTCTATGTTGTCCTGGAGAGCTTGCAGAGCACTGGGGAAAGGCAGGCAGAGAATTCCCTGCTAGCACCTTCTCTGTGCCTGGGAAGCAGAAGTGTTCACATTGCTTCGCAAGAAACGCTTTTGTGCAGAAAACAGTAACACTTGTTCAGAAGGAAAGAAAGCACAGAGCCCCAGATTTTATGTTGTCCTGGAGAGCTTGCAGAGACCTGGGGAAAGGCAGGCAGAGAATTCCTTGCTAGCACCTTCTCTGTGCCTGGGAAGCAGAAGTGTTCACATTGCTTCGCAGAATCGCTTTTGTGCAGAAAACAGTAACACTTGTTCAGAAGGAAAGAAAGCACAGAGCCCCAGATTCTATGTTGTCCTGGAGAGCTTGCAGAGCACTGGGGAAAGGCAGGCAGAGAATTCCCTGATAGCACCTTCTCTGTGCCTGTTCACATTGCTTCGCAGAATCGCTTTTGTGCAGAAAACAGTAACACTTGTTCAGAACGAAAGAAAGCACAGAGCCCCAGATTCTATGTTGTCCTGGAGAGCTTGCAGAGCACTGGGGAAAGGCAGGCAGAGAATTCCCTGCTAGCACCTTCTCTGTGCCTGGGAAGCAGAAGTGTTCACATTGCTTCGCAAGAATCGCTTTTGTGCAGAAAACAGTAACACTTGTTCAGAAGGAAAGAAAGCACAGAGCCCCAGATTCTATGTTGTCCTGGAGAGCTTGCAGAGCACTGGGGAAAGGCAGGCAGAGAATTCCCTGCTAGCACCTTCTCTGTGCCTGTTCACATTGCTTCGCAGAATCGCTTTTGTGCAGAAAACAGTAACACTTGTTCAGAAGGAAAGAAAGCACAGAGCCCCAGATTCTATGTTGTCCTGGAGAGCTTGCAGAGCACTGGGGAAAGGCAGGCAGAGAATTCCCTGCTAGCACCTTCTCTGTGCCTGTTCACATTGCTTCGCAGAATCGCTTTTGTGCAGAAAACAGTAACACTTGTTCAGAAGGAAAGAAAGCACAGAGCCCCAGATTCTATGTTGTCCTGGAGAGCTTGCAGAGCACTGGGGAAAGGTAGGCAGAGAATTCCCTGCTAGCACCTTCTCTGTGCCTGGGAACAGAAGTGTTCACATTGCTTCGCAAGAATCGCTTTTGTGCAGAAAACATTAACAGTTGTTCAGAACGAAAGAAAGCACAGAGCCCCAGTTTTTATGTTGTCCTTGAGAGCTTGCAGAGCACTGGGGAAAGGCAGGCAGAGATTTCCCTGATAGCACCTTCTCTGTGCCTGTTCACATTGTTTCGCAGAATCGCTTTTGTGCAGAAAACATTAACACTTGTTCAGAACGAAAGAAAGCACAGAGCCCCAGATTCTATGTTGTCCTGGAGAGCTTGCAGAGCACTGGGGAAAGGCAGGCAGAGAATTCCCTGATAGCACCTTCTCTGTGCCTGTTCACATTGCTTCGCAGAATCGCTTTTGTGCAGAAAACAGTAACAGTTGTTCAGAAGGAAAGAAAGCACAGAGCCCCAGATTCTATGTTGTCTTCGAGAGCTTGCAGAGCACTGGGGAAAGGCAGGCAGAGAATTCCCTGCTAGCACCTTCTCTGTGCCTGGGAAGCAGAAGTGTTCACATTGCTTCGCAAGAATCGCTTTTGTGCAGAAAACAGTAACACTTGTTCAGAAGGAAAGAAAGCACAGAGCCCCAGATTCTATGTTGTCCTGGAGAGCTTGCAGAGCACTGGGGAAAGGCAGGCAGAGAATTCCTTGCTAGCACCTTCTCTGTGCCTGGGAAGCAGAAGTGTTCACATTGCTTCGCAAGAATCGCTTTTGTGCAGAAAACAGTAACACTTGTTCAGAAGGAAAGAAAGCACAGAGCCCCAGATTTGCTGTTGTCCTGGAGAGCTTGCAGAGCACTGGGGAAAGGCAGGCAGAGAATTCCCTGATAACACCTTCTCTGTGCCTGTTCACATTGCTTCGCAGAATCGCTTTTGTGCAGAAAACAGTAACACTTGTTCAGAAGGAAAGAAAGCACAGAGCCCCAGATTCTATGTTGTCCTGGAGAGCTTGCAGAGCACTGGGGAAAGGCAGGCAGAGAATTCCCTGCTAGCACCTTCTCTGTGCCTGTTCACATTGCTTCGCAGAATCGCTTTTGTGCAGAAAACAGTAACAGTTGTTCAGAACGAAAGAAAGCACAGAGCCCCAGATTCTATGTTGTCCTGGAGAGCTTGCAGAGCACTGGGGAAAGGTAGGCAGAGAATTCCCTGCTAGCACCTTCTCTGTGCCTGGGAAGCAGAAGTGTTCACATTGCTTCGCAGAATCGCTTTTGTGCAGAAAACAGTAACACTTGTTCAGAAGGAAAGAAAGCACAGAGCCCCAGATTTTATGTTGTCCTGGAGAGCTTGCAGAGCACTGGGGAAAGGCAGGCAGAGAATTCCCTGCTAGCACCTTCTCTGTGCCTGGGAAGCAGAAGTGTTCACATTGCTTCACAGAATCGCTTTTGTGCAGAAAACAGTAACACTTGTTCAGAAGGAAAGAAAGCACAGAGCCCCAGATTCTATGTTGTCCTGGAGAGCTTGCAGAGCACTGGGGAAAGGCAGGCAGAGAATTCCCTGATAGCACCTTCTCTGTGCCTGGGAAGCAGAAGTGTTCACATTGCTTCGCAGAATCGCTTTTGTGCAGAAAACAGTAACACTTGTTCAGAACGAAAGAAAGCACAGAGCCCCAGATTCTATGTTGTCCTGGAGAGCTTGCAGAGCACTGGGGAAAGGTAGGCAGAGAATTCCCTGCTAGCACCTTCTCTGTGCCTGGGAAGCAGAAGTGTTCACATTGCTTCGCAGAATCGCTTTTGTGCAGAAAACAGTAACACTTGTTCAGAAGGAAAGAAAGCACAGAGCCCCAGATTTTATGTTGTCCTGGAGAGCTTGCAGAGCACTGGGGAAAGGCAGGCAGAGAATTCCCTGCTAGCACCTTCTCTGTGCCTGGGAAGCAGAAGTGTTCACATTGCTTCACAGAATCGCTTTTGTGCAGAAAACAGTAACACTTGTTCAGAAGGAAAGAAAGCACAGAGCCCCAGATTCTATGTTGTCCTGGAGAGCTTGCAGAGCACTGGGGAAAGGCAGGCAGAGAATTCCCTGATAGCACCTTCTCTGTGCCTGGGAAGCAGAAGTGTTCACATTGCTTCGCAAGAATCGCTTTTGTGCAGAAAACAGTAACACTTGTTCAGAACGAAAGAAAGCACAGAGCCCCAGATTTGCTGTTGTCCTGGAGAGCTTGCAGAGCACTGGGGAAAGGCAGGCAGAGAATTCCTTGCTAGCACCTTCTCTGTGCCTGGGAAGCAGAAGTGTTCACATTGCTTCGCAGAATCACTTTTGTGCAGAAAACAGTAACACTTGTTCAGAAGGAAAGAAAGCACAGAGCCCCAGATTCTATGTTGTCCTGGAGAGCTTGCAGAGCACTGGGGAAAGGCAGGCAGAGAATTCCCTGCTAGCACCTTCTCTGTGCCTGGGAAGCAGAAGTGTTCACATTGCTTCGCAAGAATCGCTTTTGTGCAGAAAACAGTAACACTTGTTCAGAAGGAAAGAAAGCACAGAGCCCCAGATTTTATGTTGTCCTGGAGAGCTTGCAGAGCACTGGGGAAAGGCAGGCAGAGAATTCCCTGCTAGCACCTTCTCTGTGCCTGGGAAGCAGAAGTGTTCACATTGCTTCGCAAGAATCGCTTTTGTGCAGAAAACAGTAACACTTGTTCAGAAGGAAAGAAAGCACAGAGCCCCAGATTCTATGTTGTCCTGGAGAGCTTGCAGAGCACTGGGGAAAGGCAGGCAGAGAATTCCCTGATAGCACCTTCTCTGTGCCTGGGAAGCAGAAGTGTTCACATTGCTTCGCAGAATCGCTTTTGTGCAGAAAACAGTAACACTTGTTCAGAACGAAAGAAAGCACAGAGCCCCAGATTTTATGTTGTCCTGGAGAGCTTGCAGAGCACTGGGGAAAGGCAGGCAGAGAATTCCCTGATAGCACCTTCTCTGTGCCTGTTCACATTGCTTCGCAGAATCGCTTTTGTGCAGAAAACAGTAACACTTGTTCAGAAGGAAAGAAAGCACAGCGCCCCAGATTCTATGTTGTCCTGGAGAGCTTGCAGAGCACTGGGGAAAGGCAGGCAGAGAATTCCCTGCTAGCACCTTCTCTGTGCCTGGGAAGCAGAAGTGTTCACATTGCTTCGCAAGAATCGCTTTTGTGCAGAAAACAGTAACACTTGTTCAGAAGGAAAGAAAGCACAGAGCCCCAGATTTTATGTTGTCCTGGAGAGCTTGCAGAGCACTGGGGAAAGGCAGGCAGAGAATTCCCTGCTAGCACCTTCTCTGTGCCTGGGAAGCTGAAGTGTTCACATTGCTTCGCAAGAATCGCTTTTGTGCAGAAAACAGTAACACTTGTTCAGAAGGAAAGAAAGCACAGAGCCCCAGATTTGCTGTTGTCCTGGAGAGCTTGCAGAGCACTGGGGAAAGGCAGGCAGAGAATTCCTTGCTAGCACCTTCTCTGTGCCTGGGAAGCAGAAGTGTTCACATTGCTTCACAGAATCGCTTTTGTGCAGAAAACAGTAACACTTGTTCAGAAGGAAAGAAAGCACAGAGCCCCAGATTCTATGTTGTCCTGGAGAGCTTGCAGAGCACTGGGGAAAGGCAGGCAGAGAATTCCCTGATAGCACCTTCTCTGTGCCTGTTCACATTGCTTCGCAGAATCGCTTTTGTGCAGAAAACAGTAACACTTGTTCAGAAGGAAAGAAAGCACAGAGCCCCAGATTCTATGTTGTCCTGGAGAGCTTGCAGAGCACTGGGGAAAGGCAGGCAGAGAATTCCCTGCTAGCACCTTCTCTGTGCCTGGGAAGCAGAAGTGTTCACATTGCTTCGCAAGAATCGCTTTTGTGCAGAAAACAGTAACACTTGTTCAGAACGAAAGAAAGCACAGAGCCCCAGATTTGCTGTTGTCCTGGAGAGCTTGCAGAGCACTGGGGAAAGGCAGGCAGAGAATTCCTTGCTAGCACCTTCTCTGTGCCTGGGAAGCAGAAGTGTTCACATTGCTTCGCAAGAATCGCTTTTGTGCAGAAAACAGTAACACTTGTTCAGAAGGAAAGAAAGCACAGAGCCCCAGATTCTATGTTGTCCTGGAGAGCTTGCAGAGCACTGGGGAAAGGCAGGCAGAGAATTCCCTGCTAGCACCTTCTCTGTGCCTGGGAAGCAGAAGTGTTCACATTGCTTCGCAAGAATCGCTTTTGTGCAGAAAACAGTAACACTTGTTCAGAAGGAAAGAAAGCACAGAGCCCCAGATTTTATGTTGTCCTGGAGAGCTTGCAGAGCACTGGGGAAAGGCAGGCAGAGAATTCCCTGCTAGCACCTTCTCTGTGCCTGGGAAGCAGAAGTGTTCACATTGCTTCGCAAGAATCGCTTTTGTGCAGAAAACAGTAACACTTGTTCAGAAGGAAAGAAAGCACAGAGCCCCAGATTCTATGTTGTCCTGGAGAGCTTGCAGAGCACTGGGGAAAGGCAGGCAGAGATTTCCCTGATAGCACCTTCTCTGTGCCTGTTCACATTGTTTCGCAGAATCGCTTTTGTGCAGAAAACAGTAACACTTGTTCAGAACGAAAGAAAGCACAGAGCCCCAGATTCTATGTTGTCCTGGAGAGCTTGCAGAGCACTGGGGAAAGGCAGGCAGAGAATTCCCTGATAGCACCTTCTCTGTGCCTGTTCACATTGCTTCGCAGAATCGCTTTTGTGCAGAAAACAGTAACACTTGTTCAGAAGGAAAGAAAGCACAGAGCCCCAGATTCTATGTTGTCTTCGAGAGCTTGCAGAGCACTGGGGAAAGGCAGTCAGAGAATTCCCTGCTAGCACCTTCTCTGTGCCTGGGAAGCAGAAGTGTTCACATTGCTTCGCAAGAATCGCTTTTGTGCAGAAAACAGTAACACTTGTTCAGAAGGAAAGAAAGCACAGAGCCCCAGATTCTATGTTGTCCTGGAGAGCTTGCAGAGCACTGGGGAAAGGCAGGCAGAGAATTCCCTGCTAGCACCTTCTCTGTGCCTGGGAAGCAGAAGTGTTCACATTGCTTCGCAAGAATCGCTTTTGTGCAGAAAACAGTAACACTTGTTCAGAAGGAAAGAAAGCACAGAGCCCCAGATTTGCTGTTGTCCTGGAGAGCTTGCAGAGCACTGGGGAAAGGCAGGCAGAGAATTCCCTGATAACACCTTCTCTGTGCCTTTTCACATTGCTTCGCAGAATCGCTTTTGTGCAGAAAACAGTAACACTTGTTCAGAAGGAAAGAAAGCACAGAGCCCCAGATTCTATGTTGTCCTGGAGAGCTTGCAGAGCACTGGGGAAAGGCAGGCAGAGAATTCCCTGCTAGCACCTTCTCTGTGCCTGTTCACATTGCTTCGCAGAATCGCTTTTGTGCAGAAAACAGTAACAGTTGTTCAGAACGAAAGAAAGCACAGAGCCCCAGATTCTATGTTGTCCTGGAGAGCTTGCAGAGCACTGGGGAAAGGTAGGCAGAGAATTCCCTGCTAGCACCTTCTCTGTGCCTGGGAAGCAGAATTGTTCACATTGCTTCGCACAATCGTTTTTGTGCAGAAAACAGTAACACTTGTTCAGAAGGAAAGAAAGCACAGCGCCCCAGATTTTATGTTGTCCTGGAGAGCTTGCAGAGCACTGGGGAAAGGCAGGCAGAGAATTCCCTGCTAGCACCTTCTCTGTGCCTGGGAAGCAGAAGTGTTCACATTGCTTCACAGAATCGCTTTTGTGCAGAAAACAGTAACACTTGTTCAGAAGGAAAGAAAGCACAGAGCCCCAGATTCTATGTTGTCCTGGAGAGCTTGCAGAGCACTGGGGAAAGGCAGGCAGAGAATTCCCTGCTAGCACCTTCTCTGTGCCTGGGAAGCAGAAGTGTTCACATTGCTTCGCAAGAATCGCTTTTGTGCAGAAAACAGTAACAGTTGTTCAGAACGAAAGAAAGCACAGAGCCCCAGATTTTATGTTGTCCTGGAGAGCTTGCAGAGCACTGGGGAAAGGCAGGCAGAGAATTCCCTGATAGCACCTTCTCTGTGCCTGTTCACATTGCTTCGCAGAATCGCTTTTGTGCAGAAAACACTAACACTTGTTCAGAAGGAAAGAAAGCACAGCGCCCCAGATTCTATGTTGTCCTGGAGAGCTTGCAGAGCACTGGGGAAAGGCAGGCAGAGAATTCCCTGCTAGCACCTTCTCTGTGCCTGGGAAGCAGAAGTGTTCACATTGCTTCGCAAGAATCGCTTTTGTGCAGAAAACAGTAACACTTGTTCAGAAGGAAAGAAAGCACAGAGCCCCAGATTTTATGTTGTCCTGGAGAGCTTGCAGAGCACTGGGGAAAGGCAGGCAGAGAATTCCCTGCTAGCACCTTCTCTGTGCCTGGGAAGCAGAAGTGTTCACATTGCTTCGCAACAATCGCTTTTGTGCAGAAAACAGTAACAGTTGTTCAGAACGAAAGAAAGCACAGAGCCCCAGATTCTATATTGTCCTGGAGAGCTTGCAGAGCACTGGGGAAAGGCAGGCAGAGAATTCCTTGCTAGCACCTTCTCTGTGCCTGGGAAGCAGAAGTGTTCACATTGCTTCACAGAATCGCTTTTGTGCAGAAAACAGTAACACTTGTTCAGAAGGAAAGAAAGCACAGAGCCCCAGATTCTATGTTGTCCTGGAGAGCTTGCAGAGCACTGGGGAAAGGCAGGCAGAGAATTCCCTGATAGCACCTTCTCTGTGCCTGTTCACATTGCTTCGCAGAATCGCTTTTGTGCAGAAAACAGTAACACTTGTTCAGAAGGAAAGAAAGCACAGAGCCCCAGATTCTATGTTGTCCTGGAGAGCTTGCAGAGCACTGGGGAAAGGCAGGCAGAGAATTCCCTGCTAGCACCTTCTCTGTGCCTGGGAAGCAGAAGTGTTCACATTGCTTCGCAGAATCACTTTTGTGCAGAAAACAGTAACACTTGTTCAGAAGGAAAGAAAGCACAGAGCCCCAGATTCTATGTTGTCCTGGAGAGCTTGCAGAGCACTGGGGAAAGGCAGGCAGAGAATTCCTTGCTAGCACCTTCTCTGTGCCTGGGAAGCAGAAGTGTTCACATTGCTTCGCAAGAATCGCTTTTGTGCAGAAAACAGTAACACTTGTTCAGAAGGAAAGAAAGCACAGAGCCCCAGATTCTATGTTGTCCTGGAGAGCTTGCAGAGCACTGGGGAAAGGCAGGCAGAGAATTCCCTGCTAGCACCTTCTCTGTGCCTGGGAAGCAGAAGTGTTCACATTGCTTCGCAAGAATCGCTTTTGTGCAGAAAACAGTAACACTTGTTCAGAAGGAAAGAAAGCACAGAGCCCCAGATTTTATGTTGTCCTGGAGAGCTTGCAGAGCACTGGGGAAAGGCAGGCAGAGAATTCCCTGCTAGCACCTTCTCTGTGCCTGGGAAGCAGAAGTGTTCACATTGCTTCGCAAGAATCGCTTTTGTGCAGAAAACAGTAACACTTGTTCAGAAGGAAAGAAAGCACAGAGCCCCAGATTCTATGTTGTCCTGGAGAGCTTGCAGAGCACTGGGGAAAGGCAGGCAGAGAATTCCCTGCTAGCACCTTCTCTGTGCCTGGGAAGCAGAAGTGTTCACATTGCTTCGCAAGAATCGCTTTTGTGCAGAAAACAGTAACACTTGTTCAGAAGGAAAGAAAGCACAGAGCCCCAGATTTTATGTTGTCCTGGAGAGCTTGCAGAGCACTGGGGAAAGGCAGGCAGAGAATTCCCTGCTAGCACCTTCTCTGTGCCTGTTCACATTGTTTCGCAGAATCGCTTTTGTGCAGAAAACAGTAACACTTGTTCAGAACGAAAGAAAGCACAGAGCCCCAGATTCTATGTTGTCCTGGAGAGCTTGCAGAGCACTGGGGAAAGGCAGGCAGAGAATTCCCTGATAGCACCTTCTCTGTGCCTGTTCACATTGCTTCGCAGAATCGCTTTTGTGCAGAAAACAGTAACACTTGTTCAGAAGGAAAGAAAGCACAGAGCCCCAGATTCTATGTTGTCCTGGAGAGCTTGCAGAGCACTGGGGAAAGGCAGGCAGAGAATTCCCTGCTAGCACCTTCTCTGTGCCTGGGAAGCAGAAGTGTTCACATTGCTTCGCAAGAATCGCTTTTGTGCAGAAAACAGTAACACTTGTTCAGAAGGAAAGAAAGCACAGAGCCCCAGATTTTATGTTGTCCTGGAGAGCTTGCAGAGCACTGGGGAAAGGCAGGCAGAGAATTCCCTGCTAGCACCTTCTCTGTGCCTGGGAAGCAGAAGTGTTCACATTGCTTCGCAGAATCGCTTTTGTGCAGAAAACAGTAACACTTGTTCAGAAGGAAAGAAAGCACAGCGCCCCAGATTCTATGTTGTCCTGGAGAGCTTGCAGAGCACTGGGGAAAGGCAGGCAGAGAATTCCTTGCTAGCACCTTCTCTGTGCCTGGGAAGCAGAAGTGTTCACATTGCTTCGCAAGAATCGCTTTTGTGCAGAAAACAGTAACACTTGTTCAGAAGGAAAGAAAGCACAGAGCCCCAGATTTTATGTTGTCCTGGAGAGCTTGCAGAGCACTGGGGAAAGGCAGGCAGAGAATTCCCTGATAGCACCTTCTCTGTGCCTGTTCACATTGCTTCGCAGAATCGCTTTTGTGCAGAAAACACTAACACTTGTTCAGAACGAAAGAAAGCACAGAGCCCCAGATTCTATGTTGTCCTGGAGAGCTTGCAGAGCACTGGGGAAAGGTAGGCAGAGAATTCCCTGCTAGCACCTTCTCTGTGCCTGGGAAGCAGAAGTGTTCACATTGCTTCGCAGAATCGTTTTTGTGCAGAAAACAGTAACACTTGTTCAGAACGAAAGAAAGCACAGAGCCCCAGATTCTATGTTGTCCTGGAGAGCTTGCAGAGCACTGGGGAAAGGTAGGCAGAGAATTCCCTGCTAGCACCTTCTCTGTGCCTGGGAAGCAGAAGTGTTCACATTGCTTCGCAGAATCGTTTTTGTGCAGAAAACAGTAACACTTGTTCAGAAGGAAAGAAAGCACAGAGCCCCAGATTTGCTGTTGTCCTGGAGAGCTTGCAGAGCACTGGGGAAAGGCAGGCAGAGAATTCCCTGCTAGCACCTTCTCTGTGCCTGGGAAGCAGAAGTGTTCACATTGCTTCGCAGAATCGCTTTTGTGCAGAAAACAGTAACACTTGTTCAGAAGGAAAGAAAGCACAGCGCCCCAGATTCTATGTTGTCCTGGAGAGCTTGCAGAGCACTGGGGAAAGGCAGGCAGAGAATTCCCTGCTAGCACCTTCTCTGTGCCTGGGAAGCAGAAGTGTTCACATTGCTTCGCAAGAATCGCTTTTGTGCAGAAAACAGTAACACTTGTTCAGAAGGAAAGAAAGCACAGAGCCCCAGATTTTATGTTGTCCTGGAGAGCTTGCAGAGCACTGGGGAAAGGCAGGCAGAGAATTCCCTGCTAGCACCTTCTCTGTGCCTGTTCACATTGCTTCGCAGAATCGCTTTTGTGCAGAAAACAGTAACACTTGTTCAGAAGGAAAGAAAGCACAGAGCCCCAGATTTTATGTTGTCCTGGAGAGCTTGCAGAGCACTGGGGAAAGGCAGGCAGAGAATTCCCTGCTAGCACCTTCTCTGTGCCTGGGAAGCAGAAGTGTTCACATTGCTTCGCAAGAATCGCTTTTGTGCAGAAAACAGTAACACTTGTTCAGAAGGAAAGAAAGCACAGAGCCCCAGATTTGCTGTTGTCCTGGAGAGCTTGCAGAGCACTGGGGAAAGGAAGGCAGAGAATTCCCTGATAGCACCTTCTCTGTGCCTGTTCACATTGCTTCGCAGAATCGCTTTTGTGCAGAAAACAGTAACACTTGTTCAGAACGAAAGAAAGCACAGAGCCCCAGATTCTATGTTGTCCTGGAGAGCTTGCAGAGCACTGGGGAAAGGTAGGCAGAGAATTCCCTGCTAGCACCTTCTCTGTGCCTGGGAAGCAGTAGTGTTCACATTGCTTCGCAGAATCGTTTTTGTGCAGAAAACAGTAACACTTGTTCAGAAGGAAAGAAAGCACAGAGCCCCAGATTTTATGTTGTCCTGGAGAGCTTGCAGAGCACTGGGGAAAGGCAGGCAGAGAATTCCCTGCTAGCACCTTCTCTGTGCCTGGGAAGCAGAAGTGTTCACATTGCTTCGCAGAATCACTTTTGTGCAGAAAACAGTAACACTTGTTCAGAAGGAAAGAAAGCACAGAGCCCCAGATTCTATGTTGTCCTGGAGAGCTTGCAGAGCACTGGGGAAAGGCAGGCAGAGAATTCCCTGCTAGCACCTTCTCTGTGCCTGGGAAGCAGAAGTGTTCACATTGCTTCGCAAGAATCACTTTTGTGCAGAAAACAGTAACACTTGTTCAGAAGGAAAGAAAGCACAGAGCCCCAGATTTGCTGTTGTCCTGGAGAGCTTGCAGAGCACTGGGGAAAGGCAGGCAGAGAATTCCCTGCTAGCACCTTCTCTGTGCCTGGGAAGCAGAAGTGTTCACATTGCTTCGCAGAATCGCTTTTGTGCAGAAAACAGTAACACTTGTTCAGAAGGAAAGAAAGCACAGAGCCCCAGATTCTATGTTGTCCTGGAGAGCTTGCAGAGCACTGGGGAAAGGCAGGCAGAGAATTCCCTGCTAGCACCTTCTCTGTGCCTGGGAAGCAGAAGTGTTCACATTGCTTCGCAAGAATCGCTTTTGTGCAGAAAACAGTAACACTTGTTCAGAAGGAAAGAAAGCACAGAGCCCCAGATTCTATGTTGTCCTGGAGAGCTTGCAGAGCACTGGGGAAAGGCAGGCAGAGAATTCCCTGCTAGCACCTTCTCTGTGCCTGTTCACATTGCTTCGCAGAATCGCTTTTGTGCAGAAAACAGTAACAGTTGTTCAGAACGAAAGAAAGCACAGAGCCCCAGATTTTATGTTGTCCTGGAGAGCTTGCAGAGCACTGGGGAAAGGCAGGCAGAGAATTCCCTGCTAGCACCTTCTCTGTGCCTGGGAAGCAGAAGTGTTCACATTGCTTCGCAAGAAACGCTTTTGTGCAGAAAACAGTAACACTTGTTCAGAAGGAAAGAAAGCACAGAGCCCCAGATTTTATGTTGTCCTGGAGAGCTTGCAGAGCACTGGGGAAAGGCAGGCAGAGAATTCCTTGCTAGCACCTTCTCTGTGCCTGGGAAGCAGAAGTGTTCACATTGCTTCGCAGAATCGCTTTTGTGCAGAAAACAGTAACACTTGTTCAGAAGGAAAGAAAGCACAGAGCCCCAGATTCTATGTTGTCCTGGAGAGCTTGCAGAGCACTAGGGAAAGGCAGGCAGAGAATTCCCTGATAGCACCTTCTCTGTGCCTGTTCACATTGCTTCGCAGAATCGCTTTTGTGCAGAAAACAGTAACACTTGTTCAGAACGAAAGAAAGCACAGAGCCCCAGATTCTATGTTGTCCTGGAGAGCTTGCAGAGCACTGGGGAAAGGTAGGCAGAGAATTCCCTGCTAGCACCTTCTCTGTGCCTGGGAAGCAGAAGTGTTCACATTGCTTCGCAGAATCGTTTTTGTGCAGAAAACAGTAACACTTGTTCAGAAGGAAAGAAAGCACAGAGCCCCAGATTTTATGTTGTCCTGGAGAGCTTGCAGAGCACTGGGGAAAGGCAGGCAGAGAATTCCCTGCTAGCACCTTCTCTGTGCCTGGGAAGCAGAAGTGTTCACATTGCTTCGCAGAATCACTTTTGTGCAGAAAACAGTAACACTTGTTCAGAAGGAAAGAAAGCACAGAGCCCCAGATTCTATGTTGTCCTGGAGAGCTTGCAGAGCACTGGGGAAAGGCAGGCAGAGAATTCCCTGCTAGCACCTTCTCTGTGCCTGGGAAGCAGAAGTGTTCACATTGCTTCGCAAGAATCGCTTTTGTGCAGAAAACAGTAACACTTGTTCAGAAGGAAAGAAAGCACAGAGCCCCAGATTTTATGTTGTCCTGGAGAGCTTGCAGAGCACTGGGGAAAGGCAGGCAGAGAATTCCCTGCTAGCACCTTCTCTGTGCCTGGGAAGCAGAAGTGTTCACATTGCTTCGCAGAATCGCTTTTGTGCAGAAAACAGTAACACTTGTTCAGAAGGAAAGAAAGCACAGAGCCCCAGATTCTATGTTGTCCTGGAGAGCTTGCAGAGCACTGGGGAAAGGCAGGCAGAGAATTCCCTGCTAGCACCTTCTCTGTGCCTGGGAAGCAGAAGTGTTCACATTGCTTCGCAAGAATCGCTTTTGTGCAGAAAACAGTAACACTTGTTCAGAAGGAAAGAAAGCACAGAGCCCCAGATTCTATGTTGTCCTGGAGAGCTTGCAGAGCACTGGGGAAAGGCAGGCAGAGAATTCCCTGCTAGCACCTTCTCTGTGCCTGGGAAGCAGAAGTGT
Organism: Strix aluco; assembly: GCF_031877795.1. Classification (NCBI taxonomy): domain Eukaryota; kingdom Metazoa; phylum Chordata; class Aves; order Strigiformes; family Strigidae; genus Strix; species Strix aluco. The sequence goes on along the minus strand of NW_027436615.1, from coordinate 973,224 downwards.
TCACATTGCTTCGCAGAATCGCTTTTGTGCAGAAAACAGTAACACTTGTTCAGAAGGAAAGAAAGCACAGAGCCCCAGATTCTATGTTGTCCTGGAGAGCTTGCAGAGCACTGGGGAAAGGCAGGCAGAGAATTCCCTGATAGCACCTTCTCTGTGCCTGTTCACATTGCTTCGCAGAATCGCTTTTGTGCAGAAAACAGTAACACTTGTTCAGAACGAAAGAAAGCACAGAGCCCCAGATTCTATGTTGTCCTGGAGAGCTTGCAGAGCACTGGGGAAAGGCAGGCAGAGAATTCCCTGCTAGCACCTTCTCTGTGCCTGGGAAGCAGAAGTGTTCACATTGCTTCGCAAGAATCGCTTTTGTGCAGAAAACAGTAACACTTGTTCAGAAGGAAAGAAAGCACAGAGCCCCAGATTTGCTGTTGTCCTGGAGAGCTTGCAGAGCACTGGGGAAAGGCAGGCAGAGAATTCCTTGCTAGCACCTTCTCTGTGCCTGGGAAGCAGAAGTGTTCACATTGCTTCGCAGAATCGCTTTTGTGCAGAAAACAGTAACACTTGTTCAGAAGGAAAGAAAGCACAGCGCCCCAGATTCTATGTTGTCCTGGAGAGCTTGCAGAGCACTGGGGAAAGGCAGGCAGAGAATTCCTTGCTAGCACCTTCTCTGTGCCTGGGAAGCAGAAGTGTTCACATTGCTTCGCAAGAATCGCTTTTGTGCAGAAAACAGTAACACTTGTTCAGAAGGAAAGAAAGCACAGAGCCCCAGATTTTATGTTGTCCTGGAGAGCTTGCAGAGCACTGGGGAAAGGCAGGCAGAGAATTCCCTGATAGCACCTTCTCTGTGCCTGTTCACATTGCTTCGCAGAATCGCTTTTGTGCAGAAAACACTAACACTTGTTCAGAACGAAAGAAAGCACAGAGCCCCAGATTCTATGTTGTCCTGGAGAGCTTGCAGAGCACTGGGGAAAGGTAGGCAGAGAATTCCCTGCTAGCACCTTCTCTGTGCCTGGGAAGCAGAAGTGTTCACATTGCTTCGCAGAATCGTTTTTGTGCAGAAAACAGTAACACTTGTTCAGAACGAAAGAAAGCACAGAGCCCCAGATTCTATGTTGTCCTGGAGAGCTTGCAGAGCACTGGGGAAAGGTAGGCAGAGAATTCCCTGCTAGCACCTTCTCTGTGCCTGGGAAGCAGAAGTGTTCACATTGCTTCGCAGAATCGTTTTTGTGCAGAAAACAGTAACACTTGTTCAGAAGGAAAGAAAGCACAGAGCCCCAGATTTGCTGTTGTCCTGGAGAGCTTGCAGAGCACTGGGGAAAGGCAGGCAGAGAATTCCCTGCTAGCACCTTCTCTGTGCCTGGGAAGCAGAAGTGTTCACATTGCTTCGCAGAATCGCTTTTGTGCAGAAAACAGTAACACTTGTTCAGAAGGAAAGAAAGCACAGCGCCCCAGATTCTATGTTGTCCTGGAGAGCTTGCAGAGCACTGGGGAAAGGCAGGCAGAGAATTCCCTGCTAGCACCTTCTCTGTGCCTGGGAAGCAGAAGTGTTCACATTGCTTCGCAAGAATCGCTTTTGTGCAGAAAACAGTAACACTTGTTCAGAAGGAAAGAAAGCACAGAGCCCCAGATTTTATGTTGTCCTGGAGAGCTTGCAGAGCACTGGGGAAAGGCAGGCAGAGAATTCCCTGCTAACACCTTCTCTGTGCCTGTTCACATTGCTTCGCAGAATCGCTTTTGTGCAGAAAACAGTAACACTTGTTCAGAACGAAAGAAAGCACAGAGCCCCAGATTTTATGTTGTCCTGGAGAGCTTGCAGAGCACTGGGGAAAGGCAGGCAGAGAATTCCCTGCTAGCACCTTCTCTGTGCCTGGGAAGCAGAAGTGTTCACATTGCTTCGCAAGAATCGCTTTTGTGCAGAAAACAGTAACACTTGTTCAGAAGGAAAGAAAGCACAGAGCCCCAGATTTGCTGTTGTCCTGGAGAGCTTGCAGAGCACTGGGGAAAGGAAGGCAGAGAATTCCCTGATAGCACCTTCTCTGTGCCTGTTCACATTGCTTCGCAGAATCGCTTTTGTGCAGAAAACAGTAACACTTGTTCAGAACGAAAGAAAGCACAGAGCCCCAGATTCTATGTTGTCCTGGAGAGCTTGCAGAGCACTGGGGAAAGGTAGGCAGAGAATTCCCTGCTAGCACCTTCTCTGTGCCTGGGAAGCAGTAGTGTTCACATTGCTTCGCAGAATCGTTTTTGTGCAGAAAACAGTAACACTTGTTCAGAAGGAAAGAAAGCACAGAGCCCCAGATTTGATGTTGTCCTGGAGAGCTTGCAGAGCACTGGGGAAAGGCAGGCAGAGAATTCCCTGCTAGCACCTTCTCTGTGCCTGGGAAGCAGAAGTGTTCACATTGCTTCGCAGAATCACTTTTGTGCAGAAAACAGTAACACTTGTTCAGAAGGAAAGAAAGCACAGAGCCCCAGATTCTATGTTGTCCTGGAGAGCTTGCAGAGCACTGGGGAAAGGCAGGCAGAGAATTCCCTGCTAGCACCTTCTCTGTGCCTGGGAAGCAGAAGTGTTCACATTGCTTCGCAAGAATCGCTTTTGTGCAGAAAACAGTAACACTTGTTCAGAAGGAAAGAAAGCACAGAGCCCCAGATTTGCTGTTGTCCTGGAGAGCTTGCAGAGCACTGGGGAAAGGCAGGCAGAGAATTCCCTGCTAGCACCTTCTCTGTGCCTGGGAAGCAGAAGTGTTCACATTGCTTCGCAGAATCGCTTTTGTGCAGAAAACAGTAACACTTGTTCAGAAGGAAAGAAAGCACAGAGCCCCAGATTCTATGTTGTCCTGGAGAGCTTGCAGAGCACTGGGGAAAGGCAGGCAGAGAATTCCCTGCTAGCACCTTCTCTGTGCCTGGGAAGCAGAAGTGTTCACATTGCTTCGCAAGAATCGCTTTTGTGCAGAAAACAGTAACACTTGTTCAGAAGGAAAGAAAGCACAGAGCCCCAGATTCTATGTTGTCCTGGAGAGCTTGCAGAGCACTGGGGAAAGGCAGGCAGAGAATTCCCTGCTAGCACCTTCTCTGTGCCTGTTCACATTGCTTCGCAGAATCGCTTTTGTGCAGAAAACAGTAACAGTTGTTCAGAACGAAAGAAAGCACAGAGCCCCAGATTTTATGTTGTCCTGGAGAGCTTGCAGAGCACTGGGGAAAGGCAGGCAGAGAATTCCCTGCTAGCACCTTCTCTGTGCCTGGGAAGCAGAAGTGTTCACATTGCTTCGCAAGAATCGCTTTTGTGCAGAAAACAGTAACACTTGTTCAGAAGGAAAGAAAGCACAGAGCCCCAGATTTTATGTTGTCCTGGAGAGCTTGCAGAGCACTGGGGAAAGGCAGGCAGAGAATTCCCTGCTAGCACCTTCTCTGTGCCTGGGAAGCAGAAGTGTTCACATTGCTTCGCAGAATCGCTTTTGTGCAGAAAACAGTAACACTTGTTCAGAAGGAAAGAAAGCACAGAGCCCCAGATTCTATGTTGTCCTGGAGAGCTTGCAGAGCACTGGGGAAAGGCAGGCAGAGAATTCCCTGATAGCACCTTCTCTGTGCCTGTTCACATTGCTTCGCAGAATCGCTTTTGTGCAGAAAACAGTAACACTTGTTCAGAACGAAAGAAAGCACAGAGCCCCAGATTCTATGTTGTCCTGGAGAGCTTGCAGAGCACTGGGGAAAGGTAGGCAGAGAATTCCCTGCTAGCACCTTCTCTGTGCCTGGGAAGCAGAAGTGTTCACATTGCTTCGCAGAATCGTTTTTGTGCAGAAAACAGTAACACTTGTTCAGAAGGAAAGAAAGCACAGAGCCCCAGATTTTATGTTGTCCTGGAGAGCTTGCAGAGCACTGGGGAAAGGCAGGCAGAGAATTCCCTGCTAGCACCTTCTCTGTGCCTGGGAAGCAGAAGTGTTCACATTGCTTCGCAGAATCACTTTTGTGCAGAAAACAGTAACACTTGTTCAGAAGGAAAGAAAGCACAGAGCCCCAGATTCTATGTTGTCCTGGAGAGCTTGCAGAGCACTGGGGAAAGGCAGGCAGAGAATTCCCTGCTAGCACCTTCTCTGTGCCTGGGAAGCAGAAGTGTTCACATTGCTTCGCAAGAATCGCTTTTGTGCAGAAAACAGTAACACTTGTTCAGAAGGAAAGAAAGCACAGAGCCCCAGATTTTATGTTGTCCTGGAGAGCTTGCAGAGCACTGGGGAAAGGCAGGCAGAGAATTCCCTGCTAGCACCTTCTCTGTGCCTGGGAAGCAGAAGTGTTCACATTGCTTCGCAGAATCGCTTTTGTGCAGAAAACAGTAACACTTGTTCAGAAGGAAAGAAAGCACAGAGCCCCAGATTCTATGTTGTCCTGGAGAGCTTGCAGAGCACTGGGGAAAGGCAGGCAGAGAATTCCCTGCTAGCACCTTCTCTGTGCCTGTTCACATTGCTTCGCAGAATCGCTTTTGTGCAGAAAACAGTAACAGTTGTTCAGAACGAAAGAAAGCACAGAGCCCCAGATTTTATGTTGTCCTGGAGAGCTTGCAGAGCACTGGGGAAAGGCAGGCAGAGAATTCCCTGCTAGCACCTTCTCTGTGCCTGGGAAGCAGAAGTGTTCACATTGCTTCGCAAGAAACGCTTTTGTGCAGAAAACAGTAACACTTGTTCAGAAGGAAAGAAAGCACAGAGCCCCAGATTTTATGTTGTCCTGGAGAGCTTGCAGAGCACTGGGGAAAGGCAGGCAGAGAATTCCTTGCTAGCACCTTCTCTGTGCCTGGGAAGCAGAAGTGTTCACATTGCTTCGCAGAATCGCTTTTGTGCAGAAAACAGTAACACTTGTTCAGAAGGAAAGAAAGCACAGAGCCCCAGATTCTATGTTGTCCTGGAGAGCTTGCAGAGCACTGGGGAAAGGCAGGCAGAGAATTCCCTGATAGCACCTTCTCTGTGCCTGTTCACATTGCTTCGCAGAATCGCTTTTGTGCAGAAAACAGTAACACTTGTTCAGAACGAAAGAAAGCACAGAGCCCCAGATTCTATGTTGTCCTGGAGAGCTTGCAGAGCACTGGGGAAAGGCAGGCAGAGAATTCCCTGCTAGCACCTTCTCTGTGCCTGGGAAGCAGAAGTGTTCACATTGCTTCGCAAGAATCGCTTTTGTGCAGAAAACAGTAACACTTGTTCAGAAGGAAAGAAAGCACAGAGCCCCAGATTTGCTGTTGTCCTGGAGAGCTTGCAGAGCACTGGGGAAAGGCAGGCAGAGAATTCCTTGCTAGCACCTTCTCTGTGCCTGGGAAGCAGAAGTGTTCACATTGCTTCGCAAGAATCGCTTTTGTGCAGAAAACAGTAACACTTGTTCAGAAGGAAAGAAAGCACAGAGCCCCAGATTCTATGTTGTCCTGGAGAGCTTGCAGAGCACTGGGGAAAGGCAGGCAGAGAATTCCCTGCTAGCACCTTCTCTGTGCCTGGGAAGCAGAAGTGTTCACATTGCTTCGCAAGAATCGCTTTTGTGCAGAAAACAGTAACACTTGTTCAGAAGGAAAGAAAGCACAGAGCCCCAGATTCTATGTTGTCCTGGAGAGCTTGCAGAGCACTGGGGAAAGGTAGGCAGAGAATTCCCTGCTAGCACCTTCTCTATGCCTTGGAAGCAGAAATGTTTCCATTGCTTCGCAAGAATCGCTTTTGTGCAGAAAACAGTAACAGTTGTTCAGAACGAAAGAAAGCACAGAGCCCCAGTTTTTATGTTGTCCTTGAGAGCTTGCAGAGCACTGGGGAAAGGCAGGCAGAGAATTCCCTGCTAGCACCTTCTCTGTGCCTGGGAAGCAGAAGTGTTCACATTGCTTCGCAAGAATCGCTTTTGTGCAGAAAACAGTAACACTTGTTCAGAAGGAAAGAAAGCACAGAGCCCCAGATTTGCTGTTGTCCCGGAGAGCTTGCAGAGCACTGGGGAAAGGCAGGCAGAGAATTCCCTGCTAGCACCTTCTCTGTGCCTGGGAAGCAGAAGTGTTCACATTGCTTCGCAGAATCGCTTTTGTGCAGAAAACAGTAACACTTGTTCAGAAGGAAAGAAAGCACAGAGCCCCAGATTCTATGTTGTCCTGGAGAGCTTGCAGAGCACTGGGGAAAGGCAGGCAGAGAATTCCCTGCTAGCACCTTCTCTGTGCCTGGGAAGCAGAAGTGTTCACATTGCTTCGCAAGAATCGCTTTTGTGCAGAAAACAGTAACACTTGTTCAGAAGGAAAGAAAGCACAGAGCCCCAGATTCTATGTTGTCCTGGAGAGCTTGCAGAGCACTGGGGAAAGGCAGGCAGAGAATTCCCTGCTAGCACCTTCTCTGTGCCTGTTCACATTGCTTCGCAGAATCGCTTTTGTGCAGAAAACAGTAACAGTTGTTCAGAAGGAAAGAAAGCACAGAGCCCCAGATTTTATGTTGTCCTGGAGAGCTTGCAGAGCACTGGGGAAAGGCAGGCAGAGAATTCCCTGCTAGCACCTTCTCTGTGCCTGGGAAGCAGAAGTGTTCACATTGCTTCGCAAGAAACGCTTTTGTGCAGAAAACAGTAACACTTGTTCAGAAGGAAAGAAAGCACAGAGCCCCAGATTTTATGTTGTCCTGGAGAGCTTGCAGAGCACTGGGGAAAGGCAGGCAGAGAATTCCTTGCTAGCACCTTCTCTGTGCCTGGGAAGCAGAAGTGTTCACATTGCTTCGCAGAATCGCTTTTGTGCAGAAAACAGTAACACTTGTTCAGAAGGAAAGAAAGCACAGAGCCCCAGATTCTATGTTGTCCTGGAGAGCTTGCAGAGCACTGGGGAAAGGCAGGCAGAGAATTCCCTGATAGCACCTTCTCTGTGCCTGTTCACATTGCTTCGCAGAATCGCTTTTGTGCAGAAAACAGTAACACTTGTTCAGAACGAAAGAAAGCACAGAGCCCCAGATTCTATGTTGTCCTGGAGAGCTTGCAGAGCACTGGGGAAAGGTAGGCAGAGAATTCCCTGCTAGCACCTTCTCTGTGCCTGGGAAGCAGAAGTGTTCACATTGCTTCGCAGAATCGTTTTTGTGCAGAAAACAGTAACACTTGTTCAGAAGGAAAGAAAGCACAGAGCCCCAGATTTTATGTTGTCCTGGAGAGCTTGCAGAGCACTGGGGAAAGGCAGGCAGAGAATTCCCTGCTAGCACCTTCTCTGTGCCTGGGAAGCAGAAGTGTTCACATTGCTTCGCAGAATCACTTTTGTGCAGAAAACAGTAACACTTGTTCAGAAGGAAAGAAAGCACAGAGCCCCAGATTCTATGTTGTCCTGGAGAGCTTGCAGAGCACTGGGGAAAGGCAGGCAGAGAATTCCCTGCTAGCACCTTCTCTGTGCCTGGGAAGCAGAAGTGTTCACATTGCTTCGCAAGAATCGCTTTTGTGCAGAAAACAGTAACACTTGTTCAGAAGGAAAGAAAGCACAGAGCCCCAGATTTTATGTTGTCCTGGAGAGCTTGCAGAGCACTGGGGAAAGGCAGGCAGAGAATTCCCTGCTAGCACCTTCTCTGTGCATGGGAAGCAGAAGTGTTCACATTGCTTCGCAGAATCGCTTTTGTGCAGAAAACAGTAACACTTGTTCAGAAGGAAAGAAAGCACAGAGCCCCAGATTCTATGTTGTCCTGGAGAGCTTGCAGAGCACTGGGGAAAGGCAGGCAGAGAATTCCCTGCTAGCACCTTCTCTGTGCCTGGGAAGCAGAAGTGTTCACATTGCTTCGCAAGAATCGCTTTTGTGCAGAAAACAGTAACACTTGTTCAGAAGGAAAGAAAGCACAGAGCCCCAGATTCTATGTTGTCCTGGAGAGCTTGCAGAGCACTGGGGAAAGGCAGGCAGAGAATTCCCTGCTAGCACCTTCTCTGTGCCTGTTCACATTGCTTCGCAGAATCGCTTTTGTGCAGAAAACAGTAACACTTGTTCAGAACGAAAGAAAGCACAGAGCCCCAGATTTTATGTTGTCCTGGAGAGCTTGCAGAGCACTGGGGAAAGGCAGGCAGAGAATTCCCTGCTAGCACCTTCTCTGTGCCTGGGAAGCAGAAGTGTTCACATTGCTTCGCAAGAAACGCTTTTGTGCAGAAAACAGTAACACTTGTTCAGAAGGAAAGAAAGCACAGAGCCCCAGATTTTATGTTGTCCTGGAGAGCTTGCAGAGCACTGGGGAAAGGCAGGCAGAGAATTCCTTGCTAGCACCTTCTCTGTGCCTGGGAAGCAGAAGTGTTCACATTGCTTCGCAGAATCGCTTTTGTGCAGAAAACAGTAACACTTGTTCAGAAGGAAAGAAAGCACAGAGCCCCAGATTCTATGTTGTCCTGGAGAGCTTGCAGAGCACTGGGGAAAGGCAGGCAGAGAATTCCCTGATAGCACCTTCTCTGTGCCTGTTCACATTGCTTCGCAGAATCGCTTTTGTGCAGAAAACAGTAACAATTGTTCAGAACGAAAGAAAGCACAGAGCCCCAGATTCTATGTTGTCTTCGAGAGCTTGCAGAGCACTGGGGAAAGGCAGGCAGAGAATTCCCTGCTAGCACCTTCTCTGTGCCTGGGAAGCAGAAGTGTTCACATTGCTTCGCAAGAATCGCTTTTGTGCAGAAAACAGTAACACTTGTTCAGAAGGAAAGAAAGCACAGAGCCCCAGATTTGCTGTTGTCCTGGAGAGCTTGCAGAGCACTGGGGAAAGGCAGGCAGAGAATTCCTTGCTAGCACCTTCTCTGTGCCTGGGAAGCAGAAGTGTTCACATTGCTTCGCAAGAATCGCTTTTGTGCAGAAAACAGTAACACTTGTTCAGAAGGAAAGAAAGCACAGAGCCCCAGATTCTATGTTGTCCTGGAGAGCTTGCAGAGCACTGGGGAAAGGCAGGCAGAGAATTCCCTGCTAGCACCTTCTCTGTGCCTGGGAAGCAGAAGTGTTCACATTGCTTCGCAAGAATCGCTTTTGTGCAGAAAACAGTAACACTTGTTCAGAAGGAAAGAAAGCACAGAGCCCCAGATTCTATGTTGTCCTGGAGAGCTTGCAGAGCACTGGGGAAAGGTAGGCAGAGAATTCCCTGCTAGCACCTTCTCTGTGCCTGTTCACATTGCTTCGCAGAATCGCTTTTGTGCAGAAAACAGTAACACTTGTTCAGAAGGAAAGAAAGCACAGAGCCCCAGATTCTATGTTGTCCTGGAGAGCTTGCAGAGCACTGGGGAAAGGTAGGCAGAGAATTCCCTGCTAGCACCTTCTCTGTGCCTGGGAAGCAGAAGTGTTCACATTGCTTCGCAGAATCGTTTTTGTGCAGAAAACAGTAACACTTGTTCAGAAGGAAAGAAAGCACAGAGCCCCAGATTTTATGTTGTCCTGGAGAGCTTGCAGAGCACTGGGGAAAGGCAGGCAGAGAATTCCCTGCTAGCACCTTCTCTGTGCCTGGGAAGCAGAAGTGTTCACATTGCTTCGCAGAATCGCTTTTGTGCAGAAAACAGTAACACTTGTTCAGAACGAAAGAAAGCACAGAGCCCCAGATTCTATGTTGTCCTGGAGAGCTTGCAGAGCACTGGGGAAAGGCAGGCAGAGAATTCCCTGCTAGCACCTTCTCTGTGCCTGGGAAGCAGAAGTGTTCACATTGCTTCGCAAGAATCGCTTTTGTGCAGAAAACAGTAACACTTGTTCAGAAGGAAAGAAAGCACAGAGCCCCAGATTTTATGTTGTCCTGGAGAGCTTGCAGAGCACTGGGGAAAGGCAGGCAGAGAATTCCCTGCTAGCACCTTCTCTGTGCCTGGGAAGCAGAAGTGTTCACATTGCTTCGCAGAATCGCTTTTGTGCAGAAAACAGTAACACTTGTTCAGAAGGAAAGAAAGCACAGAGCCCCAGATTCTATGTTGTCCTGGAGAGCTTGCAGAGCACTGGGGAAAGGCAGGCAGAGAATTCCCTGATAGCACCTTCTCTGTGCCTGGGAAGCAGAAGTGTTCACATTGCTTCGCAAGAATCGCTTTTGTGCAGAAAACAGTAACACTTGTTCAGAAGGAAAGAAAGCACAGCGCCCCAGATTCTATGTTGTCCTGGAGAGCTTGCAGAGCACTGGGGAAAGGCAGGCAGAGAATTCCCTGCTAGCACCTTCTCTGTGCCTGTTCACATTGCTTCGCAGAATCGCTTTTGTGCAGAAAACAGTAACACTTGTTCAGAAGGAAAGAAAGCACAGAGCCCCACATTTTATGTTGTCCTGGAGAGCTTGCAGAGCACTGGGGAAAGTCAGGCAGAGAATTCCCTGATAGCACCTTCTCTGTGCCTGGGAAGCAGAAGTGTTCACATTGCTTCGCAAGAAACGCTTTTGTGCAGAAAACAGTAACACTTGTTCAGAAGGAAAGAAAGCACAGAGCCCCAGATTTTATGTTGTCCTGGAGAGCTTGCAGAGACCTGGGGAAAGGCAGGCAGAGAATTCCTTGCTAGCACCTTCTCTGTGCCTGGGAAGCAGAAGTGTTCACATTGCTTCGCAGAATCGCTTTTGTGCAGAAAACAGTAACACTTGTTCAGAAGGAAAGAAAGCACAGAGCCCCAGATTCTATGTTGTCCTGGAGAGCTTGCAGAGCACTGGGGAAAGGCAGGCAGAGAATTCCCTGATAGCACCTTCTCTGTGCCTGTTCACATTGCTTCGCAGAATCGCTTTTGTGCAGAAAACAGTAACACTTGTTCAGAACGAAAGAAAGCACAGAGCCCCAGATTCTATGTTGTCCTGGAGAGCTTGCAGAGCACTGGGGAAAGGCAGGCAGAGAATTCCCTGCTAGCACCTTCTCTGTGCCTGGGAAGCAGAAGTGTTCACATTGCTTCGCAAGAATCGCTTTTGTGCAGAAAACAGTAACACTTGTTCAGAAGGAAAGAAAGCACAGAGCCCCAGATTTTATGTTGTCCTGGAGAGCTTGCAGAGCACTGGGGAAAGGCAGGCAGAGAATTCCCTGCTAGCACCTTCTCTGTGCCTGGGAAGCAGAAGTGTTCACATTGCTTCGCAGAATCGCTTTTGTGCAGAAAACAGTAACACTTGTTCAGAAGGAAAGAAAGCACAGAGCCCCAGATTCTATGTTGTCCTGGAGAGCTTGCAGAGCACTGGGGAAAGGCAGGCAGAGAATTCCCTGCTAGCACCTTCTCTGTGCCTGGGAAGCAGAAGTGTTCACATTGCTTCGCAAGAATCGCTTTTGTGCAGAAAACAGTAACACTTGTTCAGAAGGAAAGAAAGCACAGAGCCCCAGATTTTATGTTGTCCTGGAGAGCTTGCAGAGCACTGGGGAAAGGCAGGCAGAGAATTCCCTGCTAGCACCTTCTCTGTGCCTGGGAAGCAGAAGTGTTCACATTGCTTCGCAGAATCGCTTTTGTGCAGAAAACAGTAACAGTTGTTCAGAACGAAAGAAAGCACAGAGCCCCAGATTCTATGTTGTCCTGGAGAGCTTGCAGAGCACTGGGGAAAGGCAGGCAGAGAATTCCCTGATAGCACCTTCTCTGTGCCTGGGAAGCAGAAGTGTTCACATTGCTTCGCAAGAATCGCTTTTGTGCAGAAAACAGTAACACTTGTTCAGAAGGAAAGAAAGCACAGCGCCCCAGATTCTATGTTGTCCTGGAGAGCTTGCAGAGCACTGGGGAAAGGCAGGCAGAGAATTCCCTGCTAGCACCTTCTCTGTGCCTGTTCACATTGCTTCGCAGAATCGCTTTTGTGCAGAAAACAGTAACACTTGTTCAGAAGGAAAGAAAGCACAGAGCCCCACATTTTATGTTGTCCTGGAGAGCTTGCAGAGCACTGGGGAAAGGCAGGCAGAGAATTCCCTGATAGCACCTTCTCTGTGCCTGGGAAGCAGAAGTGTTCACATTGCTTCGCAAGAAACGCTTTTGTGCAGAAAACAGTAACACTTGTTCAGAAGGAAAGAAAGCACAGAGCCCCAGATTTTATGTTGTCCTGGAGAGCTTGCAGAGACCTGGGGAAAGGCAGGCAGAGAATTCCTTGCTAGCACCTTCTCTGTGCCTGGGAAGCAGAAGTGTTCACATTGCTTCGCAGAATCGCTTTTGTGCAGAAAACAGTAACACTTGTTCAGAAGGAAAGAAAGCACAGAGCCCCAGATTCTATGTTGTCCTGGAGAGCTTGCAGAGCACTGGGGAAAGGCAGGCAGAGAATTCCCTGATAGCACCTTCTCTGTGCCTGTTCACATTGCTTCGCAGAATCGCTTTTGTGCAGAAAACAGTAACACTTGTTCAGAACGAAAGAAAGCACAGAGCCCCAGATTCTATGTTGTCCTGGAGAGCTTGCAGAGCACTGGGGAAAGGCAGGCAGAGAATTCCCTGCTAGCACCTTCTCTGTGCCTGGGAAGCAGAAGTGTTCACATTGCTTCGCAAGAATTGCTTTTGTGCAGAAAACAGTAACACTTGTTCAGAAGGAAAGAAAGCACAGAGCCCCAGATTTTATGTTGTCCTGGAGAGCTTGCAGAGCACTGGGGAAAGGCAGGCAGAGAATTCCCTGCTAGCACCTTCTCTGTGCCTGGGAAGCAGAAGTGTTCACATTGCTTCGCAGAATCACTTTTGTGCAGAAAACAGTAACACTTGTTCAGAAGGAAAGAAAGCACAGAGCCCCAGATTCTATGTTGTCCTGGAGAGCTTGCAGAGCACTGGGGAAAGGCAGGCAGAGAATTCCCTGCTAGCACCTTCTCTGTGCCTGGGAAGCAGAAGTGTTCACATTGCTTCGCAGAATCGCTTTTGTGCAGAAAACAGTAACACTTGTTCAGAAGGAAAGAAAGCACAGAGCCCCAGATTCTATGTTGTCCTGGAGAGCTTGCAGAGCACTGGGGAAAGGCAGGCAGAGAATTCCCTGCTAGCACCTTCTCTGTGCCTGGGAAGCAGAAGTGTTCACATTGCTTCGCAAGAATCGCTTTTGTGCAGAAAACAGTAACACTTGTTCAGAAGGAAAGAAAGCACAGAGCCCCAGATTTTATGTTGTCCTGGAGAGCTTGCAGAGCACTGGGGAAAGGCAGGCAGAGAATTCCCTGCTAGCACCTTCTCTGTGCCTGGGAAGCAGAAGTGTTCACATTGCTTCGCAGAATCGCTTTTGTGCAGAAAACAGTAACACTTGTTCAGAAGGAAAGAAAGCACAGAGCCCCAGATTCTATGTTGTCCTGGAGAGCTTGCAGAGCACTGGGGAAAGGCAGGCAGAGAATTCCCTGATAGCACCTTCTCTGTGCCTGGGAAGCAGAAGTGTTCACATTGCTTCGCAAGAATCGCTTTTGTGCAGAAAACAGTAACACTTGTTCAGAAGGAAAGAAAGCACAGCGCCCCAGATTCTATGTTGTCCTGGAGAGCTTGCAGAGCACTGGGGAAAGGCAGGCAGAGAATTCCCTGCTAGCACCTTCTCTGTGCCTGTTCACATTGCTTCGCAGAATCGCTTTTGTGCAGAAAACAGTAACACTTGTTCAGAAGGAAAGAAAGCACAGAGCCCCACATTTTATGTTGTCCTGGAGAGCTTGCAGAGCACTGGGGAAAGGCAGGCAGAGAATTCCCTGATAGCACCTTCTCTGTGCCTGGGAAGCAGAAGTGTTCACATTGCTTCGCAAGAAACGCTTTTGTGCAGAAAACAGTAACACTTGTTCAGAAGGAAAGAAAGCACAGAGCCCCAGATTTTATGTTGTCCTGGAGAGCTTGCAGAGACCTGGGGAAAGGCAGGCAGAGAATTCCTTGCTAGCACCTTCTCTGTGCCTGGGAAGCAGAAGTGTTCACATTGCTTCGCAGAATCGCTTTTGTGCAGAAAACAGTAACACTTGTTCAGAAGGAAAGAAAGCACAGAGCCCCAGATTCTATGTTGTCCTGGAGAGCTTGCAGAGCACTGGGGAAAGGCAGGCAGAGAATTCCCTGATAGCACCTTCTCTGTGCCTGTTCACATTGCTTCGCAGAATCGCTTTTGTGCAGAAAACAGTAACACTTGTTCAGAACGAAAGAAAGCACAGAGCCCCAGATTCTATGTTGTCCTGGAGAGCTTGCAGAGCACTGGGGAAAGGCAGGCAGAGAATTCCCTGATAGCACCTTCTCTGTGCCTGGGAAGCAGAAGTGTTCACATTGCTTCGCAAGAATCGCTTTTGTGCAGAAAACAGTAACACTTGTTCAGAAGGAAAGAAAGCACAGAGCCCCAGATTTGCTGTTGTCCTGGAGAGCTTGCAGAGCACTGGGGAAAGGCAGGCAGAGAATTCCTTGCTAGCACCTTCTCTGTGCCTGGGAAGCAGAAGTGTTCACATTGCTTCGCAAGAATCGCTTTTGTGCAGAAAACAGTAACACTTGTTCAGAAGGAAAGAAAGCACAGAGCCCCAGATTCTATGTTGTCCTGGAGAGCTTGCAGAGCACTGGGGAAAGGCAGGCAGAGAATTCCCTGCTAGCACCTTCTCTGTGCCTGGGAAGCAGAAGTGTTCACATTGCTTCGCAAGAATCGCTTTTGTGCAGAAAACAGTAACACTTGTTCAGAAGGAAAGAAAGCACAGAGCCCCAGATTCTATGTTGTCCTGGAGAGCTTGCAGAGCACTGGGGAAAGGTAGGCAGAGAATTCCCTGCTAGCACCTTCTCTATGCCTTGGAAGCAGAAATGTTTCCATTGCTTCGCAAGAATCGCTTTTGTGCAGAAAACAGTAACAGTTGTTCAGAACGAAAGAAAGCACAGAGCCCCAGTTTTTATGTTGTCCTTGAGAGCTTGCAGAGCACTGGGGAAAGGCAGGCAGAGAATTCCCTGCTAGCACCTTCTCTGTGCCTGGGAAGCAGAAGTGTTCACATTGCTTCGCAAGAATCGCTTTTGTGCAGAAAACAGTAACACTTGTTCAGAAGGAAAGAAAGCACAGAGCCCCAGATTTGCTGTTGTCCCGGAGAGCTTGCAGAGCACTGGGGAAAGGCAGGCAGAGAATTCCCTGCTAGCACCTTCTCTGTGCCTGGGAAGCAGAAGTGTTCACATTGCTTCGCAGAATCGCTTTTGTGCAGAAAACAGTAACACTTGTTCAGAAGGAAAGAAAGCACAGAGCCCCAGATTCTATGTTGTCCTGGAGAGCTTGCAGAGCACTGGGGAAAGGCAGGCAGAGAATTCCCTGCTAGCACCTTCTCTGTGCCTGGGAAGCAGAAGTGTTCACATTGCTTCGCAAGAATCGCTTTTGTGCAGAAAACAGTAACACTTGTTCAGAAGGAAAGAAAGCACAGAGCCCCAGATTCTATGTTGTCCTGGAGAGCTTGCAGAGCACTGGGGAAAGGCAGGCAGAGAATTCCCTGCTAGCACCTTCTCTGTGCCTGTTCACATTGCTTCGCAGAATCGCTTTTGTGCAGAAAACAGTAACAGTTGTTCAGAAGGAAAGAAAGCACAGAGCCCCAGATTTTATGTTGTCCTGGAGAGCTTGCAGAGCACTGGGGAAAGGCAGGCAGAGAATTCCCTGCTAGCACCTTCTCTGTGCCTGGGAAGCAGAAGTGTTCACATTGCTTCGCAAGAAACGCTTTTGTGCAGAAAACAGTAACACTTGTTCAGAAGGAAAGAAAGCACAGAGCCCCAGATTTTATGTTGTCCTGGAGAGCTTGCAGAGCACTGGGGAAAGGCAGGCAGAGAATTCCTTGCTAGCACCTTCTCTGTGCCTGGGAAGCAGAAGTGTTCACATTGCTTCGCAGAATCGCTTTTGTGCAGAAAACAGTAACACTTGTTCAGAAGGAAAGAAAGCACAGAGCCCCAGATTCTATGTTGTCCTGGAGAGCTTGCAGAGCACTGGGGAAAGGCAGGCAGAGAATTCCCTGATAGCACCTTCTCTGTGCCTGTTCACATTGCTTCGCAGAATCGCTTTTGTGCAGAAAACAGTAACACTTGTTCAGAACGAAAGAAAGCACAGAGCCCCAGATTCTATGTTGTCCTGGAGAGCTTGCAGAGCACTGGGGAAAGGTAGGCAGAGAATTCCCTGCTAGCACCTTCTCTGTGCCTGGGAAGCAGAAGTGTTCACATTGCTTCGCAGAATCGTTTTTGTGCAGAAAACAGTAACACTTGTTCAGAAGGAAAGAAAGCACAGAGCCCCAGATTTTATGTTGTCCTGGAGAGCTTGCAGAGCACTGGGGAAAGGCAGGCAGAGAATTCCCTGCTAGCACCTTCTCTGTGCCTGGGAAGCAGAAGTGTTCACATTGCTTCGCAGAATCACTTTTGTGCAGAAAACAGTAACACTTGTTCAGAAGGAAAGAAAGCACAGAGCCCCAGATTCTATGTTGTCCTGGAGAGCTTGCAGAGCACTGGGGAAAGGCAGGCAGAGAATTCCCTGCTAGCACCTTCTCTGTGCCTGGGAAGCAGAAGTGTTCACATTGCTTCGCAAGAATCGCTTTTGTGCAGAAAACAGTAACACTTGTTCAGAAGGAAAGAAAGCACAGAGCCCCAGATTTTATGTTGTCCTGGAGAGCTTGCAGAGCACTGGGGAAAGGCAGGCAGAGAATTCCCTGCTAGCACCTTCTCTGTGCATGGGAAGCAGAAGTGTTCACATTGCTTCGCAGAATCGCTTTTGTGCAGAAAACAGTAACACTTGTTCAGAAGGAAAGAAAGCACAGAGCCCCAGATTCTATGTTGTCCTGGAGAGCTTGCAGAGCACTGGGGAAAGGCAGGCAGAGAATTCCCTGCTAGCACCTTCTCTGTGCCTGGGAAGCAGAAGTGTTCACATTGCTTCGCAAGAATCGCTTTTGTGCAGAAAACAGTAACACTTGTTCAGAAGGAAAGAAAGCACAGAGCCCCAGATTCTATGTTGTCCTGGAGAGCTTGCAGAGCACTGGGGAAAGGCAGGCAGAGAATTCCCTGCTAGCACCTTCTCTGTGCCTGTTCACATTGCTTCGCAGAATCGCTTTTGTGCAGAAAACAGTAACACTTGTTCAGAATGAAAGAAAGCACAGAGCCCCAGATTTTATGTTGTCCTGGAGAGCTTGCAGAGCACTGGGGAAAGGCAGGCAGAGAATTCCCTGCTAGCACCTTCTCTGTGCCTGGGAAGCAGAAGTGTTCACATTGCTTCGCAAGAAACGCTTTTGTGCAGAAAACAGTAACACTTGTTCAGAAGGAAAGAAAGCACAGAGCCCCAGATTTTATGTTGTCCTGGAGAGCTTGCAGAGCACTGGGGAAAGGCAGGCAGAGAATTCCTTGCTAGCACCTTCTCTGTGCCTGGGAAGCAGAAGTGTTCACATTGCTTCGCAGAATCGCTTTTGTGCAGAAAACAGTAACACTTGTTCAGAAGGAAAGAAAGCACAGAGCCCCAGATTCTATGTTGTCCTGGAGAGCTTGCAGAGCACTGGGGAAAGGCAGGCAGAGAATTCCCTGCTAGCACCTTCTCTGTGCCTGTTCACATTGCTTCGCAGAATCGCTTTTGTGCAGAAAACAGTAACACTTGTTCAGAACGAAAGAAAGCACAGAGCCCCAGATTCTATGTTGTCTTCGAGAGCTTGCAGAGCACTGGGGAAAGGCAGGCAGAGAATTCCCTGCTAGCACCTTCTCTGTGCCTGGGAAGCAGAAGTGTTCACATTGCTTCGCAAGAATCGCTTTTGTGCAGAAAACAGTAACACTTGTTCAGAAGGAAAGAAAGCACAGAGCCCCAGATTTGCTGTTGTCCTGGAGAGCTTGCAGAGCACTGGGGAAAGGCAGGCAGAGAATTCCTTGCTAGCACCTTCTCTGTGCCTGGGAAGCAGAAGTGTTCACATTGCTTCGCAAGAATCGCTTTTGTGCAGAAAACAGTAACACTTGTTCAGAAGGAAAGAAAGCACAGAGCCCCAGATTCTATGTTGTCCTGGAGAGCTTGCAGAGCACTGGGGAAAGGCAGGCAGAGAATTCCCTGCTAGCACCTTCTCTGTGCCTGGGAAGCAGAAGTGTTCACATTGCTTCGCAAGAATCGCTTTTGTGCAGAAAACAGTAACACTTGTTCAGAAGGAAAGAAAGCACAGAGCCCCAGATTCTATGTTGTCCTGGAGAGCTTGCAGAGCACTGGGGAAAGGTAGGCAGAGAATTCCCTGCTAGCACCTTCTCTGTGCCTGTTCACATTGCTTCGCAGAATCGCTTTTGTGCAGAAAACAGTAACACTTGTTCAGAAGGAAAGAAAGCACAGAGCCCCAGATTCTATGTTGTCCTGGAGAGCTTGCAGAGCACTGGGGAAAGGTAGGCAGAGAATTCCCTGCTAGCACCTTCTCTGTGCCTGGGAAGCAGAAGTGTTCACATTGCTTCGCAGAATCGTTTTTGTGCAGAAAACAGTAACACTTGTTCAGAAGGAAAGAAAGCACAGAGCCCCAGATTTTATGTTGTCCTGGAGAGCTTGCAGAGCACTGGGGAAAGGCAGGCAGAGAATTCCCTGATAGCACCTTCTCTGTGCCTGGGAAGCAGAAGTGTTCACATTGCTTCGCAGAATCGCTTTTGTGCAGAAAACAGTAACACTTGTTCAGAACGAAAGAAAGCACAGAGCCCCAGATTCTATGTTGTCCTGGAGAGCTTGCAGAGCACTGGGGAAAGGCAGGCAGAGAATTCCCTGCTAGCACCTTCTCTGTGCCTGGGAAGCAGAAGTGTTCACATTGCTTCGCAAGAATCGCTTTTGTGCAGAAAACAGTAACACTTGTTCAGAAGGAAAGAAAGCACAGAGCCCCAGATTTTATGTTGTCCTGGAGAGCTTGCAGAGCACTGGGGAAAGTCAGGCAGAGAATTCCCTGATAGCACCTTCTCTGTGCCTGGGAAGCAGAAGTGTTCACATTGCTTCGCAAGAAACGCTTTTGTGCAGAAAACAGTAACACTTGTTCAGAAGGAAAGAAAGCACAGAGCCCCAGATTTTATGTTGTCCTGGAGAGCTTGCAGAGACCTGGGGAAAGGCAGGCAGAGAATTCCTTGCTAGCACCTTCTCTGTGCCTGGGAAGCAGAAGTGTTCACATTGCTTCGCAGAATCGCTTTTGTGCAGAAAACAGTAACACTTGTTCAGAAGGAAAGAAAGCACAGAGCCCCAGATTCTATGTTGTCCTGGAGAGCTTGCAGAGCACTGGGGAAAGGCAGGCAGAGAATTCCCTGATAGCACCTTCTCTGTGCCTGTTCACATTGCTTCGCAGAATCGCTTTTGTGCAGAAAACAGTAACACTTGTTCAGAACGAAAGAAAGCACAGAGCCCCAGATTCTATGTTGTCCTGGAGAGCTTGCAGAGCACTGGGGAAAGGCAGGCAGAGAATTCCCTGCTAGCACCTTCTCTGTGCCTGGGAAGCAGAAGTGTTCACATTGCTTCGCAAGAATCGCTTTTGTGCAGAAAACAGTAACACTTGTTCAGAAGGAAAGAAAGCACAGAGCCCCAGATTTTATGTTGTCCTGGAGAGCTTGCAGAGCACTGGGGAAAGGCAGGCAGAGAATTCCCTGCTAGCACCTTCTCTGTGCCTGGGAAGCAGAAGTGTTCACATTGCTTCGCAGAATCACTTTTGTGCAGAAAACAGTAACACTTGTTCAGAAGGAAAGAAAGCACAGAGCCCCAGATTCTATGTTGTCCTGGAGAGCTTGCAGAGCACTGGGGAAAGGCAGGCAGAGAATTCCCTGCTAGCACCTTCTCTGTGCCTGGGAAGCAGAAGTGTTCACATTGCTTCGCAGAATCGCTTTTGTGCAGAAAACAGTAACACTTGTTCAGAAGGAAAGAAAGCACAGAGCCCCAGATTCTATGTTGTCCTGGAGAGCTTGCAGAGCACTGGGGAAAGGCAGGCAGAGAATTCCCTGCTAGCACCTTCTCTGTGCCTGGGAAGCAGAAGTGTTCACATTGCTTCGCAAGAATCGCTTTTGTGCAGAAAACAGTAACACTTGTTCAGAAGGAAAGAAAGCACAGAGCCCCAGATTTTATGTTGTCCTGGAGAGCTTGCAGAGCACTGGGGAAAGGCAGGCAGAGAATTCCCTGCTAGCACCTTCTCTGTGCCTGGGAAGCAGAAGTGTTCACATTGCTTCGCAGAATCGCTTTTGTGCAGAAAACAGTAACACTTGTTCAGAAGGAAAGAAAGCACAGAGCCCCAGATTCTATGTTGTCCTGGAGAGCTTGCAGAGCACTGGGGAAAGGCAGGCAGAGAATTCCCTGATAGCACCTTCTCTGTGCCTGGGAAGCAGAAGTGTTCACATTGCTTCGCAAGAATCGCTTTTGTGCAGAAAACAGTAACACTTGTTCAGAAGGAAAGAAAGCACAGCGCCCCAGATTCTATGTTGTCCTGGAGAGCTTGCAGAGCACTGGGGAAAGGCAGGCAGAGAATTCCCTGCTAGCACCTTCTCTGTGCCTGTTCACATTGCTTCGCAGAATCGCTTTTGTGCAGAAAACAGTAACACTTGTTCAGAAGGAAAGAAAGCACAGAGCCCCACATTTTATGTTGTCCTGGAGAGCTTGCAGAGCACTGGGGAAAGGCAGGCAGAGAATTCCCTGATAGCACCTTCTCTGTGCCTGGGAAGCAGAAGTGTTCACATTGCTTCGCAAGAAACGCTTTTGTGCAGAAAACAGTAACACTTGTTCAGAAGGAAAGAAAGCACAGAGCCCCAGATTTTATGTTGTCCTGGAGAGCTTGCAGAGACCTGGGGAAAGGCAGGCAGAGAATTCCTTGCTAGCACCTTCTCTGTGCCTGGGAAGCAGAAGTGTTCACATTGCTTCGCAGAATCGCTTTTGTGCAGAAAACAGTAACACTTGTTCAGAAGGAAAGAAAGCACAGAGCCCCAGATTCTATGTTGTCCTGGAGAGCTTGCAGAGCACTGGGGAAAGGCAGGCAGAGAATTCCCTGATAGCACCTTCTCTGTGCCTGTTCACATTGCTTCGCAGAATCGCTTTTGTGCAGAAAACAGTAACACTTGTTCAGAACGAAAGAAAGCACAGAGCCCCAGATTCTATGTTGTCCTGGAGAGCTTGCAGAGCACTGGGGAAAGGCAGGCAGAGAATTCCCTGCTAGCACCTTCTCTGTGCCTGGGAAGCAGAAGTGTTCACATTGCTTCGCAAGAATCGCTTTTGTGCAGAAAACAGTAACACTTGTTCAGAAGGAAAGAAAGCACAGAGCCCCAGATTTTATGTTGTCCTGGAGAGCTTGCAGAGCACTGGGGAAAGGCAGGCAGAGAATTCCCTGCTAGCACCTTCTCTGTGCCTGGGAAGCAGAAGTGTTCACATTGCTTCGCAGAATCACTTTTGTGCAGAAAACAGTAACACTTGTTCAGAAGGAAAGAAAGCACAGAGCCCCAGATTCTATGTTGTCCTGGAGAGCTTGCAGAGCACTGGGGAAAGGCAGGCAGAGAATTCCCTGCTAGCACCTTCTCTGTGCCTGGGAAGCAGAAGTGTTCACATTGCTTCGCAAGAATCGCTTTTGTGCAGAAAACAGTAACACTTGTTCAGAAGGAAAGAAAGCACAGAGCCCCAGATTTTATGTTGTCCTGGAGAGCTTGCAGAGCACTGGGGAAAGGCAGGCAGAGAATTCCCTGCTAGCACCTTCTCTGTGCCTGGGAAGCAGAAGTGTTCACATTGCTTCGCAGAATCGCTTTTGTGCAGAAAACAGTAACACTTGTTCAGAAGGAAAGAAAGCACAGAGCCCCAGATTCTATGTTGTCCTGGAGAGCTTGCAGAGCACTGGGGAAAGGCAGGCAGAGAATTCCCTGCTAGCACCTTCTCTGTGCCTGTTCACATTGCTTCGCAGAATCGCTTTTGTGCAGAAAACAGTAACAGTTGTTCAGAACGAAAGAAAGCACAGAGCCCCAGATTTTATGTTGTCCTGGAGAGCTTGCAGAGTACTGGGGAAAGGCAGGCAGAGAATTCCTTGCTAGCACCTTCTCTGTGCCTGGGAAGCAGAAGTGTTCACATTGCTTTGCAGAATCGCTTTTGTGCAGAAAACAGTAACACTTGTTCAGAAGGAAAGAAAGCACAGAGCCCCAGATTCTATGTTGTCCTGGAGAGCTTGCAGAGCACTGGGGAAAGGCAGGCAGAGAATTCCCTGCTAGCACCTTCTCTGTGCCTGGGAAGCAGAAGTGTTCACATTGCTTCGCAAGAATCGCTTTTGTGCAGAAAACAGTAACACTTGTTCAGAAGGAAAGAAAGCACAGAGCCCCAGATTTTATGTTGTCCTGGAGAGCTTGCAGAGCACTGGGGAAAGGCAGGCAGAGAATTCCCTGCTAGCACCTTCTCTGTGCCTGGGAAGCAGAAGTGTTCACATTGCTTCGCAGAATCGCTTTTGTGCAGAAAACAGTAACACTTGTTCAGAAGGAAAGAAAGCACAGAGCCCCAGATTCTATGTTGTCCTGGAGAGCTTGCAGAGCACTGGGGAAAGGCAGGCAGAGAATTCCCTGATAGCACCTTCTCTGTGCCTGGGAAGCAGAAGTGTTCACATTGCTTCGCAAGAATCGCTTTTGTGCAGAAAACAGTAACACTTGTTCAGAAGGAAAGAAAGCACAGCGCCCCAGATTCTATGTTGTCCTGGAGAGCTTGCAGAGCACTGGGGAAAGGCAGGCAGAGAATTCCTTGCTAGCACCTTCTCTGTGCCTGGGAAGCAGAAGTGTTCACATTGCTTCGCAGAATCGCTTTTGTGCAGAAAACAGTAACACTTGTTCAGAAGGAAAGAAAGCACAGAGCCCCAGATTCTATGTTGTCCTGGAGAGCTTGCAGAGCACTGGGGAAAGGCAGGCAGAGAATTCCCTGATAGCACCTTCTCTGTGCCTGTTCACATTGCTTCGCAGAATCGCTTTTGTGCAGAAAACAGTAACACTTGTTCAGAACGAAAGAAAGCACAGAGCCCCAGATTCTATGTTGTCTTCGAGAGCTTGCAGAGCACTGGGGAAAGGCAGGCAGAGAATTCCCTGCTAGCACCTTCTCTGTGCCTGGGAAGCAGAAGTGTTCACATTGCTTCGCAAGAATCGCTTTTGTGCAGAAAACAGTAACACTTGTTCAGAAGGAAAGAAAGCACAGAGCCCCAGATTTGCTGTTGTCCTGGAGAGCTTGCAGAGCACTGGGGAAAGGCAGGCAGAGAATTCCTTGCTAGCACCTTCTCTGTGCCTGGGAAGCAGAAGTGTTCACATTGCTTCGCAAGAATCGCTTTTGTGCAGAAAACAGTAACACTTGTTCAGAAGGAAAGAAAGCACAGAGCCCCAGATTCTATGTTGTCCTGGAGAGCTTGCAGAGCACTGGGGAAAGGCAGGCAGAGAATTCCCTGCTAGCACCTTCTCTGTGCCTGGGAAGCAGAAGTGTTCACATTGCTTCGCAAGAATCGCTTTTGTGCAGAAAACAGTAACACTTGTTCAGAAGGAAAGAAAGCACAGAGCCCCAGATTCTATGTTGTCCTGGAGAGCTTGCAGAGCACTGGGGAAAGGTAGGCAGAGAATTCCCTGCTAGCACCTTCTCTGTGCCTGTTCACATTGCTTCGCAGAATCGCTTTTGTGCAGAAAACAGTAACACTTGTTCAGAAGGAAAGAAAGCACAGAGCCCCAGATTCTATGTTGTCCTGGAGAGCTTGCAGAGCACTGGGGAAAGGTAGGCAGAGAATTCCCTGCTAGCACCTTCTCTGTGCCTGGGAAGCAGAAGTGTTCACATTGCTTCGCAGAATCGTTTTTGTGCAGAAAACAGTAACACTTGTTCAGAAGGAAAGAAAGCACAGAGCCCCAGATTTTATGTTGTCCTGGAGAGCTTGCAGAGCACTGGGGAAAGGCAGGCAGAGAATTCCCTGCTAGCACCTTCTCTGTGCCTGGGAAGCAGAAGTGTTCACATTGCTTCGCAGAATCGCTTTTGTGCAGAAAACAGTAACACTTGTTCAGAACGAAAGAAAGCACAGAGCCCCAGATTCTATGTTGTCCTGGAGAGCTTGCAGAGCACTGGGGAAAGGCAGGCAGAGAATTCCCTGCTAGCACCTTCTCTGTGCCTGGGAAGCAGAAGTGTTCACATTGCTTCGCAAGAATCGCTTTTGTGCAGAAAACAGTAACACTTGTTCAGAAGGAAAGAAAGCACAGAGCCCCAGATTTTATGTTGTCCTGGAGAGCTTGCAGAGCACTGGGGAAAGGCAGGCAGAGAATTCCCTGCTAGCACCTTCTCTGTGCCTGGGAAGCAGAAGTGTTCACATTGCTTCGCAGAATCGCTTTTGTGCAGAAAACAGTAACACTTGTTCAGAAGGAAAGAAAGCACAGAGCCCCAGATTCTATGTTGTCCTGGAGAGCTTGCAGAGCACTGGGGAAAGGCAGGCAGAGAATTCCCTGATAGCACCTTCTCTGTGCCTGGGAAGCAGAAGTGTTCACATTGCTTCGCAAGAATCGCTTTTGTGCAGAAAACAGTAACACTTGTTCAGAAGGAAAGAAAGCACAGCGCCCCAGATTCTATGTTGTCCTGGAGAGCTTGCAGAGCACTGGGGAAAGGCAGGCAGAGAATTCCCTGCTAGCACCTTCTCTGTGCCTGTTCACATTGCTTCGCAGAATCGCTTTTGTGCAGAAAACAGTAACACTTGTTCAGAAGGAAAGAAAGCACAGAGCCCCACATTTTATGTTGTCCTGGAGAGCTTGCAGAGCACTGGGGAAAGTCAGGCAGAGAATTCCCTGATAGCACCTTCTCTGTGCCTGGGAAGCAGAAGTGTTCACATTGCTTCGCAAGAAACGCTTTTGTGCAGAAAACAGTAACACTTGTTCAGAAGGAAAGAAAGCACAGAGCCCCAGATTTTATGTTGTCCTGGAGAGCTTGCAGAGACCTGGGGAAAGGCAGGCAGAGAATTCCTTGCTAGCACCTTCTCTGTGCCTGGGAAGCAGAAGTGTTCACATTGCTTCGCAGAATCGCTTTTGTGCAGAAAACAGTAACACTTGTTCAGAAGGAAAGAAAGCACAGAGCCCCAGATTCTATGTTGTCCTGGAGAGCTTGCAGAGCACTGGGGAAAGGCAGGCAGAGAATTCCCTGATAGCACCTTCTCTGTGCCTGTTCACATTGCTTCGCAGAATCGCTTTTGTGCAGAAAACAGTAACACTTGTTCAGAACGAAAGAAAGCACAGAGCCCCAGATTCTATGTTGTCCTGGAGAGCTTGCAGAGCACTGGGGAAAGGCAGGCAGAGAATTCCCTGCTAGCACCTTCTCTGTGCCTGGGAAGCAGAAGTGTTCACATTGCTTCGCAAGAATCGCTTTTGTGCAGAAAACAGTAACACTTGTTCAGAAGGAAAGAAAGCACAGAGCCCCAGATTTTATGTTGTCCTGGAGAGCTTGCAGAGCACTGGGGAAAGGCAGGCAGAGAATTCCCTGCTAGCACCTTCTCTGTGCCTGGGAAGCAGAAGTGTTCACATTGCTTCGCAGAATCACTTTTGTGCAGAAAACAGTAACACTTGTTCAGAAGGAAAGAAAGCACAGCGCCCCAGATTCTATGTTGTCCTGGAGAGCTTGCAGAGCACTGGGGAAAGGCAGGCAGAGAATTCCCTGCTAGCACCTTCTCTGTGCCTGGGAAGCAGAAGTGTTCACATTGCTTCGCAGAATCGCTTTTGTGCAGAAAACAATAACACTTGTTCAGAAGGAAAGAAAGCACAGAGCCCCAGATTCTATGTTGTCCTGGAGAGCTTGCAGAGCACTGGGGAAAGGCAGGCAGAGAATTCCCTGCTAGCACCTTCTCTGTGCCTGGGAAGCAGAAGTGTTCACATTGCTTCGCAAGAATCGCTTTTGTGCAGAAAACAGTAACACTTGTTCAGAAGGAAAGAAAGCACAGAGCCCCAGATTTTATGTTGTCCTGGAGAGCTTGCAGAGCACTGGGGAAAGGCAGGCAGAGAATTCCCTGCTAGCACCTTCTCTGTGCCTGGGAAGCAGAAGTGTTCACATTGCTTCGCAGAATCGCTTTTGTGCAGAAAACAGTAACACTTGTTCAGAAGGAAAGAAAGCACAGAGCCCCAGATTCTATGTTGTCCTGGAGAGCTTGCAGAGCACTGGGGAAAGGCAGGCAGAGAATTCCCTGCTAGCACCTTCTCTGTGCCTGGGAAGCAGAAGTGTTCACATTGCTTCGCAAGAATCGCTTTTGTGCAGAAAACAGTAACACTTGTTCAGAAGGAAAGAAAGCACAGCGCCCCAGATTCTATGTTGTCCTGGAGAGCTTGCAGAGCACTGGGGAAAGGCAGGCAGAGAATTCCCTGCTAGCACCTTCTCTGTGCCTGTTCACATTGCTTCGCAGAATCGCTTTTGTGCAGAAAACAGTAACACTTGTTCAGAAGGAAAGAAAGCACAGAGCCCCACATTTTATGTTGTCCTGGAGAGCTTGCAGAGCACTGGGGAAAGGCAGGCAGAGAATTCCCTGATAGCACCTTCTCTGTGCCTGGGAAGCAGAAGTGTTCACATTGCTTCGCAAGAAACGCTTTTGTGCAGAAAACAGTAACACTTGTTCAGAAGGAAAGAAAGCACAGAGCCCCAGATTTTATGTTGTCCTGGAGAGCTTGCAGAGACCTGGGGAAAGGCAGGCAGAGAATTCCTTGCTAGCACCTTCTCTGTGCCTGGGAAGCAGAAGTGTTCACATTGCTTCGCAGAATCGCTTTTGTGCAGAAAACAGTAACACTTGTTCAGAAGGAAAGAAAGCACAGAGCCCCAGATTCTATGTTGTCCTGGAGAGCTTGCAGAGCACTGGGGAAAGGCAGGCAGAGAATTCCCTGATAGCACCTTCTCTGTGCCTGTTCACATTGCTTCGCAGAATCGCTTTTGTGCAGAAAACAGTAACACTTGTTCAGAACGAAAGAAAGCACAGAGCCCCAGATTCTATGTTGTCCTGGAGAGCTTGCAGAGCACTGGGGAAAGGCAGGCAGAGAATTCCCTGCTAGCACCTTCTCTGTGCCTGGGAAGCAGAAGTGTTCACATTGCTTCGCAAGAATCGCTTTTGTGCAGAAAACAGTAACACTTGTTCAGAAGGAAAGAAAGCACAGAGCCCCAGATTTTATGTTGTCCTGGAGAGCTTGCAGAGCACTGGGGAAAGGCAGGCAGAGAATTCCCTGCTAGCACCTTCTCTGTGCCTGGGAAGCAGAAGTGTTCACATTGCTTCGCAGAATCACTTTTGTGCAGAAAACAGTAACACTTGTTCAGAAGGAAAGAAAGCACAGAGCCCCAGATTCTATGTTGTCCTGGAGAGCTTGCAGAGCACTGGGGAAAGGCAGGCAGAGAATTCCCTGCTAGCACCTTCTCTGTGCCTGGGAAGCAGAAGTGTTCACATTGCTTCGCAAGAATCGCTTTTGTGCAGAAAACAGTAACACTTGTTCAGAAGGAAAGAAAGCACAGAGCCCCAGATTTTATGTTGTCCTGGAGAGCTTGCAGAGCACTGGGGAAAGGCAGGCAGAGAATTCCCTGCTAGCACCTTCTCTGTGCCTGGGAAGCAGAAGTGTTCACATTGCTTCGCAGAATCGCTTTTGTGCAGAAAACAGTAACACTTGTTCAGAAGGAAAGAAAGCACAGAGCCCCAGATTCTATGTTGTCCTGGAGAGCTTGCAGAGCACTGGGGAAAGGCAGGCAGAGAATTCCCTGCTAGCACCTTCTCTGTGCCTGTTCACATTGCTTCGCAGAATCGCTTTTGTGCAGAAAACAGTAACAGTTGTTCAGAACGAAAGAAAGCACAGAGCCCCAGATTTTATGTTGTCCTGGAGAGCTTGCAGAGTACTGGGGAAAGGCAGGCAGAGAATTCCTTGCTAGCACCTTCTCTGTGCCTGGGAAGCAGAAGTGTTCACATTGCTTCGCAGAATCGCTTTTGTGCAGAAAACAGTAACACTTGTTCAGAAGGAAAGAAAGCACAGAGCCCCAGATTCTATGTTGTCCTGGAGAGCTTGCAGAGCACTGGGGAAAGGCAGGCAGAGAATTCCCTGCTAGCACCTTCTCTGTGCCTGGGAAGCAGAAGTGTTCACATTGCTTCGCAAGAATCGCTTTTGTGCAGAAAACAGTAACACTTGTTCAGAAGGAAAGAAAGCACAGAGCCCCAGATTTTATGTTGTCCTGGAGAGCTTGCAGAGCACTGGGGAAAGGCAGGCAGAGAATTCCCTGCTAGCACCTTCTCTGTGCCTGGGAAGCAGAAGTGTTCACATTGCTTCGCAGAATCGCTTTTGTGCAGAAAACAGTAACACTTGTTCAGAAGGAAAGAAAGCACAGAGCCCCAGATTCTATGTTGTCCTGGAGAGCTTGCAGAGCACTGGGGAAAGGCAGGCAGAGAATTCCCTGATAGCACCTTCTCTGTGCCTGGGAAGCAGAAGTGTTCACATTGCTTCGCAAGAATCGCTTTTGTGCAGAAAACAGTAACACTTGTTCAGAAGGAAAGAAAGCACAGCGCCCCAGATTCTATGTTGTCCTGGAGAGCTTGCAGAGCACTGGGGAAAGGCAGGCAGAGAATTCCCTGCTAGCACCTTCTCTGTGCCTGTTCACATTGCTTCGCAGAATCGCTTTTGTGCAGAAAACAGTAACACTTGTTCAGAAGGAAAGAAAGCACAGAGCCCCACATTTTATGTTGTCCTGGAGAGCTTGCAGAGCACTGGGGAAAGGCAGGCAGAGAATTCCCTGATAGCACCTTCTCTGTGCCTGGGAAGCAGAAGTGTTCACATTGCTTCGCAAGAAACGCTTTTGTGCAGAAAACAGTAACACTTGTTCAGAAGGAAAGAAAGCACAGAGCCCCAGATTTTATGTTGTCCTGGAGAGCTTGCAGAGACCTGGGGAAAGGCAGGCAGAGAATTCCTTGCTAGCACCTTCTCTGTGCCTGGGAAGCAGAAGTGTTCACATTGCTTCGCAGAATCGCTTTTGTGCAGAAAACAGTAACACTTGTTCAGAAGGAAAGAAAGCACAGAGCCCCAGATTCTATGTTGTCCTGGAGAGCTTGCAGAGCACTGGGGAAAGGCAGGCAGAGAATTCCCTGATAGCACCTTCTCTGTGCCTGTTCACATTGCTTCGCAGAATCGCTTTTGTGCAGAAAACAGTAACACTTGTTCAGAACGAAAGAAAGCACAGAGCCCCAGATTCTATGTTGTCCTGGAGAGCTTGCAGAGCACTGGGGAAAGGCAGGCAGAGAATTCCCTGCTAGCACCTTCTCTGTGCCTGGGAAGCAGAAGTGTTCACATTGCTTCGCAAGAATCGCTTTTGTGCAGAAAACAGTAACACTTGTTCAGAAGGAAAGAAAGCACAGAGCCCCAGATTTTATGTTGTCCTGGAGAGCTTGCAGAGCACTGGGGAAAGGCAGGCAGAGAATTCCCTGCTAGCACCTTCTCTGTGCCTGGGAAGCAGAAGTGTTCACATTGCTTCGCAGAATCACTTTTGTGCAGAAAACAGTAACACTTGTTCAGAAGGAAAGAAAGCACAGAGCCCCAGATTCTATGTTGTCCTGGAGAGCTTGCAGAGCACTGGGGAAAGGCAGGCAGAGAATTCCCTGCTAGCACCTTCTCTGTGCCTGGGAAGCAGAAGTGTTCACATTGCTTCGCAAGAATCACTTTTGTGCAGAAAACAGTATCACTTGTTCAGAAGGAAAGAAAGCACAGAGCCCCAGATTTTATGTTGTCCTGGAGAGCTTGCAGAGCACTGGGGAAAGGCAGGCAGAGAATTCCCTGCTAGCACCTTCTCTGTGCCTGGGAAGCAGAAGTGTTCACATTGCTTCGCAGAATCGCTTTTGTGCAGAAAACAGTAACACTTGTTCAGAAGGAAAGAAAGCACAGAGCCCCAGATTCTATGTTGTCCTGGAGAGCTTGCAGAGCACTGGGGAAAGGCAGGCAGAGAATTCCCTGCTAGCACCTTCTCTGTGCCTGTTCACATTGCTTCGCAGAATCGCTTTTGTGCAGAAAACAGTAACAGTTGTTCAGAACGAAAGAAAGCACAGAGCCCCAGATTTTATGTTGTCCTGGAGAGCTTGCAGAGCACTGGGGAAAGGCAGGCAGAGAATTCCCTGCTAGCACCTTCTCTGTGCCTGGGAAGCAGAAGTGTTCACATTGCTTCGCAAGAAACGCTTTTGTGCAGAAAACAGTAACACTTGTTCAGAAGGAAAGAAAGCACAGAGCCCCAGATTTTATGTTGTCCTGGAGAGCTTGCAGAGCACTGGGGAAAGGCAGGCAGAGAATTCCTTGCTAGCACCTTCTCTGTGCCTGGGAAGCAGAAGTGTTCACATTGCTTCGCAGAATCGCTTTTGTGCAGAAAACAGTAACACTTGTTCAGAAGGAAAGAAAGCACAGAGCCCCAGATTCTATGTTGTCCTGGAGAGCTTGCAGAGCACTGGGGAAAGGCAGGCAGAGAATTCCCTGATAGCACCTTCTCTGTGCCTGTTCACATTGCTTCGCAGAATCGCTTTTGTGCAGAAAACAGTAACACTTGTTCAGAACGAAAGAAAGCACAGAGCCCCAGATTCTATGTTGTCCTGGAGAGCTTGCAGAGCACTGGGGAAAGGCAGGCAGAGAATTCCCTGCTAGCACCTTCTCTGTGCCTGGGAAGCAGAAGTGTTCACATTGCTTCGCAAGAATCGCTTTTGTGCAGAAAACAGTAACACTTGTTCAGAAGGAAAGAAAGCACAGAGCCCCAGATTTGCTGTTGTCCTGGAGAGCTTGCAGAGCACTGGGGAAAGGCAGGCAGAGAATTCCTTGCTAGCACCTTCTCTGTGCCTGGGAAGCAGAAGTGTTCACATTGCTTCGCAAGAATCGCTTTTGTGCAGAAAACAGTAACACTTGTTCAGAACGAAAGAAAGCACAGAGCCCCAGATTTGCTGTTGTCCTGGAGAGCTTGCAGAGCACTGGGGAAAGGCAGGCAGAGAATTCCCTGCTAGCACCTTCTCTGTGCCTGGGAAGCAGAAGTGTTCACATTGCTTCGCAAGAATCGCTTTTGTGCAGAAAACAGTAACACTTGTTCAGAAGGAAAGAAAGCACAGAGCCCCAGATTCTATGTTGTCCTGGAGAGCTTGCAGAGCACTGGGGAAAGGTAGGCAGAGAATTCCCTGCTAGCACCTTCTCTATGCCTTGGAAGCAGAAATGTTTCCATTGCTTCGCAAGAATCGCTTTTGTGCAGAAAACAGTAACAGTTGTTCAGAACGAAAGAAAGCACAGAGCCCCAGTTTTTATGTTGTCCTTGAGAGCTTGCAGAGCACTGGGGAAAGGCAGGCAGAGAATTCCCTGCTAGCACCTTCTCTGTGCCTGGGAAGCAGAAGTGTTCACATTGCTTCGCAAGAATCGCTTTTGTGCAGAAAACAGTAACACTTGTTCAGAAGGAAAGAAAGCACAGAGCCCCAGATTTGCTGTTGTCCCGGAGAGCTTGCAGAGCACTGGGGAAAGGCAGGCAGAGAATTCCCTGCTAGCACCTTCTCTGTGCCTGGGAAGCAGAAGTGTTCACATTGCTTCGCAGAATCGCTTTTGTGCAGAAAACAGTAACACTTGTTCAGAAGGAAAGAAAGCACAGAGCCCCAGATTCTATGTTGTCCTGGAGAGCTTGCAGAGCACTGGGGAAAGGCAGGCAGAGAATTCCCTGCTAGCACCTTCTCTGTGCCTGGGAAGCAGAAGTGTTCACATTGCTTCGCAAGAATCGCTTTTGTGCAGAAAACAGTAACACTTGTTCAGAAGGAAAGAAAGCACAGAGCCCCAGATTCTATGTTGTCCTGGAGAGCTTGCAGAGCACTGGGGAAAGGCAGGCAGAGAATTCCCTGCTAGCACCTTCTCTGTGCCTGTTCACATTGCTTCGCAGAATCGCTTTTGTGCAGAAAACAGTAACAGTTGTTCAGAAGGAAAGAAAGCACAGAGCCCCAGATTTTATGTTGTCCTGGAGAGCTTGCAGAGCACTGGGGAAAGGTAGGCAGAGAATTCCCTGCTAGCACCTTCTCTGTGCCTGGGAAGCAGAAGTGTTCACATTGCTTCGCAAGAAACGCTTTTGTGCAGAAAACAGTAACACTTGTTCAGAAGGAAAGAAAGCACAGAGCCCCAGATTTTATGTTGTCCTGGAGAGCTTGCAGAGCACTGGGGAAAGGCAGGCAGAGAATTCCTTGCTAGCACCTTCTCTGTGCCTGGGAAGCAGAAGTGTTCACATTGCTTCGCAGAATCGCTTTTGTGCAGAAAACAGTAACACTTGTTCAGAAGGAAAGAAAGCACAGAGCCCCAGATTCTATGTTGTCCTGGAGAGCTTGCAGAGCACTGGGGAAAGGCAGGCAGAGAATTCCCTGATAGCACCTTCTCTGTGCCTGTTCACATTGCTTCGCAGAATCGCTTTTGTGCAGAAAACAGTAACACTTGTTCAGAACGAAAGAAAGCACAGAGCCCCAGATTCTATGTTGTCCTGGAGAGCTTGCAGAGCACTGGGGAAAGGTAGGCAGAGAATTCCCTGCTAGCACCTTCTCTGTGCCTGGGAAGCAGAAGTGTTCACATTGCTTCGCAGAATCGTTTTTGTGCAGAAAACAGTAACACTTGTTCAGAAGGAAAGAAAGCACAGAGCCCCAGATTTTATGTTGTCCTGGAGAGCTTGCAGAGCACTGGGGAAAGGCAGGCAGAGAATTCCCTGCTAGCACCTTCTCTGTGCCTGGGAAGCAGAAGTGTTCACATTGCTTCGCAGAAACACTTTTGTGCAGAAAACAGTAACACTTGTTCAGAAGGAAAGAAAGCACAGAGCCCCAGATTCTATGTTGTCCTGGAGAGCTTGCAGAGCACTGGGGAAAGGCAGGCAGAGAATTCCCTGCTAGCACCTTCTCTGTGCCTGGGAAGCAGAAGTGTTCACATTGCTTCGCAGAATCGCTTTTGTGCAGAAAACAGTAACACTTGTTCAGAAGGAAAGAAAGCACAGAGCCCCAGATTTTATGTTGTCCTGGAGAGCTTGCAGAGCACTGGGGAAAGGCAGGCAGAGAATTCCCTGCTAGCACCTTCTCTGTGCATGGGAAGCAGAAGTGTTCACATTGCTTCGCAGAATCGCTTTTGTGCAGAAAACAGTAACACTTGTTCAGAAGGAAAGAAAGCACAGAGCCCCAGATTCTATGTTGTCCTGGAGAGCTTGCAGAGCACTGGGGAAAGGCAGGCAGAGAATTCCCTGCTAGCACCTTCTCTGTGCCTGGGAAGCAGAAGTGTTCACATTGCTTCGCAAGAATCGCTTTTGTGCAGAAAACAGTAACACTTGTTCAGAAGGAAAGAAAGCACAGAGCCCCAGATTCTATGTTGTCCTGGAGAGCTTGCAGAGCACTGGGGAAAGGCAGGCAGAGAATTCCCTGCTAGCACCTTCTCTGTGCCTGTTCACATTGCTTCGCAGAATCGCTTTTGTGCAGAAAACAGTAACAGTTGTTCAGAACGAAAGAAAGCACAGAGCCCCAGATTTTATGTTGTCCTGGAGAGCTTGCAGAGCACTGGGGAAAGGCAGGCAGAGAATTCCCTGCTAGCACCTTCTCTGTGCCTGGGAAGCAGAAGTGTTCACATTGCTTCGCAAGAAACGCTTTTGTGCAGAAAACAGTAACACTTGTTCAGAAGGAAAGAAAGCACAGAGCCCCAGATTTTATGTTGTCCTGGAGAGCTTGCAGAGCACTGGGGAAAGGCAGGCAGAGAATTCCCTGCTAGCACCTTCTCTGTGCCTGGGAAGCAGAAGTGTTCACATTGCTTCGCAAGAATCGCTTTTGTGCAGAAAACAGTAACACTTGTTCAGAAGGAAAGAAAGCACAGAGCCCCAGATTTGCTGTTGTCCTGGAGAGCTTGCAGAGCACTGGGGAAAGGCAGGCAGAGAATTCCTTGCTAGCACCTTCTCTGTGCCTGGGAAGCAGAAGTGTTCACATTGCTTCGCAAGAATCGCTTTTGTGCAGAAAACAGTAACACTTGTTCAGAAGGAAAGAAAGCACAGAGCCCCAGATTCTATGTTGTCCTGGAGAGCTTGCAGAGCACTGGGGAAAGGCAGGCAGAGAATTCCCTGCTAGCACCTTCTCTGTGCCTGGGAAGCAGAAGTGTTCACATTGCTTCGCAAGAATCGCTTTTGTGCAGAAAACAGTAACACTTGTTCAGAAGGAAAGAAAGCACAGAGCCCCAGATTCTATGTTGTCCTGGAGAGCTTGCAGAGCACTGGGGAAAGGTAGGCAGAGAATTCCCTGCTAGCACCTTCTCTGTGCCTGTTCACATTGCTTCGCAGAATCGCTTTTGTGCAGAAAACAGTAACACTTGTTCAGAAGGAAAGAAAGCACAGCGCCCCAGATTCTATGTTGTCCTGGAGAGCTTGCAGAGCACTGGGGAAAGGCAGGCAGAGAATTCCCTGCTAGCACCTTCTCTGTGCCTGGGAAGCAGAAGTGTTCACATTGCTTCGCAAGAATCGCTTTTGTGCAGAAAACAGTAACACTTGTTCAGAAGGAAAGAAAGCACAGAGCCCCAGATTTTATGTTGTCCTGGAGAGCTTGCAGAGCACTGGGGAAAGGCAGGCAGAGAATTCCCTGCTAGCACCTTCTCTGTGCCTGGGAAGCAGAAGTGTTCACATTGCTTCGCAGAATCGCTTTTGTGCAGAAAACAGTAACACTTGTTCAGAAGGAAAGAAAGCACAGAGCCCCAGATTCTATGTTGTCCTGGAGAGCTTGCAGAGCACTGGGGAAAGGCAGGCAGAGAATTCCCTGCTAGCACCTTCTCTGTGCCTGGGAAGCAGAAGTGTTCACATTGCTTCGCAAGAATCGCTTTTGTGCAGAAAACAGTAACACTTGTTCAGAAGGAAAGAAAGCACAGCGCCCCAGATTCTATGTTGTCCTGGAGAGCTTGCAGAGCACTGGGGAAAGGCAGGCAGAGAATTCCCTGCTAGCACCTTCTCTGTGCCTGTTCACATTGCTTCGCAGAATCGCTTTTGTGCAGAAAACAGTAACACTTGTTCAGAAGGAAAGAAAGCACAGAGCCCCACATTTTATGTTGTCCTGGAGAGCTTGCAGAGCACTGGGGAAAGGCAGGCAGAGAATTCCCTGATAGCACCTTCTCTGTGCCTGGGAAGCAGAAGTGTTCACATTGCTTCGCAAGAAACGCTTTTGTGCAGAAAACAGTAACACTTGTTCAGAAGGAAAGAAAGCACAGAGCCCCAGATTTTATGTTGTCCTGGAGAGCTTGCAGAGACCTGGGGAAAGGCAGGCAGAGAATTCCTTGCTAGCACCTTCTCTGTGCCTGGGAAGCAGAAGTGTTCACATTGCTTCGCAGAATCGCTTTTGTGCAGAAAACAGTAACACTTGTTCAGAAGGAAAGAAAGCACAGAGCCCCAGATTCTATGTTGTCCTGGAGAGCTTGCAGAGCACTGGGGAAAGGCAGGCAGAGAATTCCCTGATAGCACCTTCTCTGTGCCTGTTCACATTGCTTCGCAGAATCGCTTTTGTGCAGAAAACAGTAACACTTGTTCAGAACGAAAGAAAGCACAGAGCCCCAGATTCTATGTTGTCCTGGAGAGCTTGCAGAGCACTGGGGAAAGGCAGGCAGAGAATTCCCTGCTAGCACCTTCTCTGTGCCTGGGAAGCAGAAGTGTTCACATTGCTTCGCAAGAATCGCTTTTGTGCAGAAAACAGTAACACTTGTTCAGAACGAAAGAAAGCACAGAGCCCCAGATTCTATGTTGTCCTGGAGAGCTTGCAGAGCACTGGGGAAAGGCAGGCAGAGAATTCCTTGCTAGCACCTTCTCTGTGCCTGGGAAGCAGAAGTGTTCACATTGCTTCGCAAGAATCGCTTTTGTGCAGAAAACAGTAACACTTGTTCAGAAGGAAAGAAAGCACAGAGCCCCAGATTCTATGTTGTCCTGGAGAGCTTGCAGAGCACTGGGGAAAGGCAGGCAGAGAATTCCCTGCTAGCACCTTCTCTGTGCCTGTTCACATTGCTTCGCAGAATCGCTTTTGTGCAGAAAACAGTAACACTTGTTCAGAAGGAAAGAAAGCACAGAGCCCCAGATTCTATGTTGTCCTGGAGAGCTTGCAGAGCACTGGGGAAAGGCAGGCAGAGAATTCCCTGCTAGCACCTTCTCTGTGCCTGTTCACATTGCTTCGCAAGAATCGCTTTTGTGCAGAAAACAGTAACACTTGTTCAGAAGGAAAGAAAGCACAGAGCCCCAGATTCTATGTTGTCCTGGAGAGCTTGCAGAGCACTGGGGAAAGGTAGGCAGAGAATTCCCTGCTAGCACCTTCTCTGTGCCTGGGAAGCAGAAGTGTTCACATTGCTTCGCAAGAATCGCTTTTGTGCAGAAAACAGTAACAGTTGTTCAGAACGAAAGAAAGCACAGAGCCCCAGTTTTTATGTTGTCCTTGAGAGCTTGCAGAGCACTGGGGAAAGGCAGGCAGACATTTCCCTTATAGCACCTTCTCTGTGCCTGTTCACATTGTTTCGCAGAATCGCTTTTGTGCAGAAAACATTAACACTTGTTCAGAACGAAAGAAAGCACAGAGCCCCAGATTCTATGTTGTCCTGGAGAGCTTGCAGAGCACTGGGGAAAGGCAGGCAGAGAATTCCCTGATAGCACCTTCTCTGTGCCTGTTCACATTGCTTCGCAGAATCGCTTTTGTGCAGAAAACAGTAACACTTGTTCAGAAGGAAAGAAAGCACAGAGCCCCAGATTCTATGTTGTCTTCGAGAGCTTGCAGAGCACTGGGGAAAGGCAGGCAGAGAATTCCCTGCTAGCACCTTCTCTGTGCCTGGGAAGCAGAAGTGTTCACATTGCTTCGCAAGAATCGCTTTTGTGCAGAAAACACTAACACTTGTTCAGAAGGAAAGAAAGCACAGAGCCCCAGATTCTATGTTGTCCTGGAGAGCTTGCAGAGCACTGGGGAAAGGCAGGCAGAGAATTCCCTGATAGCACCTTCTCTGTGCCTGGGAAGCAGAAGTGTTCACATTGCTTCGCAAGAATCGCTTTTGTGCAGAAAACAGTAACACTTGTTCAGAAGGAAAGAAAGCACAGAGCCCCAGATTTGCTGTTGTCCTGGAGAGCTTGCAGAGCACTGGGGAAAGGCAGGCAGAGAATTCCCTGATAACACCTTCTCTGTGCCTTTTCACATTGCTTCGCAGAATCGCTTTTGTGCAGAAAACAGTAACACTTGTTCAGAAGGAAAGAAAGCACAGAGCCCCAGATTCTATGTTGTCCTGGAGAGCTTGCAGAGCACTGGGGAAAGGCAGGCAGAGAATTCCCTGCTAGCACCTTCTCTGTGCCTGTTCACATTGCTTCGCA
The DNA here is from genome assembly GCF_031877795.1 of Strix aluco. Taxonomy (NCBI): domain Eukaryota; kingdom Metazoa; phylum Chordata; class Aves; order Strigiformes; family Strigidae; genus Strix; species Strix aluco. Next base: position 936,193 of record NW_027436615.1, on the reverse strand, counting down.
GAATCGCTTTTGTGCAGAAAACAGTAACACTTGTTCAGAACGAAAGAAAGCACAGAGCCCCAGATTCTATGTTGTCCTGGAGAGCTTGCAGAGCACTGGGGAAAGGTAGGCAGAGAATTCCCTGCTAGCACCTTCTCTGTGCCTGGGAAGCAGAAGTGTTCACATTGCTTCGCAGAATCGCTTTTGTGCAGAAAACAGTAAGACTTGTTCAGAAGGAAAGAAAGCACAGAGCCCCAGATTTTATGTTGTCCTGGAGAGCTTGCAGAGCACTGGGGAAAGGCAGGCAGAGAATTCCCTGCTAGCACCTTCTCTGTGCCTGGGAAGCAGAAGTGTTCACATTGCTTCGCAGAATCGCTTTTGTGCAGAAAACAGTAACACTTGTTCAGAAGGAAAGAAAGCACAGAGCCCCAGATTCTATGTTGTCCTGGAGAGCTTGCAGAGCACTGGGGAAAGGCAGGCAGAGAATTCCCTGATAGCACCTTCTCTGTGCCTGGGAAGCAGAAGTGTTCACATTGCTTCGCAGAATCGCTTTTGTGCAGAAAACAGTAACAGTTGTTCAGAACGAAAGAAAGCACAGAGCCCCAGATTTTATGTTGTCCTGGAGAGCTTGCAGAGCACTGGGGAAAGGCAGGCAGAGAATTCCCTGATAGCACCTTCTCTGTGCCTGTTCACATTGCTTCGCAGAATCGCTTTTGTGCAGAAAACACTAACACTTGTTCAGAAGGAAAGAAAGCACAGCGCCCCAGATTCTATGTTGTCCTGGAGAGCTTGCAGAGCACTGGGGAAAGGCAGGCAGAGAATTCCCTGCTAGCACCTTCTCTGTGCCTGGGAAGCAGAAGTGTTCACATTGCTTCGCAAGAATCGCTTTTGTGCAGAAAACAGTAACAGTTGTTCAGAAGGAAAGAAAGCACAGAGCCCCAGATTCTATATTGTCCTGGAGAGCTTGCAGAGCACTGGGGAAAGGCAGGCAGAGAATTCCTTGCTAGCACCTTCTCTGTGCCTGGGAAGCAGAAGTGTTCACATTGCTTCGCAGAATCGCTTTTGTGCAGAAAACAGTAACACTTGTTCAGAAGGAAAGAAAGCACAGAGCCCCAGATTCTATGTTGTCCTGGAGAGCTTGCAGAGCACTGGGGAAAGGCAGGCAGAGAATTCCCTGATAGCACCTTCTCTGTGCCTGTTCACATTGCTTCGCAGAATCGCTTTTGTGCAGAAAACAGTAACACTTGTTCAGAAGGAAAGAAAGCACAGAGCCCCAGATTCTATGTTGTCCTGGAGAGCTTGCAGAGCACTGGGGAAAGGCAGGCAGAGAATTCCCTGCTAGCACCTTCTCTGTGCCTGGGAAGCAGAAGTGTTCACATTGCTTCGCAAGAATCGCTTTTGTGCAGAAAACAGTAACACTTGTTCAGAACGAAAGAAAGCACAGAGCCCCAGATTTGCTGTTGTCCTGGAGAGCTTGCAGAGCACTGGGGAAAGGCAGGCAGAGAATTCCCTGCTAGCACCTTCTCTGTGCCTGGGAAGCAGAAGTGTTCACATTGCTTCGCAAGAATCGCTTTTGTGCAGAAAACAGTAACACTTGTTCAGAAGGAAAGAAAGCACAGAGCCCCAGATTCTATGTTGTCCTGGAGAGCTTGCAGAGCACTGGGGAAAGGCAGGCAGAGAATTCCCTGCTAGCACCTTCTCTGTGCCTGGGAAGCAGAAGTGTTCACATTGCTTCGCAAGAATCGCTTTTGTGCAGAAAACAGTAACAGTTGTTCAGAACGAAAGAAAGCACAGAGCCCCAGATTCTATATTGTCCTGGAGAGCTTGCAGAGCACTGGGGAAAGGCAGGCAGAGAATTCCTTGCTAGCACCTTCTCTGTGCCTGGGAAGCAGAAGTGTTCACATTGCTTCACAGAATCGCTTTTGTGCAGAAAACAGTAACACTTGTTCAGAAGGAAAGAAAGCACAGAGCCCCAGATTCTATGTTGTCCTGGAGAGCTTGCAGAGCACTGGGGAAAGGCAGGCAGAGAATTCCCTGATAGCACCTTCTCTGTGCCTGTTCACATTGCTTCGCAGAATCGCTTTTGTGCAGAAAACAGTAACACTTGTTCAGAAGGAAAGAAAGCACAGAGCCCCAGATTCTATGTTGTCCTGGAGAGCTTGCAGAGCACTGGGGAAAGGCAGGCAGAGAATTCCCTGCTAGCACCTTCTCTGTGCCTGGGAAGCAGAAGTGTTCACATTGCTTCGCAAGAATCGCTTTTGTGCAGAAAACAGTAACACTTGTTCAGAAGGAAAGAAAGCACAGAGCCCCAGATTCTATGTTGTCCTGGAGAGCTTGCAGAGCACTGGGGAAAGGCAGGCAGAGAATTCCCTGCTAGCACCTTCTCTGTGCCTGGGAAGCAGAAGTGTTCACATTGCTTCGCAAGAATCGCTTTTGTGCAGAAAACAGTAACACTTGTTCAGAAGGAAAGAAAGCACAGAGCCCCAGATTTTATGTTGTCCTGGAGAGCTTGCAGAGCACTGGGGAAAGGCAGGCAGAGAATTCCCTGCTAGCACCTTCTCTGTGCCTGGGAAGCAGAAGTGTTCACATTGCTTCGCAAGAATCGCTTTTGTGCAGAAAACAGTAACACTTGTTCAGAAGGAAAGAAAGCACAGAGCCCCAGATTTGCTGTTGTCCCGGAGAGCTTGCAGAGCACTGGGGAAAGGCAGGCAGAGAATTCCCTGCTAGCACCTTCTCTGTGCCTGGGAAGCAGAAGTGTTCACATTGCTTCGCAGAATCGCTTTTGTGCAGAAAACAGTAACACTTGTTCAGAAGGAAAGAAAGCACAGAGCCCCAGATTCTATGTTGTCCTGGAGAGCTTGCAGAGCACTGGGGAAAGGCAGGCAGAGAATTCCCTGCTAGCACCTTCTCTGTGCCTGGGAAGCAGAAGTGTTCACATTGCTTCGCAGAATCGCTTTTGTGCAGAAAACAGTAACACTTGTTCAGAAGGAAAGAAAGCACAGAGCCCCAGATTTTATGTTGTCCTGGAGAGCTTGCAGAGCACTGGGGAAAGGCAGGCAGAGAATTCCCTGCTAGCACCTTCTCTGTGCCTGGGAAGCAGAAGTGTTCACATTGCTTCGCAGAATCGCTTTTGTGCAGAAAACAGTAACACTTGTTCAGAAGGAAAGAAAGCACAGCGCCCCAGATTCTATGTTGTCCTGGAGAGCTTGCAGAGCACTGGGGAAAGGCAGGCAGAGAATTCCTTGCTAGCACCTTCTCTGTGCCTGGGAAGCAGAAGTGTTCACATTGCTTCGCAAGAATCGCTTTTGTGCAGAAAACAGTAACACTTGTTCAGAAGGAAAGAAAGCACAGAGCCCCAGATTTTATGTTGTCCTGGAGAGCTTGCAGAGCACTGGGGAAAGGCAGGCAGAGAATTCCCTGATAGCACCTTCTCTGTGCCTGTTCACATTGCTTCGCAGAATCGCTTTTGTGCAGAAAACAGTAACACTTGTTCAGAACGAAAGAAAGCACAGAGCCCCAGATTCTATGTTGTCCTGGAGAGCTTGCAGAGCACTGGGGAAAGGTAGGCAGAGAATTCCCTGCTAGCACCTTCTCTGTGCCTGGGAAGCAGAAGTGTTCACATTGCTTCGCAGAATCGTTTTTGTGCAGAAAACAGTAACACTTGTTCAGAACGAAAGAAAGCACAGAGCCCCAGATTCTATGTTGTCCTGGAGAGCTTGCAGAGCACTGGGGAAAGGTAGGCAGAGAATTCCCTGCTAGCACCTTCTCTGTGCCTGGGAAGCAGAAGTGTTCACATTGCTTCGCAGAATCGTTTTTGTGCAGAAAACAGTAACACTTGTTCAGAAGGAAAGAAAGCACAGAGCCCCAGATTTGCTGTTGTCCTGGAGAGCTTGCAGAGCACTGGGGAAAGGCAGGCAGAGAATTCCCTGCTAGCACCTTCTCTGTGCCTGGGAAGCAGAAGTGTTCACATTGCTTCGCAGAATCGCTTTTGTGCAGAAAACAGTAACACTTGTTCAGAAGGAAAGAAAGCACAGCGCCCCAGATTCTATGTTGTCCTGGAGAGCTTGCAGAGCACTGGGGAAAGGCAGGCAGAGAATTCCCTGCTAGCACCTTCTCTGTGCCTGGGAAGCAGAAGTGTTCACATTGCTTCGCAAGAATCGCTTTTGTGCAGAAAACAGTAACACTTGTTCAGAAGGAAAGAAAGCACAGAGCCCCAGATTTTATGTTGTCCTGGAGAGCTTGCAGAGCACTGGGGAAAGGCAGGCAGAGAATTCCCTGATAGCACCTTCTCTGTGCCTGTTCACATTGCTTCGCAGAATCGCTTTTGTGCAGAAAACAGTAACACTTGTTCAGAACGAAAGAAAGCACAGAGCCCCAGATTCTATGTTGTCCTGGAGAGCTTGCAGAGCACTGGGGAAAGGTAGGCAGAGAATTCCCTGCTAGCACCTTCTCTGTGCCTGGGAAGCAGAAGTGTTCACATTGCTTCGCAGAATCGTTTTTGTGCAGAAAACAGTAACACTTGTTCAGAACGAAAGAAAGCACAGAGCCCCAGATTCTATGTTGTCCTGGAGAGCTTGCAGAGCACTGGGGAAAGGTAGGCAGAGAATTCCCTGCTAGCACCTTCTCTGTGCCTGGGAAGCAGAAGTGTTCACATTGCTTCGCAGAATCGTTTTTGTGCAGAAAACAGTAACACTTGTTCAGAAGGAAAGAAAGCACAGAGCCCCAGATTTGCTGTTGTCCTGGAGATCTTGCAGAGCACTGGGGAAAGGCAGGCAGAGAATTCCCTGCTAGCACCTTCTCTGTGCCTGGGAAGCAGAAGTGTTCACATTGCTTCGCAGAATCGCTTTTGTGCAGAAAACAGTAACACTTGTTCAGAAGGAAAGAAAGCACAGCGCCCCAGATTCTATGTTGTCCTGGAGAGCTTGCAGAGCACTGGGGAAAGGCAGGCAGAGAATTCCCTGCTAGCACCTTCTCTGTGCCTGGGAAGCAGAAGTGTTCACATTGCTTCGCAAGAATCGCTTTTGTGCAGAAAACAGTAACACTTGTTCAGAAGGAAAGAAAGCACAGAGCCCCAGATTTTATGTTGTCCTGGAGAGCTTGCAGAGCACTGGGGAAAGGCAGGCAGAGAATTCCCTGCTAACACCTTCTCTGTGCCTGTTCACATTGCTTCGCAGAATCGCTTTTGTGCAGAAAACAGTAACACTTGTTCAGAACGAAAGAAAGCACAGAGCCCCAGATTTTATGTTGTCCTGGAGAGCTTGCAGAGCACTGGGGAAAGGCAGGCAGAGAATTCCCTGCTAGCACCTTCTCTGTGCCTGGGAAGCAGAAGTGTTCACATTGCTTCGCAAGAATCGCTTTTGTGCAGAAAACAGTAACACTTGTTCAGAAGGAAAGAAAGCACAGAGCCCCAGATTTGCTGTTGTCCTGGAGAGCTTGCAGAGCACTGGGGAAAGGAAGGCAGAGAATTCCCTGATAGCACCTTCTCTGTGCCTGTTCACATTGCTTCGCAGAATCGCTTTTGTGCAGAAAACAGTAACACTTGTTCAGAACGAAAGAAAGCACAGAGCCCCAGATTCTATGTTGTCCTGGAGAGCTTGCAGAGCACTGGGGAAAGGTAGGCAGAGAATTCCCTGCTAGCACCTTCTCTGTGCCTGGGAAGCAGTAGTGTTCACATTGCTTCGCAGAATCGTTTTTGTGCAGAAAACAGTAACACTTGTTCAGAAGGAAAGAAAGCACAGAGCCCCAGATTTTATGTTGTCCTGGAGAGCTTGCAGAGCACTGGGGAAAGGCAGGCAGAGAATTCCCTGCTAGCACCTTCTCTGTGCCTGGGAAGCAGAAGTGTTCACATTGCTTCGCAGAATCACTTTTGTGCAGAAAACAGTAACACTTGTTCAGAAGGAAAGAAAGCACAGAGCCCCAGATTCTATGTTGTCCTGGAGAGCTTGCAGAGCACTGGGGAAAGGCAGGCAGAGAATTCCCTGCTAGCACCTTCTCTGTGCCTGGGAAGCAGAAGTGTTCACATTGCTTCGCAAGAATCGCTTTTGTGCAGAAAACAGTAACACTTGTTCAGAAGGAAAGAAAGCACAGAGCCCCAGATTTTATGTTGTCCTGGAGAGCTTGCAGAGCACTGGGGAAAGGCAGGCAGAGAATTCCCTGCTAGCACCTTCTCTGTGCCTGGGAAGCAGAAGTGTTCACATTGCTTCGCAGAATCGCTTTTGTGCAGAAAACAGTAACACTTGTTCAGAAGGAAAGAAAGCACAGAGCCCCAGATTCTATGTTGTCCTGGAGAGCTTGCAGAGCACTGGGGAAAGGCAGGCAGAGAATTCCCTGCTAGCACCTTCTCTGTGCCTGGGAAGCAGAAGTGTTCACATTGCTTCGCAGAATCGCTTTTGTGCAGAAAACAGTAACACTTGTTCAGAAGGAAAGAAAGCACAGCGCCCCAGATTCTATGTTGTCCTGGAGAGCTTGCAGAGCACTGGGGAAAGGCAGGCAGAGAATTCCCTGCTAGCACCTTCTCTGTGCCTGTTCACATTGCTTCGCAGAATCGCTTTTGTGCAGAAAACAGTAACACTTGTTCAGAAGGAAAGAAAGCACAGAGCCCCACATTTTATGTTGTCCTGGAGAGCTTGCAGAGCACTGGGGAAAGGCAGGCAGAGAATTCCCTGATAGCACCTTCTCTGTGCCTGGGAAGCAGAAGTGTTCACATTGCTTCGCAAGAAACGCTTTTGTGCAGAAAACAGTAACACTTGTTCAGAAGGAAAGAAAGCACAGAGCCCCAGATTTTATGTTGTCCTGGAGAGCTTGCAGAGACCTGGGGAAAGGCAGGCAGAGAATTCCTTGCTAGCACCTTCTCTGTGCCTGGGAAGCAGAAGTGTTCACATTGCTTCGCAGAATCGCTTTTGTGCAGAAAACAGTAACACTTGTTCAGAAGGAAAGAAAGCACAGAGCCCCAGATTCTATGTTGTCCTGGAGAGCTTGCAGAGCACTGGGGAAAGGCAGGCAGAGAATTCCCTGATAGCACCTTCTCTGTGCCTGTTCACATTGCTTCGCAGAATCGCTTTTGTGCAGAAAACAGTAACACTTGTTCAGAACGAAAGAAAGCACAGAGCCCCAGATTCTATGTTGTCCTGGAGAGCTTGCAGAGCACTGGGGAAAGGCAGGCAGAGAATTCCCTGCTAGCACCTTCTCTGTGCCTGGGAAGCAGAAGTGTTCACATTGCTTCGCAAGAATCGCTTTTGTGCAGAAAACAGTAACACTTGTTCAGAACGAAAGAAAGCACAGAGCCCCAGATTCTATGTTGTCCTGGAGAGCTTGCAGAGCACTGGGGAAAGGTAGGCAGAGAATTCCTTGCTAGCACCTTCTCCGTGCCTGGGAAGCAAAGGTGTTCACATTGCTTCACAGAATCGCTTTTGTGCAGAAAACAGTAACACTTGTTCAGAAGGAAAGAAAGCACAGAGCCCCAGATTCTATGTTGTCCTGGAGAGCTTGCAGAGCACTGGGGAAAGGCAGGCAGAGAATTCCCTGCTAGCACCTTCTCTGTGCCTGTTCACATTGCTTCGCAGAATCGCTTTTGTGCAGAAAACAGTAACACTTGTTCAGAAGGAAAGAAAGCACAGAGCCCCAGATTCTATGTTGTCCTGGAGAGCTTGCAGAGCACTGGGGAAAGGCAGGCAGAGAATTCCCTGCTAGCACCTTCTCTGTGCCTGTTCACATTGCTTCGCAGAATCGCTTTTGTGCAGAAAACAGTAACACTTGTTCAGAAGGAAAGAAAGCACAGAGCCCCAGATTCTATGTTGTCCTGGAGAGCTTGCAGAGCACTGGGGAAAGGTAGGCAGAGAATTCCCTGCTAGCACCTTCTCTGTGCCTGGGAAGCAGAAGTGTTCACATTGCTTCGCAAGAATCGCTTTTGTGCAGAAAACAGTAACAGTTGTTCAGAACGAAAGAAAGCACAGAGCCCCAGTTTTTATGTTGTCCTTGAGAGCTTGCAGAGCACTGGGGAAAGGCAGGCAGAGATTTCCCTGAGAGCACCTTCTCTGTGCCTGTTCACATTGTTTCGCAGAATCGCTTTTGTGCAGAAAACATTAACACTTGTTCAGAACGAAAGAAAGCACAGAGCCCCAGATTCTATGTTGTCCTGGAGAGCTTGCAGAGCACTGGGGAAAGGCAGGCAGAGAATTCCCTGATAGCACCTTCTCTGTGCCTGTTCACATTGCTTCGCAGAATCGCTTTTGTGCAGAAAACAGTAACACTTGTTCAGAAGGAAAGAAAGCACAGAGCCCCAGATTCTATGTTGTCTTCGAGAGCTTGCAGAGCACTGGGGAAAGGCAGGCAGAGAATTCCCTGCTAGCACCTTCTCTGTGCCTGGGAAGCAGAAGTGTTCACATTGCTTCGCAAGAATCGCTTTTGTGCAGAAAACAGTAACACTTGTTCAGAAGGAAAGAAAGCACAGAGCCCCAGATTTGCTGTTGTCCTGGAGAGCTTGCAGAGCACTGGGGAAAGGCAGGCAGAGAATTCCCTGATAACACCTTCTCTGTGCCTTTTCACATTGCTTCGCAGAATCGCTTTTGTGCAGAAAACAGTAACACTTGTTCAGAAGGAAAGAAAGCACAGAGCCCCAGATTCTATGTTGTCCTGGAGAGCTTGCAGAGCACTGGGGAAAGGCAGGCAGAGAATTCCCTGCTAGCACCTTCTCTGTGCCTGTTCACATTGCTTCGCAGAATCGCTTTTGTGCAGAAAACAGTAACAGTTGTTCAGAACGAAAGAAAGCACAGAGCCCCAGATTCTATGTTGTCCTGGAGAGCTTGCAGAGCACTGGGGAAAGGTAGGCAGAGAATTCCCTGCTAGCACCTTCTCTGTGCCTGGGAAGCAGAAGTGTTCACATTGCTTCGCAGAATAGCTTTTGTGCAGAAAACAGTAACACTTGTTCAGAAGGAAAGAAAGCACAGAGCCCCAGATTTTATGTTGTCCTGGAGAGCTTGCAGAGCACTGGGGAAAGGCAGGCAGAGAATTCCCTGCTAGCACCTTCTCTGTGCCTGGGAAGCAGAAGTGTTCACATTGCTTCACAGAATCGCTTTTGTGCAGAAAACAGTAACACTTGTTCAGAAGGAAAGAAAGCACAGAGCCCCAGATTCTATGTTGTCCTGGAGAGCTTGCAGAGCACTGGGGAAAGGCAGGCAGAGAATTCCCTGATAGCACCTTCTCTGTGCCTGGGAAGCAGAAGTGTTCACATTGCTTCGCAGAATCGCTTTTGTGCAGAAAACAGTAACAGTTGTTCAGAAGGAAAGAAAGCACAGAGCCCCAGATTTTATGTTGTCCTGGAGAGCTTGCAGAGCACTGGGGAAAGGCAGGCAGAGAATTCCCTGATAGCACCTTCTCTGTGCCTGTTCACATTGCTTCGCAGAATCGCTTTTGTGCAGAAAACAGTAACACTTGTTCAGAAGGAAAGAAAGCACAGCGCCCCAGATTCTATGTTGTCTTCGAGAGCTTGCAGAGCACTGGGGAAAGGCAGGCAGAGAATTCCCTGCTAGCACCTTCTCTGTGCCTGGGAAGCAGAAGTGTTCACATTGCTTCGCAAGAATCGCTTTTGTGCAGAAAACAGTAACAGTTGTTCAGAAGGAAAGAAAGCACAGAGCCCCAGATTTTATGTTGTCCTGGAGAGCTTGCAGAGCACTGGGGAAAGGCAGGCAGAGAATTCCCTGCTAGCACCTTCTCTGTGCCTGGGAAGCAGAAGTGTTCACATTGCTTCGCAAGAATCGCTTTTGTGCAGAAAACAGTAACAGTTGTTCAGAACGAAAGAAAGCACAGAGCCCCAGATTCTATATTGTCCTGGAGAGCTTGCAGAGCACTGGGGAAAGGCAGGCAGAGAATTCCTTGCTAGCACCTTCTCTGTGCCTGGGAAGCAGAAGTGTTCACATTGCTTCGCAGAATCGCTTTTGTGCAGAAAACAGTAACACTTGTTCAGAAGGAAAGAAAGCACAGAGCCCCAGATTCTATGTTGTCCTGGAGAGCTTGCAGAGCACTGGGGAAAGGCAGGCAGAGAATTCCCTGATAGCACCTTCTCTGTGCCTGTTCACATTGCTTCGCAGAATCGCTTTTGTGCAGAAAACAGTAACACTTGTTCAGACGGAAAGAAAGCACAGAGCCCCAGATTCTATGTTGTCCTGGAGAGCTTGCAGAGCACTGGGGAAAGGCAGGCAGAGAATTCCCTGCTAGCACCTTCTCTGTGCCTGGGAAGCAGAAGTGTTCACATTGCTTCGCAAGAATCGCTTTTGTGCAGAAAACAGTAACACTTGTTCAGAACGAAAGAAAGCACAGAGCCCCAGATTTGCTGTTGTCCTGGAGAGCTTGCAGAGCACTGGGGAAAGGCAGGCAGAGAATTCCTTGCTAGCACCTTCTCTGTGCCTGGGAAGCAGAAGTGTTCACATTGCTTCGCAAGAATCGCTTTTGTGCAGAAAACAGTAACACTTGTTCAGAAGGAAAGAAAGCACAGAGCCCCAGATTCTATGTTGTCCTGGAGAGCTTGCAGAGCACTGGGGAAAGGCAGGCAGAGAATTCCCTGCTAGCACCTTCTCTGTGCCTGGGAAGCAGAAGTGTTCACATTGCTTTGCAAGAATCGCTTTTGTGCAGAAAACAGTAACACTTGTTCAGAAGGAAAGAAAGCACAGAGCCCCAGATTTTATGTTGTCCTGGAGAGCTTGCAGAGCACTGGGGAAAGGCAGGCAGAGAATTCCCTGCTAGCACCTTCTCTGTGCCTGGGAAGCAGAAGTGTTCACATTGCTTCGCAAGAATCGCTTTTGTGCAGAAAACAGTAACAGTTGTTCAGAAGGAAAGAAAGCACAGAGCCCCAGATTTTATGTTGTCCTGGAGAGCTTGCAGAGCACTGGGGAAAGGCAGGCAGAGAATTCCCTGATAGCACCTTCTCTGTGCCTGTTCACATTGCTTCGCAGAATCGCTTTTGTGCAGAAAACACTAACACTTGTTCAGAAGGAAAGAAAGCACAGCGCCCCAGATTCTATGTTGTCCTGGAGAGCTTGCAGAGCACTGGGGAAAGGCAGGCAGAGAATTCCCTGCTAGCACCTTCTCTGTGCCTGGGAAGCAGAAGTGTTCACATTGCTTCGCAAGAATCGCTTTTGTGCAGAAAACATTAACAGTTGTTCAGAAGGAAAGAAAGCACAGAGCCCCAGATTTTATGTTGTCCTGGAGAGCTTGCAGAGCACTGGGGAAAGGCAGGCAGAGAATTCCCTGCTAGCACCTTCTCTGTGCCTGGGAAGCAGAAGTGTTCACATTGCTTCGCAAGAATCGCTTTTGTGCAGAAAACAGTAACAGTTGTTCAGAACGAAAGAAAGCACAGAGCCCCAGATTCTATATTGTCCTGGAGAGCTTGCAGAGCACTGGGGAAAGGCAGGCAGAGAATTCCTTGCTAGCACCTTCTCTGTGCCTGGGAAGCAGAAGTGTTCACATTGCTTCACAGAATCGCTTTTGTGCAGAAAACAGTAACACTTGTTCAGAAGGAAAGAAAGCACAGAGCCCCAGATTCTATGTTGTCCTGGAGAGCTTGCAGAGCACTGGGGAAAGGCAGGCAGAGAATTCCCTGATAGCACCTTCTCTGTGCCTGTTCACATTGCTTCGCAGAATCGCTTTTGTGCAGAAAACAGTAACACTTGTTCAGAAGGAAAGAAAGCACAGAGCCCCAGATTCTATGTTGTCCTGGAGAGCTTGCAGAGCACTGGGGAAAGGCAGGCAGAGAATTCCCTGCTAGCACCTTCTCTGTGCCTGGGAAGCAGAAGTGTTCACATTGCTTCGCAAGAATCGCTTTTGTGCAGAAAACAGTAACACTTGTTCAGAACGAAAGAAAGCACAGAGCCCCAGATTTGCTGTTGTCCTGGAGAGCTTGCAGAGCACTGGGGAAAGGCAGGCAGAGAATTCCTTGCTAGCACCTTCTCTGTGCCTGGGAAGCAGAAGTGTTCACATTGCTTCGCAAGAATCGCTTTTGTGCAGAAAACAGTAACACTTGTTCAGAAGGAAAGAAAGCACAGAGCCCCAGATTCTATGTTGTCCTGGAGAGCTTGCAGAGCACTGGGGAAAGGCAGGCAGAGAATTCCCTGCTAGCACCTTCTCTGTGCCTGGGAAGCAGAAGTGTTCACATTGCTTCGCAAGAATCGCTTTTGTGCAGAAAACAGTAACACTTGTTCAGAACGAAAGAAAGCACAGAGCCCCAGATTCTATGTTGTCCTGGAGAGCTTGCAGAGCACTGGGGAAAGGTAGGCAGAGAATTCCCTGCTAGCACCTTCTCTGTGCCTGGGAAGCAGAAGTGTTCACATTGCTTCGCAGAATCGCTTTTGTGCAGAAAACAGTAACACTTGTTCAGAAGGAAAGAAAGCACAGAGCCCCAGATTTTATGTTGTCCTGGAGAGCTTGCAGAGCACTGGGGAAAGGCAGGCAGAGAATTCCCTGATAGCACCTTCTCTGTGCCTGGGAAGCAGAAGTGTTCACATTGCTTCGCAGAATCGCTTTTGTGCAGAAAACAGTAACACTTGTTCAGAAGGAAAGAAAGCACAGCGCCCCAGATTCTATGTTGTCCTGGAGAGCTTGCAGAGCACTGGGGAAAGGCAGGCAGAGAATTCCTTGCTAGCACCTTCTCTATGCCTGGGAAGCAGAAGTGTTCACATTGCTTTGCAAGAATCGCTTTTGTGCAGAAAACAGTAACACTTGTTCAGAAGGAAAGAAAGCACAGAGCCCCAGATTTTATGTTGTCCTGGAGAGCTTGCAGAGCACTGGGGAAAGGCAGGCAGAGAATTCCCTGCTAGCACCTTCTCTGTGCCTGGGAAGCAGAAGTGTTCACATTGCTTCGCAAGAATCGCTTTTGTGCAGAAAACAGTAACAGTTGTTCAGAAGGAAAGAAAGCACAGAGCCCCAGATTTTATGTTGTCCTGGAGAGCTTGCAGAGCACTGGGGAAAGGCAGGCAGAGAATTCCCTGATAGCACCTTCTCTGTGCCTGTTCACATTGCTTCGCAGAATCGCTTTTGTGCAGAAAACACTAACACTTGTTCAGAAGGAAAGAAAGCACAGCGCCCCAGATTCTATGTTGTCCTGGAGAGCTTGCAGAGCACTGGGGAAAGGCAGGCAGAGAATTCCCTGCTAGCACCTTCTCTGTGCCTGGGAAGCAGAAGTGTTCACATTGCTTCGCAAGAATCGCTTTTGTGCAGAAAACATTAACAGTTGTTCAGAAGGAAAGAAAGCACAGAGCCCCAGATTTTATGTTGTCCTGGAGAGCTTGCAGAGCACTGGGGAAAGGCAGGCAGAGAATTCCCTGCTAGCACCTTCTCTGTGCCTGGGAAGCAGAAGTGTTCACATTGCTTCGCAAGAATCGCTTTTGTGCAGAAAACAGTAACAGTTGTTCAGAACGAAAGAAAGCACAGAGCCCCAGATTCTATATTGTCCTGGAGAGCTTGCAGAGCACTGGGGAAAGGCAGGCAGAGAATTCCTTGCTAGCACCTTCTCTGTGCCTGGGAAGCAGAAGTGTTCACATTGCTTCACAGAATCGCTTTTGTGCAGAAAACAGTAACACTTGTTCAGAAGGAAAGAAAGCACAGAGCCCCAGATTCTATGTTGTCCTGGAGAGCTTGCAGAGCACTGGGGAAAGGCAGGCAGAGAATTCCCTGATAGCACCTTCTCTGTGCCTGTTCACATTGCTTCGCAGAATCGCTTTTGTGCAGAAAACAGTAACACTTGTTCAGAAGGAAAGAAAGCACAGAGCCCCAGATTCTATGTTGTCCTGGAGAGCTTGCAGAGCACTGGGGAAAGGCAGGCAGAGAATTCCCTGCTAGCACCTTCTCTGTGCCTGGGAAGCAGAAGTGTTCACATTGCTTCGCAAGAATCGCTTTTGTGCAGAAAACAGTAACACTTGTTCAGAACGAAAGAAAGCACAGAGCCCCAGATTTGCTGTTGTCCTGGAGAGCTTGCAGAGCACTGGGGAAAGGCAGGCAGAGAATTCCTTGCTAGCACCTTCTCTGTGCCTGGGAAGCAGAAGTGTTCACATTGCTTCGCAAGAATCGCTTTTGTGCAGAAAACAGTAACACTTGTTCAGAAGGAAAGAAAGCACAGAGCCCCAGATTCTATGTTGTCCTGGAGAGCTTGCAGAGCACTGGGGAAAGGCAGGCAGAGAATTCCCTGCTAGCACCTTCTCTGTGCCTGGGAAGCAGAAGTGTTCACATTGCTTCGCAAGAATCGCTTTTGTGCAGAAAACAGTAACACTTGTTCAGAACGAAAGAAAGCACAGAGCCCCAGATTCTATGTTGTCCTGGAGAGCTTGCAGAGCACTGGGGAAAGGTAGGCAGAGAATTCCCTGCTAGCACCTTCTCTGTGCCTGGGAAGCAGAAGTGTTCACATTGCTTCGCAGAATCGCTTTTGTGCAGAAAACAGTAACACTTGTTCAGAAGGAAAGAAAGCACAGAGCCCCAGATTTTATGTTGTCCTGGAGAGCTTGCAGAGCACTGGGGAAAGGCAGGCAGAGAATTCCCTGCTAGCACCTTCTCTGTGCCTGGGAAGCAGAAGTGTTCACATTGCTTCGCAGAATCGCTTTTGTGCAGAAAACAGTAACACTTGTTCAGAAGGAAAGAAAGCACAGCGCCCCAGATTCTATGTTGTCCTGGAGAGCTTGCAGAGCACTGGGGAAAGGCAGGCAGAGAATTCCTTGCTAGCACCTTCTCTATGCCTGGGAAGCAGAAGTGTTCACATTGCTTCGCAAGAATCGCTTTTGTGCAGAAAACAGTAACACTTGTTCAGAAGGAAAGAAAGCACAGAGCCCCAGATTTTATGTTGTCCTGGAGAGCTTGCAGAGCACTGGGGAAAGGCAGGCAGAGAATTCCCTGCTAGCACCTTCTCTGTGCCTGTTCACATTGCTTCGCAGAATCGCTTTTGTGCAGAAAACAGTAACAGTTGTTCAGAACGAAAGAAAGCACAGAGCCCCAGATTCTATGTTGTCCTGGAGAGCTTGCAGAGCACTGGGGAAAGGTAGGCAGAGAATTCCCTGCTAGCACCTTCTCTGTGCCTGGGAAGCAGAAGTGTTCACATTGCTTCGCAGAATCGTTTTTGTGCAGAAAACAGTAACACTTGTTCAGAACGAAAGAAAGCACAGAGCCCCAGATTCTATGTTGTCCTGGAGAGCTTGCAGAGCACTGGGGAAAGGTAGGCAGAGAATTCCCTGCTAGCACCTTCTCTGTGCCTGGGAAGCAGAAGTGTTCACATTGCTTCGCAGAATCGTTTTTGTGCAGAAAACAGTAACACTTGTTCAGAAGGAAAGAAAGCACAGAGCCCCAGATTTGCTGTTGTCCTGGAGAGCTTGCAGAGCACTGGGGAAAGGCAGGCAGAGAATTCCCTGCTAGCACCTTCTCTGTGCCTGGGAAGCAGAAGTGTTCACATTGCTTCGCAGAATCGCTTTTGTGCAGAAAACAGTAACACTTGTTCAGAAGGAAAGAAAGCACAGCGCCCCAGATTCTATGTTGTCCTGGAGAGCTTGCAGAGCACTGGGGAAAGGCAGGCAGAGAATTCCCTGCTAGCACCTTCTCTGTGCCTGGGAAGCAGAAGTGTTCACATTGCTTCGCAAGAATCGCTTTTGTGCAGAAAACAGTAACACTTGTTCAGAAGGAAAGAAAGCACAGAGCCCCAGATTTTATGTTGTCCTGGAGAGCTTGCAGAGCACTGGGGAAAGGCAGGCAGAGAATTCCCTGCTAACACCTTCTCTGTGCCTGTTCACATTGCTTCGCAGAATCGCTTTTGTGCAGAAAACAGTAACACTTGTTCAGAACGAAAGAAAGCACAGAGCCCCAGATTTTATGTTGTCCTGGAGAGCTTGCAGAGCACTGGGGAAAGGCAGGCAGAGAATTCCCTGCTAGCACCTTCTCTGTGCCTGGGAAGCAGAAGTGTTCACATTGCTTCGCAAGAATCGCTTTTGTGCAGAAAACAGTAACACTTGTTCAGAAGGAAAGAAAGCACAGAGCCCCAGATTTGCTGTTGTCCTGGAGAGCTTGCAGAGCACTGGGGAAAGGAAGGCAGAGAATTCCCTGATAGCACCTTCTCTGTGCCTGTTCACATTGCTTCGCAGAATCGCTTTTGTGCAGAAAACAGTAACACTTGTTCAGAACGAAAGAAAGCACAGAGCCCCAGATTTTATGTTGTCCTGGAGAGCTTGCAGAGCACTGGGGAAAGGCAGGCAGAGAATTCCCTGATAGCACCTTCTCTGTGCCTGTTCACATTGCTTCGCAGAATCGCTTTTGTGCAGAAAACACTAACACTTGTTCAGAAGGAAAGAAAGCACAGCGCCCCAGATTCTATGTTGTCCTGGAGAGCTTGCAGAGCACTGGGGAAAGGCAGGCAGAGAATTCCCTGCTAGCACCTTCTCTGTGCCTGGGAAGCAGAAGTGTTCACATTGCTTCGCAAGAATCGCTTTTGTGCAGAAAACAGTAACAGTTGTTCAGAACGAAAGAAAGCACAGAGCCCCAGTTTTTATGTTGTCCTTGAGAGCTTGCAGAGCACTGGGGAAAGGCAGGCAGAGATTTCCCTGATAGCACCTTCTCTGTGCCTGTTCACATTGTTTCGCAGAATCGCTTTTGTGCAGAAAACATTAACACTTGTTCAGAACGAAAGAAAGCACAGAGCCCCAGATTCTATGTTGTCCTGGAGAGCTTGCAGAGCACTGGGGAAAGGCAGGCAGAGAATTCCCTGATAGCACCTTCTCTGTGCCTGTTCACATTGCTTCGCAGAATCGCTTTTGTGCAGAAAACAGTAACACTTGTTCAGAAGGAAAGAAAGCACAGAGCCCCAGATTCTATGTTGTCTTCGAGAGCTTGCAGAGCACTGGGGAAAGGCAGGCAGAGAATTCCCTGCTAGCACCTTCTCTGTGCCTGGGAAGCAGAAGTGTTCACATTGCTTCGCAAGAATCGCTTTTGTGCAGAAAACAGTAACACTTGTTCAGAAGGAAAGAAAGCACAGAGCCCCAGATTCTATGTTGTCCTGGAGAGCTTGCAGAGCACTGGGGAAAGGCAGGCAGAGAATTCCCTGCTAGCACCTTCTCTGTGCCTGGGAAGCAGAAGTGTTCACATTGCTTCGCAAGAATCGCTTTTGTGCAGAAAACAGTAACACTTGTTCAGAAGGAAAGAAAGCACAGAGCCCCAGATTTGCTGTTGTCCTGGAGAGCTTGCAGAGCACTGGGGAAAGGCAGGCAGAGAATTCCCTGATAACACCTTCTCTGTGCCTTTTCACATTGCTTCGCAGAATCGCTTTTGTGCAGAAAACAGTAACACTTGTTCAGAAGGAAAGAAAGCACAGAGCCCCAGATTCTATGTTGTCCTGGAGAGCTTGCAGAGCACTGGGGAAAGGCAGGCAGAGAATTCCCTGCTAGCACCTTCTCTGTGCCTGTTCACATTGCTTCGCAGAATCGCTTTTGTGCAGAAAACAGTAACAGTTGTTCAGAACGAAAGAAAGCACAGAGCCCCAGATTCTATGTTGTCCTGGAGAGCTTGCAGAGCACTGGGGAAAGGTAGGCAGAGAATTCCCTGCTAGCACCTTCTCTGTGCCTGGGAAGCAGAAGTGTTCACATTGCTTCGCAGAATAGCTTTTGTGCAGAAAACAGTAACACTTGTTCAGAAGGAAAGAAAGCACAGAGCCCCAGATTTTATGTTGTCCTGGAGAGCTTGCAGAGCACTGGGGAAAGGCAGGCAGAGAATTCCCTGCTAGCACCTTCTCTGTGCCTGGGAAGCAGAAGTGTTCACATTGCTTCACAGAATCGCTTTTGTGCAGAAAACAGTAACACTTGTTCAGAAGGAAAGAAAGCACAGAGCCCCAGATTCTATGTTGTCCTGGAGAGCTTGCAGAGCACTGGGGAAAGGCAGGCAGAGAATTCCCTGATAGCACCTTCTCTGTGCCTGGGAAGCAGAAGTGTTCACATTGCTTCGCAGAATCGCTTTTGTGCAGAAAACAGTAACAGTTGTTCAGAACGAAAGAAAGCACAGAGCCCCAGATTTTATGTTGTCCTGGAGAGCTTGCAGAGCACTGGGGAAAGGCAGGCAGAGAATTCCCTGATAGCACCTTCTCTGTGCCTGTTCACATTGCTTCGCAGAATCGCTTTTGTGCAGAAAACACTAACACTTGTTCAGAAGGAAAGAAAGCACAGCGCCCCAGATTCTATGTTGTCTTCGAGAGCTTGCAGAGCACTGGGGAAAGGCAGGCAGAGAATTCCCTGCTAGCACCTTCTCTGTGCCTGGGAAGCAGAAGTGTTCACATTGCTTCGCAAGAATCGCTTTTGTGCAGAAAACAGTAACAGTTGTTCAGAAGGAAAGAAAGCACAGAGCCCCAGATTTTATGTTGTCCTGGAGAGCTTGCAGAGCACTGGGGAAAGGCAGGCAGAGAATTCCCTGCTAGCACCTTCTCTGTGCCTGGGAAGCAGAAGTGTTCACATTGCTTCGCAAGAATCGCTTTTGTGCAGAAAACAGTAACAGTTGTTCAGAACGAAAGAAAGCACAGAGCCCCAGATTCTATGTTGTCCTGGAGAGCTTGCAGAGCACTGGGGAAAGGCAGGCAGAGAATTCCTTGCTAGCACCTTCTCTGTGCCTGGGAAGCAGAAGTGTTCACATTGCTTCGCAGAATCGCTTTTGTGCAGAAAACAGTAACACTTGTTCAGAAGGAAAGAAAGCACAGAGCCCCAGATTCTATGTTGTCCTGGAGAGCTTGCAGAGCACTGGGGAAAGGCAGGCAGAGAATTCCCTGATAGCACCTTCTCTGTGCCTGTTCACATTGCTTCGCAGAATCGCTTTTGTGCAGAAAACAGTAACACTTGTTCAGAAGGAAAGAAAGCACAGAGCCCCAGATTCTATGTTGTCCTGGAGAGCTTGCAGAGCACTGGGGAAAGGCAGGCAGAGAATTCCCTGCTAGCACCTTCTCTGTGCCTGGGAAGCAGAAGTGTTCACATTGCTTCGCAAGAATCGCTTTTGTGCAGAAAACAGTAACACTTGTTCAGAACGAAAGAAAGCACAGAGCCCCAGATTTGCTGTTGTCCTGGAGAGCTTGCAGAGCACTGGGGAAAGGCAGGCAGAGAATTCCTTGCTAGCACCTTCTCTGTGCCTGGGAAGCAGAAGTGTTCACATTGCTTCGCAAGAATCGCTTTTGTGCAGAAAACAGTAACACTTGTTCAGAAGGAAAGAAAGCACAGAGCCCCAGATTCTATGTTGTCCTGGAGAGCTTGCAGAGCACTGGGGAAAGGCAGGCAGAGAATTCCCTGCTAGCACCTTCTCTGTGCCTGGGAAGCAGAAGTGTTCACATTGCTTTGCAAGAATCGCTTTTGTGCAGAAAACAGTAACACTTGTTCAGAAGGAAAGAAAGCACAGAGCCCCAGATTTTATGTTGTCCTGGAGAGCTTGCAGAGCACTGGGGAAAGGCAGGCAGAGAATTCCCTGCTAGCACCTTCTCTGTGCCTGGGAAGCAGAAGTGTTCACATTGCTTCGCAAGAATCGCTTTTGTGCAGAAAACAGTAACACTTGTTCAGAAGGAAAGAAAGCACAGAGCCCCAGATTTTATGTTGTCCTGGAGAGCTTGCAGAGCACTGGGGAAAGGCAGGCAGAGAATTCCCTGATAGCACCTTCTCTGTGCCTGTTCACATTGCTTCGCAGAATCGCTTTTGTGCAGAAAACACTAACACTTGTTCAGAAGGAAAGAAAGCACAGCGCCCCAGATTCTATGTTGTCCTGGAGAGCTTGCAGAGCACTGGGGAAAGGCAGGCAGAGAATTCCCTGCTAGCACCTTCTCTGTGCCTGGGAAGCAGAAGTGTTCACATTGCTTCGCAAGAATCGCTTTTGTGCAGAAAACATTAACAGTTGTTCAGAAGGAAAGAAAGCACAGAGCCCCAGATTTTATGTTGTCCTGGAGAGCTTGCAGAGCACTGGGGAAAGGCAGGCAGAGAATTCCCTGCTAGCACCTTCTCTGTGCCTGGGAAGCAGAAGTGTTCACATTGCTTCGCAAGAATCGCTTTTGTGCAGAAAACAGTAACAGTTGTTCAGAACGAAAGAAAGCACAGAGCCCCAGATTCTATATTGTCCTGGAGAGCTTGCAGAGCACTGGGGAAAGGCAGGCAGAGAATTCCTTGCTAGCACCTTCTCTGTGCCTGGGAAGCAGAAGTGTTCACATTGCTTCGCAGAATCGCTTTTGTGCAGAAAACAGTAACACTTGTTCAGAAGGAAAGAAAGCACAGAGCCCCAGATTCTATGTTGTCCTGGAGAGCTTGCAGAGCACTGGGGAAAGGCAGGCAGAGAATTCCCTGATAGCACCTTCTCTGTGCCTGGGAAGCAGAAGTGTTCACATTGCTTTGCAAGAATCGCTTTTGTGCAGAAAACAGTAACACTTGTTCAGAAGGAAAGAAAGCACAGAGCCCCAGATTTTATGTTGTCCTGGAGAGCTTGCAGAGCACTGGGGAAAGGCAGGCAGAGAATTCCCTGCTAGCACCTTCTCTGTGCCTGGGAAGCAGAAGTGTTCACATTGCTTCGCAAGAATCGCTTTTGTGCAGAAAACAGTAACACTTGTTCAGAAGGAAAGAAAGCACAGAGCCCCAGATTTTATGTTGTCCTGGAGAGCTTGCAGAGCACTGGGGAAAGGCAGGCAGAGAATTCCCTGATAGCACCTTCTCTGTGCCTGTTCACATTGCTTCGCAGAATCGCTTTTGTGCAGAAAACACTAACACTTGTTCAGAAGGAAAGAAAGCACAGCGCCCCAGATTCTATGTTGTCCTGGAGAGCTTGCAGAGCACTGGGGAAAGGCAGGCAGAGAATTCCCTGCTAGCACCTTCTCTGTGCCTGGGAAGCAGAAGTGTTCACATTGCTTCGCAAGAATCGCTTTTGTGCAGAAAACATTAACAGTTGTTCAGAAGGAAAGAAAGCACAGAGCCCCAGATTTTATGTTGTCCTGGAGAGCTTGCAGAGCACTGGGGAAAGGCAGGCAGAGAATTCCCTGCTAGCACCTTCTCTGTGCCTGGGAAGCAGAAGTGTTCACATTGCTTCGCAAGAATCGCTTTTGTGCAGAAAACAGTAACAGTTGTTCAGAACGAAAGAAAGCACAGAGCCCCAGATTCTATATTGTCCTGGAGAGCTTGCAGAGCACTGGGGAAAGGCAGGCAGAGAATTCCTTGCTAGCACCTTCTCTGTGCCTGGGAAGCAGAAGTGTTCACATTGCTTCACAGAATCGCTTTTGTGCAGAAAACAGTAACACTTGTTCAGAAGGAAAGAAAGCACAGAGCCCCAGATTCTATGTTGTCCTGGAGAGCTTGCAGAGCACTGGGGAAAGGCAGGCAGAGAATTCCCTGATAGCACCTTCTCTGTGCCTGTTCACATTGCTTCGCAGAATCGCTTTTGTGCAGAAAACAGTAACACTTGTTCAGAAGGAAAGAAAGCACAGAGCCCCAGATTCTATGTTGTCCTGGAGAGCTTGCAGAGCACTGGGGAAAGGCAGGCAGAGAATTCCCTGCTAGCACCTTCTCTGTGCCTGGGAAGCAGAAGTGTTCACATTGCTTCGCAAGAATCGCTTTTGTGCAGAAAACAGTAACACTTGTTCAGAACGAAAGAAAGCACAGAGCCCCAGATTTGCTGTTGTCCTGGAGAGCTTGCAGAGCACTGGGGAAAGGCAGGCAGAGAATTCCTTGCTAGCACCTTCTCTGTGCCTGGGAAGCAGAAGTGTTCACATTGCTTCGCAAGAATCGCTTTTGTGCAGAAAACAGTAACACTTGTTCAGAAGGAAAGAAAGCACAGAGCCCCAGATTCTATGTTGTCCTGGAGAGCTTGCAGAGCACTGGGGAAAGGCAGGCAGAGAATTCCCTGCTAGCACCTTCTCTGTGCCTGGGAAGCAGAAGTGTTCACATTGCTTCGCAAGAATCGCTTTTGTGCAGAAAACAGTAACACTTGTTCAGAACGAAAGAAAGCACAGAGCCCCAGACTCTATGTTGTCCTGGAGAGCTTGCAGAGCACTGGGGAAAGGTAGGCAGAGAATTCCCTGCTAGCACCTTCTCTGTGCCTGGGAAGCAGAAGTGTTCACATTGCTTCGCAGAATCGCTTTTGTGCAGAAAACAGTAACACTTGTTCAGAAGGAAAGAAAGCACAGAGCCCCAGATTTTATGTTGTCCTGGAGAGCTTGCAGAGCACTGGGGAAAGGCAGGCAGAGAATTCCCTGCTAGCACCTTCTCTGTGCCTGGGAAGCAGAAGTGTTCACATTGCTTCGCAGAATCGCTTTTGTGCAGAAAACAGTAACACTTGTTCAGAAGGAAAGAAAGCACAGCGCCCCAGATTCTATGTTGTCCTGGAGAGCTTGCAGAGCACTGGGGAAAGGCAGGCAGAGAATTCCTTGCTAGCACCTTCTCTGTGCCTGGGAAGCAGAAGTGTTCACATTGCTTCGCAAGAATCGCTTTTGTGCAGAAAACAGTAACACTTGTTCAGAAGGAAAGAAAGCACAGAGCCCCAGATTTTATGTTGTCCTGGAGAGCTTGCAGAGCACTGGGGAAAGGCAGGCAGAGAATTCCCTGCTAGCACCTTCTCTGTGCCTGTTCACATTGCTTCGCAGAATCGCTTTTGTGCAGAAAACAGTAACAGTTGTTCAGAACGAAAGAAAGCACAGAGCCCCAGATTCTATGTTGTCCTGGAGAGCTTGCAGAGCACTGGGGAAAGGTAGGCAGAGAATTCCCTGCTAGCACCTTCTCTGTGCCTGGGAAGCAGAAGTGTTCACATTGCTTCGCAGAATCGTTTTTGTGCAGAAAACAGTAACACTTGTTCAGAACGAAAGAAAGCACAGAGCCCCAGATTCTATGTTGTCCTGGAGAGCTTGCAGAGCACTGGGGAAAGGTAGGCAGAGAATTCCCTGCTAGCACCTTCTCTGTGCCTGGGAAGCAGAAGTGTTCACATTGCTTCGCAGAATCGTTTTTGTGCAGAAAACAGTAACACTTGTTCAGAAGGAAAGAAAGCACAGAGCCCCAGATTTGCTGTTGTCCTGGAGAGCTTGCAGAGCACTGGGGAAAGGCAGGCAGAGAATTCCCTGCTAGCACCTTCTCTGTGCCTGGGAAGCAGAAGTGTTCACATTGCTTCGCAGAATCGCTTTTGTGCAGAAAACAGTAACACTTGTTCAGAAGGAAAGAAAGCACAGCGCCCCAGATTCTATGTTGTCCTGGAGAGCTTGCAGAGCACTGGGGAAAGGCAGGCAGAGAATTCCCTGCTAGCACCTTCTCTGTGCCTGGGAAGCAGAAGTGTTCACATTGCTTCGCAAGAATCGCTTTTGTGCAGAAAACAGTAACACTTGTTCAGAAGGAAAGAAAGCACAGAGCCCCAGATTTTATGTTGTCCTGGAGAGCTTGCAGAGCACTGGGGAAAGGCAGGCAGAGAATTCCCTGCTAACACCTTCTCTGTGCCTGTTCACATTGCTTCGCAGAATCGCTTTTGTGCAGAAAACAGTAACACTTGTTCAGAACGAAAGAAAGCACAGAGCCCCAGATTCTATGTTGTCCTGGAGAGCTTGCAGAGCACTGGGGAAAGGTAGGCAGAGAATTCCCTGCTAGCACCTTCTCTGTGCCTGGGAAGCAGTAGTGTTCACATTGCTTCGCAGAATCGTTTTTGTGCAGAAAACAGTAACACTTGTTCAGAAGGAAAGAAAGCACAGAGCCCCAGATTTTATGTTGTCCTGGAGAGCTTGCAGAGCACTGGGGAAAGGCAGGCAGAGAATTCCCTGCTAGCACCTTCTCTGTGCCTGGGAAGCAGAAGTGTTCACATTGCTTCGCAGAATCACTTTTGTGCAGAAAACAGTAACACTTGTTCAGAAGGAAAGAAAGCACAGAGCCCCAGATTCTATGTTGTCCTGGAGAGCTTGCAGAGCACTGGGGAAAGGCAGGCAGAGAATTCCCTGCTAGCACCTTCTCTGTGCCTGGGAAGCAGAAGTGTTCACATTGCTTCGCAAGAATCGCTTTTGTGCAGAAAACAGTAACATTTGTTCAGAAGGAAAGAAAGCACAGAGCCCCAGATTTTATGTTGTCCTGGAGAGCTTGCAGAGCACTGGGGAAAGGCAGGCAGAGAATTCCCTGCTAGCACCTTCTCTGTGCCTGGGAAGCAGAAGTGTTCACATTGCTTCGC